>NC_134692.1:104101041-104443184 GCF_050947455.1 Rhinoderma darwinii | reverse complement strand
TGGAGATTAAGAGACTTTGCAGAAGGAATGGTGATATTGGGCAGTGACTTCAACCTAGCTTGAGACCCTCTACTGGATACTTCGTGTGGTACCGCTGGTATTTCTTTTACCTGACTAAAAAAACTTAAAACATGTCTAAGACATCTTGATTTAGTAGATGTTTGGAGGCTGCACCATCCTCTAGTGAGAGATTATACTTTCTTTTCTCATATACATAATTCCCATCACAGGATCATTATATTATTTACTCCTTTTAGGCCTATACTTGACCTCAACGATTTCATCACACATAGGCTCCATCACCTTGTTTGATCATGCCCCGATATCACTGCACATTTTCATTAATAATCTCTCCCCAATATTCTGCTCATGGTCTCTGAATGAAACTTTCTCGATAACCCGAAACATTTTGAAGCTCTACACAACTCACTTTCAAAATTCTTTGTTCGGAAGGAAATGCACTACTGAACTTAATTCTCTCTTAGCCCAAATTACAGCGTTGGAACTAATCAGCAAATACTCTAAACTAGACCTTAACTAGACAACACAACCTCACGGAATTTAGGAATAAGCTAAAGACTTTACTAAATATCAAATCTGCCAAGTTGTACCAGAGGAGCGCCTTCAAAGTCTATGCACATGGAGACAGGGGCTTGAAGGTTACTACTGCTTTCATTAAAAAACAGACAGAACTTTCCTTCATACGGGAGATTAAAATAACCTCTGAGGCCCATGCTGCGGACATAGACAGCATAACTAAGGAATTTCTTGTTTTTTAGTCCTCCCTGTACAGCTTGCCAGACCACCAAAACGCTGCGGCGCTCACCACTGAGTTTCTAGACTCTGTTACACTTCCCCCTTTATCCACAGAAGAGAGGTTCTCTCTCCTTGAAGCCTTTACACAACAGGAATTTCTCCTGGGCCTGATGGCTTTCCCATTAGCGATTATAAATAAATCCATCAAGTCTTTATACCAAAGTTTCCAAATGTCTACAACAATCTTCCCAAGGGTACCCAGTTACCTCCTCAGGCCTTAGAGGTGCATATCACCCTGATCCCTAAAGAGGGTAAAGACAAAGCATAGTGTGGCAGTTACCGTCCCATATCCTTCCTTAACTTGGATCTTCAAATGGTGGGCCAAACTACAAGCCAACAGACTTAAGCCTCTGCTTTGTAAACATATATCTCCTGAACAAGTAGGGTTTGTACCATCCAGAGAAGGCAGGCATAACACCACCAGACTCATCAATATTATCCAATATGCCTCTGAAAAATGTACTGATAGTTCTACTTTGTACAGATGCTAAAAAGGCGTTTGATCAGGTTTGGTGGTCTTATATTCATGCAATCCTACCGAAATTTGGCTTACCTTCTCCTTTCATTTCTGCTATCTTTTCTCTCTACACAACCCCTAGGGCAAGACTTCAACTAAATAGTACACTCTCCCCCTTTTTGACATTACTAATGGAACGAGACAGGGGTGTCCCCTCTCCAAGTGGCGTAACTACCGCTGTAGCAGCCATAGCGGCTGCTACGGGGGCCCGCGGTAATAGGGGACGCATGCCGCTCACTGGCATGGCCCCCCCTGCCCGGTGGCGCTACTAATAGCCGCTCTGGCTGCTATAGTGGTAGCAACAACACATTCAATAGTACCTGCAGCCTTAGGACGCAGATGCTATTGTACACTAGCAGAGCAGGGAGGTATACTCCGCTCTGCCGGTTACAACAAGTTACCCCCTATCCGTAGGGTAAGGGGTAACTTGCTGATTGGTGGGTCCGCCACCGTTTATAAGAACGTTTGAACCGAGTGGCAGGTCACTCATGCGTATTGCTGCTCCATTCATTCTCTATGGCAGTGCTGGAAATAGCCGAACGATGCACTCGGCTATCTCCGGCACTGACATAGAGAATGAATGGAGCGGCAGTGTGCATGAGGGCAGTGCAAAGAAGGGGTTTGGGAACCCCATTCTCGTAAACGGTGGGAGTCCCAGCTGTCGGACACCCACTGATAGCAAGATACCACCCTACCCTACGGATAGGGGGTAACTTGTTGTAACTGGAATACTCCTTTATTAACTAGGCTACAGGCCGTTTGGCCTGCATCCTATCAGGCGCATGCACTGGATCCCTGTGTAGGTCAGCGTGATGACGTCAGTGAATCACACCGACCTACGCAAGTATCCCGTCGCATTGAGGAGGCTGTGTAGTAGCTCCAACCGTCGTGGGAACGGGGCCTAGGTGAGTATAACATTTTTTTGTTTTATTTATTTAGGGGTGCTATCTACAGGGGGTCGGTATCTACAGGCGGGGGGCTGTATGGCACTAACTACAGGGGGGGTTGCTGTATGGAGCTATTTATAGGGGGCTGTATGGCATAATCTACAGGGGGGCTGTGTGACACTATCTACAGGGGGCTGTGTAACACTATCTATAGGGGAGCTGTATGGCACTATCTACAGGGGGGGTTGTATGGTGCTATCTACAGGGGGAGCTGTATGGCACTATCTATAGGGGGCTGCATGGCGCTATCCACAGGGGGGCTGTATGGCGCTATCTATGGGGGGGCTGTGTGACACTATCTACATGGGGGCTGTATGGTGCTTTCTACAGGCGGGCTGTGTGACACTATCTACAGGGGGCTGTTTGACACTATCTACAGGGGGTCTGTATGGCACTATCTACTTGGGGGCTGTATGGCGCTTTCGCTCCTGTAGATGCCCCTGACGTCACTATCCACATATGAACAGTGACATAAGGGGCTCTCTCTAGGAGCGGAATACCCGGCCAGAGCATTGCAGCCTTTGTAAAGCAGTAATACACAGGTGTAACAAGGGTTTAATAACGACCACAGTGGGTGGAGTAATAGTGAAAAATTTACATAAAATATACTTTAAAAGTGCACAATGTAGTATATCCTGATAGTAACATTAGTGGAACAAACATAATAAACGAACATTTGATCAGAAAATACTGTATAAATATTGGTCCAATATCATTGTACATATAGTTTAAAAATACAGACATCACCTGAGATCATTAGTTATTTAAATCAGGTTAAGTATGCAAAACATCTTGGCACTCACCCAAGCTGAAGACATATTGCTATATATATCAATAGCACTCAAACTGAGCCGGCTCCGGCATCTAACAGTGGCAATTGCATGTGTCAAACGATCGGTCATGTGACTAAACATAGTCACATGAAAATGCGCCAGCGTAGCGACTAAAAAAAATCAACTGCGCAGGTCACAACTGTGGTCATGTGACTACACATAGTCACCTGACGTTCAGCTAGAGAAACGTTAATGCTATGACCATGGCAACGACCGCAGTGAAGGGTGCATGCGTCATGACCTACCATGAACATAGTCCACAGATCACGCAGGTCATATGTAAACATTGGCCTATTTTGGGCAATTTCTATGAGATTCTGTCTTTTCAAATACCCCCTCTCTTTTCATATAGGAGGTCCCTCAACTTGAAGGATAGACTGGTGAGTAATGATATTGGCCCTAAGGGCAGTGGTAGGCCCAATTGAAAATATAGGACTATCCGCAAGGGTTGCTACCTTTGTCTGGCCTGTGTGGATTGCAGTTTAATGTGCAAAGTTGATAGCTTTTCACATCCGTTATCTGGTAAGACATACATAATTCGTCATTATTTAACCTGCAGGTCGGAGTTCGTTATTTATGTTTTAATGTACCCTTATAAACTTCTTTACATGGGTGAAACGGCCACTGAGTTAGACTGAATACACATAATGTTAGACTCAATACAAATAACGTTAGACTGAATACACATAAATCTACCATTTACACCAAGAAAGTGGAGTTACCAATACCCAGACATTTCTGTGAGGTGCAACATAAAGTTAACCAACCCCGATTTTGGATCATTGATCCTATACCACCTCTTAGGTGGGGTGGTGACAGGGAAAAATTATTGAAGAGACGTGAAATTTAGTGGATTAGTAGGCTTAATACCTTACAACCAAATTGGCTTAATTTTGATTATAGCCTGAGAACATTATATAGTTGAAGCTTCTGGGGGGCTACTGGTTCTGTTGTCCCTGTGATTACCACTCTCTATTCGTCCTCTTGTAGTAGTAAGTTCATATTGACCATTTTTATACATATTCTTTAGGGTTTGCACATAGTTATCACTTCTTTTTGATAAACCTGTCTGTATCATTCTAATTATTCTTCTCTTTTTTTATAGGTCGGTATTAGAGATGAGCGAACTTATGAAAAGTTCGGTTCAGCTAGTTCGCCGAATTTCACGAAAAAGTTCGATTCGGATCGAACTAGTTCTGACCGAACCTGTAATTTCTGTGCGCCGAGCATGGTACTGTCCAGGGTGCTGAAAGAGTTAATGGACTGCACTAACTCTTTCAGCAAACTTGACAGTACATGCACGGCGCACGGAAAATACAATTTTAACGTAATAAAAAAAATTAAATAATACGTTCATACTTACATTCCTCCTGTCCGGCCTCCAGCGATGACGTTTCATCCATGTCGCCGCTGCAGCCAATCACAGGCTGTAGTGGCGGTCACGCACGTCAGGATGACGTCAGAAGGCCGGCCTCCAGGGATGACGCTTCATCCCACGTGACCGCCTCTGCAGCCAATCACAGGCTGCAGCGGCCTCTGCAGCCAATCACAGGCTGCAGCGGCCTCTGCAGCCAATCACACGCTCCTCTCCTGAAATACTCTGTGCTGCGCTGCCTTAAACTCTGTGGACAGGTCAGGATCCTGTTTCTTTTAAATGCTGCTGGGGAACCCGCTCGATCCACTATATAAGGCTGCGCTACAGTGCAGCATTTAAAAGAAACAGGATCCTGACCTGTCCACAGAGTTTAAGGCAGCACAGAGTATTTCAGGAGAGGAGCGTGCAGATTCAGTGCTGCTGTGAACTCTGCTCTTACCATTACGTGGCTCTCAGTCTGTTACCTCTCCTCCACTCCTGTCCTCAATAACACCTTCACATGATTGGTAAGTCACCACGTAATGGTAAGAGCAGAGTTCACAGCAGCACAGAGTATTTCAGGAGATGAGCGTGCGGATCTTGTTCGGGGTGGTGACTTGCTAATCATGTGAAGGTGTTATTGAGGACAGGAGTGGAGGAGAGGTAACAGACTGAGCTACGTAATGGTAAGAGCAGAGTTCACAGCAGCACAGAGTATTTCAGGAGAGGAGCGTGCAGATTCAGTGCTGCTGTGAACTCTGCTCTTACCATTACGTAGCTCTCAGTCTGTTACCTCTCCTCCACTCCTGTCCTCAATAACACCTTCACATGATTGGCAAGTCACCACGTAATGGTAAGAGCAGAGTTCACAGCAGCACAGAGTATTTCAGGAGATGAGCGTGCGGATCTTGTGCGGGGTGGTGACTTGCCAATCATGTGAAGGTGTTATTGAGGACAGGAGTGGAGGAGAGGTAACAGACTGAGAGCTACGTAATGGTAAGAGCAGAGTTCACAGCAGCACTGAATCTGCACGCTCATCTCCTGAAATACTCTGTGCTGCCTAAACTCTGTGGACAGGTCAGGATCTTGTTTCTTTTAAATGCTGCACTGTAGCGCAGCCTTATATAGTGGATCGAGCGGGTTCCCCAGCAGCATTTAAAAGAAACAGGATCCTGACCTGTCCACAGAGTTTAAGGCAGCGCAGAGTATTTCAGGAGATAAGCACGGCCGGCCACGGACAGCCGGTCGTTTTTCCGAGCCGTGCTCCCATTATAAAGTATAGGAGCACGGCCCGTAAAATAAAAAAATAGAACATGTTCTATCATTTTAACAGCACGAGCACCTTCCCGTGAGAAAACGGGAAAGTACCCGTGGCTAACAGAAGTCTATGGGCCCGCTATTTCGGGTCGTAATTTCGACCCGTAATAACGGGTGTTTTTACGGTCGTGTGCATGAGGCCCCGTAATGACGGGTCATTACGGCAGCGTTGCTAGGCGACGTCAGTAAATAGTCACTGTCCAGGGTGCTGAAAGAGTTAACTGATCGGCAGTAACTGTTTCAGCACCCTGGACAGTGAATTCCGATCAGAATATACATCAACCTGTAAAAAAAAAGACGTTCATACTTACCGAGAACTTTCTGCTTCCTCCAGTCTGGTCTCCTGGCTGTTGCCTTGGTGACGCGTCCCTCTCGACATCCGGCCCGACATTCCTGGGTGACGTTACAGCCCATGTGACCGCTGCAGCCAATCACAGGCTGCAGACGCCTCTGCAGCCAATCACAGGCTGCAGAGGCCTCTGCAGCCAATCACAGGCTGCCGCGTCAGAAAAGAAGGTCGGACTGGAGGAAGAAGAGGGACTCGTCACCAAGACAACGACCGGGTACATATGAAATGCTTTTTATTTTATTTTTAATCAGCAGCCTCTTTTCTCTATCAGTGATTGATAGAGACAAGTGGCTGCCGATTTGTATAATATTTTTGACCGGGTTCAGTCAAAACGGGTTCGGCCGAACCCGGTGAAGTTCGGATTCGCTGCGAACCGAACTTTTCCTGATGTTCAGACCGAAACCGGGTTCGGTTGTCACGGTTCGCTCATCTCTAGTCGGTATATATATCTCGAATGACTTTTATTTTGGACTTGGAGACTCACCTAACCTGAAGTACACACTGCGGATCTATGTTTTAATTACTACATTATAAATTTATTATTTTGAACTCTTTGAAAATCACTTGACTATTATGTCTATACTTAATCAATATTGAATAAGGATCCAGTGATCACTGAGTCACCTACAACCCATCTTTTATATTCCTATTTTTAGGATTCAGTATATATTGTTATAAAGATATATGGAGTCTGCCTCTCATGTTCAAACTGGAACACTATAAAGTCTTCTTGTCCATTTTTGTACCTTTTTTAATTATGTCTGTTCAATTTATGTGATTAATAAAAATTGCTATATTTTTTATACATATATGGCTTCTATGCTCCGTCTTTTCTTTTTTGTTTAAATTTTTTATATATAAATGCTCTCAGGCTATAATCAAAATTAAGCCCATTTGGTTGTAAGGTATTAAGCCTACTAATCCACTAAATTTCACGTCTCTTCAATAATTTTTCCCTGTCACCACCCCACCTAAGAGGTGGTATAGGATCAATGATCCAAAATCGGTGTTGGTTAACTTTATGTTGCACCTCACATTAATGTCTGGGTATTGGTAACTCCACTTTCTTGGTGTAAATGGTAGATTTATGTGTATTCAGTCTAACGTTATGTGTATTTAGTCTAACGTTATGTGTATTCAGTCTAACTCAGTGGCCGTTTCACCCATGTAAAGAAGTTTACAAGGGTACATTAAAACATAAATAACGAACTCCGACCTGCAGGTTAAATAATGACGAATTGTGTATGTCTTACCAGATAACGGATGTGAAAAGCTATCAACTTTGCACATTAAACTGCAATCCACACAGGCCAGACAAAGGTAGCAACCCTTGCGGATAGTCCTATCTAGTCCAATGGGCCTACCACTGCCCTTAGGGCCAATATCATTACTCACCAGTCTATCCTTCAAGTTGAGGGACCTCCTATATGAAAAGAGAGGGGGTATTTGAAAAGACAGAATCTCATAGAAATTGCCCAAAATAGGCCAATGTTTACATATGACCTGCGTGATCTGTGGACTATGTTCATGGTAGGTCATGACGCATGCACCCTTGACTGCGGTCGTTGCCATGGTCATGGCATTAACGTTTCTCTAGCTGAACGTCAGGTGACTATGTGTAGTAACATGACCACAGTTGTGACCTGCGCAGTTGATTTTTTTTAGTCGCTACACTAGCGCATTTTCATGTGACTATGTTTAGTTACATGGCCGATGGTTTGACACACGCAATTGCCACTGTTAGATGCCGGAGCCGGCTCAGTTTGAAAGCTATTGATATACATAGCAATATGTGTCTTCAGCTTGGGTGAGTGCCAAGATGTTTTGCATACTTAACCTGATTTAAATAACTAATGATCTCAGTTGATGTAATTTGAAATTATATGTACAATGATATTGTACCAATATTTATACAGTATTTTCTGATCAAATTTTCCTTTATTACCATTATGTGTGTTCCACTAATATTACTATCAGGATATACTACATTGTGCACTTTTAAAGTATATTTTATGTAAATTTTTCACTGTTACTCCACCTACTGTGGGCTGTATAAAAACCCTTGTTACACCTGTGTATTACTGCTTGACAAAGGCTGCATTGGGCAGCTGAAACAATGCGCTACTTTATTGCACATATGGGAGAATAAATCCATCTATTTGATATTTTTAACTTGGAGTGCTGCCCCTCCCTTTTGTTTTTGTCCATATATGGACAGTAAGGTCAGGGGCTCCTTGCCGATGCTCTGGCCGGCGATTCCGCTTCTGGAGAAACACCTGACGTCACTATACATATATAGACAGTGACGTTAGAGACTCCTCCAGGAGAGGAGTCCCCAACCAGAGGGTTGCTAAAGCTCTGGGCGGGTATTCAACTTTTAGAGGGAGCCATTGACTTCCCTGTCCATATATGGACAGTGACATCAGAGGCTTTTCCTGGAGTGGAATCCCCGGCAAGTGTATTGCTGATGCTCTGGCCAGGGATTACGCTCCTGGGGAAGCCCTTGGCGTCACTTTCCATATTTGGACAGTGACATCATGGGCTCGTGCAGGGAGCCCCAATGGCGCTATGTACGGGAGGGGGGGGGGTAGGCAGAGGCCTAACTAGGAAAGACTGGGCCACATAGCAAACTTTTAACAGGGACCTCCTCCCCTGGTTGCCACGCAACCCCCCCTGTAGATAGCACCACACTCAGCACCCTGTAGATAGTGCCATACAGCCACCCCGTAGATAGCGCCATACAGCCCCCCTGTATATAGCGCCATACAGCCCCCTGTAGATAGCGCCATACAGCCCCCTCCCTGTATATAGCGCCATACAGCCCCCCTGTAGATGGTGCCATACAGCCCCCTGTAGGTAGCACCATACAGCCCCTCTGTAGATAGCGCCATAGAGCCCCCCTGTAGATAGTGCCATACAGCCCACCTTGTAGATAGCGCCACACAGCCCCCTCCATTTATATAGCGTCATACATCGCCCTGTAGAAAGCACCATACAGCCCCCTGTAGATAGCGCCATACAGCCCCCCCTGTAGATTGCGCCATTCAGCCCCCCCTATAGATAGCATGATACAGCCCCCTACCTGTAGATAGCACCAAACAGCCCCCCCTGTAGATAGCGCCATACAGGCCCCCCTGTACATAACGCCATACAGACACCCCCCTGTAGATAACGCCATACAGCTATCAACTTTGCACATTAATCTGCAATCCACACAGGCCAGACAAAGGTAGCAACCCTTGCGGATAGTCCTATCTTGTCCAATGGGCCTACCACTGCCCTTAGGGCCAATATCATTACTCACCAGTCTATCCTTCAAGTTGAGGGACCTCCTATATGAAAAGACAGAATCTCATAGAAATTGCCCAAAATAGGCCAATGTTGACATATGACCTGCATGATCTGTGGACTATGTTCATGGTAGGTCATGACGCATGCACCCTTGACTGCGGTCGTTGCCATGGTCATGGCATTAACGTTTCTCTAGCTGAACGTCAGGTGACTATGTGTAGTCACATGACCACAGTTGTGACCTGCGCAGTTGATTTTTTTTTGTCGCTACACTAGCGCATTGTCAAGTGACTGTGTTTAGTCACATGACCGATTGTTTGACACACGCAATTGCCACTGTTAGATGCCGGAGCCGGCTCAGTTTGAGTGCTATTGATATACATAGCAATATGTGTCTTCAGCTTGGGTGAGTGCCAAGATGTTTTGCATACTTAACCTGATTTAAATAACTCATGATCTCAGTTGATGTAATTTGAAACTATATGTACAATGATATTGGACCAATATTTATACAGTATTTTCTGATCAAATGTTCGTTTATTACCATCATGTGTGTTCCACTAATATTACTATCAGGATATACTACATTGTGCACTTTGAAAGTTTATTTTATGTAAATTTTTCACTGTTACTCCACCTACTGTGGGCTGTATAAAAACCCTTGTTACACCTGGGTTTTACTGCTTGACAAAGGCTGCATTGGGCAGCTGAAACAATGCGCTACTTTATTGCACATATGGGAGAATAAATCCATCTATTTGATGTTTTTAACTTGGAGTGCTGCCTCTTCCTCTTGTTTTTGTCCATATATGGACAGTAAGGTCAGGGGCTCCTTGCCGATGCTCTGGCCGGCGATTCCGCTCCTGGAGAAACACCTGACGTCACTATACATATATAGACAGTGACTTCAGAGACTCCTCCAGGAGAGGAGTCCCCAACCAGAGGGTTGCCAAAGCTCTGGGCGGATATTCCGCTTTTAGAGGGAGCCATTGACTTCCCTGTCCATATATGGACAGTGACATCAGAGGCTCTTGCTGGAGTGGAATGCCCGGCAAGTGTATTGCTAATGCTCTGGCCAGGGATTACGCTCCTTGGGGAAGCCCTTGGCGTCACTATCCATATTTGGACAGTGACATCATGGGCTCGTCCAGGGAGCCCCAATGGCGCTATGTACGGGGGGGGGGGGGTAAGCAGAGGCCTAACTAGGAAAGACTGGGCCACTATCTAAAAGGGGGATATGGCAATATCTTCCAGGGAGATGTTTGTACTACCTACAAACGGGTTTGTGGCACTATTTACAGGGGATGTGTGTGGCACTATCTTCAAGGTGGGGCTTTGTGGCATTATCTATAAGAGAGGATGTGTGGCACTATCTAAAGGGGTGTTGTTTGGCACTATCTACAAGGGGGATGTGGCACTATCTACAAGAGTAAGCTGTTCATTATGTCACCATATAGTCTAATTAGCCTCAGTTATACAATCTGTTTTAGTCAGGCAATCTGAACTCTTTCATTTATTTTCTTTTAGTATATTGTTGTTAACTACCCCAGATAACTATATGGCTTGTAAAATGTAGATATTTTTTTTATGCTCGAGTTAGATTAAAAAAAATGTGAGAAAAAGATACACCTCATTGATTGATAGAGAAATTAAAGATGGCGAGGGGGAAGGATATGTCGGGAAAGAAGTAGGGGGGGGGGGCGCCAAACGGAATCTTTGGCCCGGGTGCTGATGAACCTAGCAATGCCTCTGGCGGCTGGATCAATCACTAGAGAGAACAGTCTGTGTGCTGGGAGCCCAGGAAAATCTATCTATGCCCATAATGTTCTATTTTTTAAAAGTAACAAAAGGAAAGTGCATCCACTACAGCTCCTATAGGGGACAATCTTTTCCTGCTGTTACTTTTTAAAAACTTAGAACAAACATAAAAATAAAAAAAAACTGAACATAATTTTTTTTAAATAAATTGTACGGAAGAGAACACTCGAAATAGCATGAGTTATTAAAAAAATAAAGCCACAATTAGAAAACCAGCTTAAGATATGCAAATTATTATTAATTATAACTGAACACATCATTTATTCATTGGTACTATAATACTTGGTGAGTTCAAGTTCTTTGCATTTATTTTCATTTTCCTTTTTCAGTTTATTTGACTCGTATCTAGAAAGGAAGTCAACTACTGTCCCTAGGAGTTTGCAGTCTACTTTTCATAAAAGTAGCTTTATTACTTTAACCAGTTGAGTAAAAGGAAAAAATTGTCCTCAGTGATTCAGTGAATTGTGATAACCAATAGACTGGAAACAAATAGTTTTGTTGTAAAAAGTAATAAAAAGTAATGCATAGGGGAACTTTTTTTTCTTATAAGGTCAATGTCAGCTTCAGGGGCTGTAAAAAGTTTGCCAGTGGAAGCAGAGGTAACTATTTTATTAGAGTATCACTTCTCTATGCTTCAACAGTATTTTGAAAGAAAAAAAAATAAGTTTATGAATGGTTTATGTAAGTCTCACAGAACGGTACAGGTTTCTAAAATATATTGTAGACTCTTGGGCCTTAAAGAGGATCTGTCACTGCCTTATTAATGCCCAATCTCCTAACTAATCTGATAGGCGCTGTCATGCTCTTAATTCCAGTGAAAATTGTATCCCGAAACGTTTATTATTTTAAGTTGTGAGCTTTTTTCTAAATATGCAAATAAGGCTATAATATGGGCGGTAACACTGCTGGGTAAAATGGGCAGTAACACTGCTCTTTCTCTGTGGGCGGTTTTTGTGTTGTCTGTATGACGCTGTCCAATCAGCGTCATGCAGCTTCTCCTCTTCCCTGCACAACGTGATCTTAACATCTATTGCGAACTGTATTTACACTTCTGGTGGCAGCTCCTTCAACACATAGGCTCAATGCTCATCCAGTGATCCTCTTCCTGGATGAGTGCTGAGGCAATTTGTTTAAGGAGCTGCCGCCGGTAACCATCTCAAGAAGCTGGTACTGGTAAAAGTTTTTCACCGGCAATAATATTTGTCAGGAAAAAAAATCACTGCAGTTAACGTCTTAACGCCGAAGGACGGATACATCCATCCTCTGCAGCTGCTATTTCGCGCAGGAGGACGGATATATCCGTCCTCTGATCACGTGGGTACTGCCAATGTAACCATGCGATCAGCGGCAGGAGCACGGCTGTTATACACAGCCTGGCTCCTGCCGGAATCGAAACGTGCTCCGATTTCGGCAGTTTAAACCATTAAATGCCGCTGTCAATAGCGACAGCAGCATCTAATGTGTTTGAAAGAAATTGCGGGGCGCCGTCGCGTTTCCATGGCAGCCGGGGGATTAACAAAGGTCCCCAGGTCTGCCTTCAGCAAATGCCTGTTAGGCCATGCAAGAGGCATGGCCTAATAGATTGCCTGTCAGTTTTACACTGACAGGCAATAATGCTTTGGTATACTAAGTATACCAAAGCATTATATATGCGATCAGCAGATCGCATAGTGAAGTCCCCTGGTGGGACTAAAAAAAATAAATGTAAAGCAGTTAAATAAAGTTTGGGAAAAAAAATAATAATAATTTACAGTCAAAATAAAATAAAACTTTTTTTATTTAGTAAAAGTGTCAAAACAAATAACACATACACATATATGTATCCCCATGATCGACTTGAACAATAAAATGAACACATTAATTAAACTGCCGGATGAACGGCGTAAAAAAAAAAAACGTCAAAATTCTCTCTTTTCTCCTATTCCCCCATAAAAAATGTAATAAAAGTTCATCTATAAGTCCTATGTACTCCAAAATAGTACTAATGAAAACTACACCTTGGCCCGCAAAAATACGGCTCTTGGAATGCAAAAATAAGTAAATTTTTTCTAAAAGGGTTTTTCTTGTGCAAACGTAGGAAAACATATAAAACCTTTACATAGTTGATATCCCCTTAATCATGCCGACCCATAGAATGAAGTTAACATGTTATTTACGCTGCATAGTAAACAGCGTAAATTTATAATGTGAAAATCAATTCTGGAATAGCTCTTTATTTTCAATTTTCCCCTAAAATAAAGTTAATAAAAGTGAATTAATATAGTATAAGCATCTAAAAATGGTAAAATTACAAAATACAACTTGTCCCGCAAAAAACAAGCCCTTATACGGCTATGTCGACGGAATAAAAAAAAAGTTACGACTCTTGGAATACGACCGTGAAAAAAATAAATAAAATCCTTGGTCATTAACACGCAAAATGTCCTGGCCATTAAGGGGTTAATGTTATAATTTAAAAAAAATGATTGCTCACCATTTGAATTCCCCTGATGATCCAGCCCTGACATTCCGGTGGTCCCTACCTGTCCTGTAATGATGACGCAAGGTGCATTATTCACGTGACAGCTGCAGCCAATTGAGGCCTGTAAATTGGCTACAGCGGTAACGTGAGTAATGTACGTGAAGTCATCACTGCAGGATCACAGGAGACCACCGGAACATCGGTGCTGTAATGACCACATATTTGCCATCCCCATTGCCATAACGAACTCTAATATACCTTATTTAGGTCGGTGACAAACGGTGGAAAAAAGACGGGTGGAAATGTTGGAATCCTGTTTTATTTCGTTTGTACCCTAAAACTATAATTAAAATGATTTAACTCTAGCGTATACATACCCCACAATGGTACATATTGAAGTACAACCTGTCTCACAAAAGAAAAAAAAACAAGAACTAATATACCTGTATACCTGCTAAAATAAAATGTTGTGATGACATAAAAAGAATGCAGACATGGAATATATGAAAAAATGGGTCTTATCCTTCAGTGCTGTGAAAAAATATTCTGTTGGATCTAATAATGCAGAGCTTGTTGGGAATGTCAATGTTTGTGAAAACCTTGGTAACAGTGATCACAATATAGTTACATTTTACCTATACTGCAAAAAACAAACACAGGTTGGGAGGGCAAAAACACTTAATTTTAAGAAAGCCAATTTCCCCAGGATGAGGGCTGCAATTCAAGATATAGACTGGGAAGAACTAATGTTAAATAATGGGACAAATGATAAATGGGAGATTTTCAAATCTACTTTGGGTAATTATAGTGCAAAATTTATTCCTATAGGTAACAAGTATAAACGACTAAAATTAAACCCTACATGGCTTACACTTTCTGTAAAAAGGGCAATACATGACAAAAAAGGGCATTTAAAAAATACAAATCTGAGGGTACAGCTGTAGCCTTTTTAAATTATAAAGAGTGTAATAAAATCTGTAAAAATGTAATAAAATTAGCAAAAATACAAAATGAAAGGCAGGTGGCCAAGGATAGTAAAACAAAGCCCCAAAGTTATTCAAGTATATAAATGCAAGAAAGCCAAGAACATGTAGGACCCCTAGATAGTGGAATTGGGGAGTTGGTCACAGGGGATCAAGAGAAGGCAGAGTTACTAAATGGGTTCTTTAGCTCTGTATATACAACAGAAGAAAGAGCAGCTGATGTAGTTGGTGCCAGTGCTGTTAATATATCAGTTGATATACTGAATTGGATGACTGTAGATATGGTCCAAGCTAAATTAAATAAAATAAATGTGCACAAGGCCCCGGAACCAGATGGGTTACACCCTAGAATTCTTAAAGAGCTTAGTTCAGTTATTTCTGTCCCCTTTTCATAATATTCAGAGATTCTCTAGTGAATGGTATAGTGCCAAGGGACTGGCGCAGGGCAAATGTGGTGCCTAGGTCTTCCCCGAGTAATTATAGACCAGTAAGCTTAACATTCATCGTGGGGAAAATGTTTTAGGGGCTATTGAGGGACTATATACAGGATTATGTGACAAAAAATTGTATTATAAGTGACAGCCAGCACAGTTTTACTAAGGACAGAAGTTGTCAAACTAACCTGATCTGTTTTTATGAAGAGGTGAGCAGAAGCCTAGACAGAGGGGCCGCTGTGGACATAGTGTTTTTGGACTTTGCAAAGGCATTTGACACTGTACCTCATAGACGTCTAAAGGGTAAATTAAGGACTATAGGTTTAGAAAGTATAGTTTGTAATTGGATTAAGGATTGGCTCAAGGACCGTATCCAGAGAGTTGTGGTCAATGATTCCTACTCTGAATGGTCCCCGGTTATAAGTGGTGTACCCCAGGGTTCAGTGCTGGGAACACTATTATTCAACTTATTTATTAACGAAATGGAGGATGGGATTAATAGCACTATTTCTATTTTTGCAGATGACACCAAGCTATGTAATATAGTTCAGTCTATGGAAGATGTTCGTGAATTGCAAGCGGATTTAAACAAACTAAGTGTTTGGGCATCCAGTTGGCAAATGAAGTTTGATGTAGATAAATGTAAAGTTATGCATCTGGGTACCAACAACCTGCAGACATCATATGTCCTAGGGGGAGCTACACTGGGGGAGTAACTTGTTGAGAAGGATCTGGTTGTACTTGTAAATCATAAACTAAATAACAGCATGCAGTGTCAATCAGCTGCTTCAAAGCCCAGCAGGATATTGTCGTGTATTAAAAGAGGCATGGACTCGCGGGACAGGGATGTAATATTGCCACTTTACAAAGCATTAGTAAGGCCTCATCTAGAATATGCAGTTCAGATGTGAACAGAGCCTTACAAACTAAAAGTGCTTTTTATTTCTCCGTTATCTTTCGGCATAGATTGTCTGCAAAGTGTGTGTGTGTGTGTGTGTGAGCGTGTGTGTGTGTGTGTGTGTGGTGATGGTAGGGCCTATTCTAGCGTTTCTGCTGCCTGAGGTGAAAATTGAAATGGCGCCCCCCAGATCTTGATTGACAACCCACTGGCTGTTCTACATCACTAGCAGCCTTCTACAACTCTAGCAGATGTGCCGTTGCCTTGTACTCCCCTGGCATGTGTGATGCAGTGATGAAGCCGGGCAGAGTAGACCTCGCTGCATGGAGCGTGCCCAAGTTGTACAAGGCAATGGTACATCCGAGAAAGTTGGAAGAGACTGGTACTGATGTATAACAGCAAGGGGATATCAGTCAAGCATGGAAAGGTTTGGAGACAGCACTGTGTGACTCTTCAGGATAGCGTCACCGCTCCATGACCCTTTAATGAGTAATTAGCATATAGTGTGCACCGTTTTAAAAGTTGATTTTATAGATTTTACTGCATCTGAAAAAAGCATACAAGGAAATGTGTGGAAATATTGTCAGGTCATGTATTACCGCATGGTGGCGTTTCAAGGGGTTAAAACTACCTGACGGGTTTGCATTAAAGGGGCTTTCCCATCTTGGACATTTATGAGAACTGTTTCCGTAATTCCTGACCACCTAACCAGGATGTAGGGGGGAGGCAGCAGTAGCTGAGTAAGCTAGAACAGGGTTTAGTGGGCCCCGTTTTAGAGATAGGGGTGGGTCCCAGAGGTGGGACCCGCATCTATCGGACTTTTATGTCATATCCTGTAAATATACCATAAATGTCCAAGATGGGAAAACCCCTTTAAATATACAATAAATTTAACCCATTTCCATCTGCACTGCAATTTTGTTATTATAAATATATTCTATATAATTACAGCTCCAGAACTAAGCTCATACATATATATACAGTACCAGAATCAAGCTCAATACATATATACAGCACCAGAACCAAGCTCAGTACATATATACAGCACCAGAACAAGGGTCAGTACATAAATACAGTACTATAACCAAGCTCAGTACATAAATACAGTACTAGAACTAAGCTCATAACATAAATATAACACCAGACGTAAAACTACAGCTCCCATCATGGCCCGAACAATGGAAAATATAAGCTGGGCGTTGCCGTTTCACAAAGAATAAATCATACCAGCCATCATCTCACTGCAGATTATACCACGACTACAGTGCTGATTAGAGGCAGAATAAACATTTACATTAAGTGTACGCTAAAGGTACGCTATAAAAACTGAAGAAAAGAAAACTTTAGCACATGCGTAAAATATCAAATAAGGTTTAATGAGCCCTTAAAAATGCACAAATTTATATTTTATCATCTTGTTTTCATATAAACTTTTATATACAGTCTTGTACTGTGCCAAATGAACTTTCATTTGTAAGCTTGCCTGATGATTTGGCATATGCCCAGGAAGTTTTCAGCAGCAATTATTTTTTCTGTTACCAAATTAAGGCAATGTCCAGATGGTAGTTTAAATACAGCTATCCTAGTTTTTCACGACTAGAAGTGGCAACACCTCTGGGTTCATTGATTCCTCTTTTGTTCCACATCTGACTATCCAACATGCTCTACATGAAACAATGAAATGTATATTTTGATATTCCTATATAGTTTCTGAATTTAAACACCTGCCACATTGTCAAAATGCCTCTCAATACTTTATATGCACAGACACCATCATGCAGTTTTGTGTCAGTGTTATATTTCATAAAAAATGCATACACAATTATTTGTGGCAGAAAATTAGAAACATCACAAATCCTAAAACAAGTAGTTCAGTATGTGCAGTGTTCTTACATACCATTTATGCTTATGTCTACAAGCACATATCGTCATAAAATCACCAGAATAATGAGACCAAAAATGGCGTTTTGGACTGAAAATGTAATTGATAGATTCAGCAGAACCCTTGGCCCTCGCAATCCAGACCAGGAAAAACCCAGAGATGTCTAAGAGACTATATTGCATAAGGCACGCCACCAAGGAGACATTATATTAGATGGTGCAAAGATCCAACTACTCTCAGACCTATCCTGGATGACTTTGGATAAACACAAAGCTCTACGTCCCTTGCTAGGGATATCATGAGAACAGGAGATACCCTATTCCTGGGGACACGCATTTCAACTGCAAGTACATAAAGATGGTGTCTTGCTGTTCGCCAGATACCCAGATGATATACCCACCTTTTGTTCAGAGCTCGATTTGCCGAGGGTTGTGAATACAGATTGGCCTTATGCTCTACCACCTCCTCAACGCGCAAGATTGCGTCATCGTGACCACTCGCCTTGCTGAACCGAAATAATTATCTGAGCTAGTCAAATCCTATTCTGGAACTTTCACACATGACCTCTCATCGAACTGAGACTACTTACTCATCTGTTGTATTGTTATTTTTCTTCCATCTTCATCCTGGGGTCTCATCCCCATCATAATTAAAAATTGACTTATGCCTATAAATAGTCTGTGAACAGTATCCTTTTGCTTTGATTGCGTCTATCTGAAAAATTATAGATATCCTCTATATACTACCACCATGGTTAATGCAATCCCTTGATGTATTCTTCTACTAAAATACATATGCTCGAGGCATATCCCCTTTAACAGGTTCTTAATAACAGTGGTAACTTTCCGTTCCTTTCCAACATTGAGAGCTTAATGTTTTATCTGAAAGAACTGTGACTGTGGGGTATGTGGACCTACTGGACCGCTCCGCCATAAAGGAGTAGCAGCTGGCCAAACAAGAGTCAAAGATAGTCTTTAGGACAAGAGTACCTGGATAGAAGACTTGGCAGATGCTTGACTTGGCAGACGCTTGACTTGGCAGACGCTTGGCTGACACTTGACACAGAAATAGCGTATTCGTCTGGACGCACGGGCCGGCACATGCACCGGGCACAGAAGGTGAACTTAACTCGGACACTAGACTTTGCACTGCAACTAAACACAGTTACTAATACGGGATATGGGAAAACAGCATACAGGATACAGCTAAGGAACCATTTTCAGAACAAACATGGGTAGACACAACAACGCTCAGGCAAGGAGGAAGACAGCAGAGTCCTCTTTAAAGTCCATGGTGCGTTGGGATTGGGTAGGGACAATTTTACTGGAGCGTGCACTGGCCCTTTAAGGCCGGTCCACGAGCATGCGTGTGCACCCTAGGGGAAGCAGTGGAGAGCTGCAGCCGCGTGTGCCAGCGTCTCTGGGAAGACAGACACCGGCAAGCTCTGAGTGTCCTGCGGTTGCGGCTGCCGGTGAGTAGGACATGCCGGCAGTCAGCCACCACAGGCATAACAGTACCCCCCTTACGGCCCCTATTCTTAATTCCAGAGCGTAGGAAGAACTTCTTGATGAGAGATGTAGCATTTACCTTCTCTTCAGGCTCCCAAAACCACTCCTCAGGACCAAACCCTTTCCAGTCCACCAGATAGAAAGTCGTCCCTCCTACCCTAGTAGTCCAGGATCTCCTTTACCTCAAAGACCTCAGAAGAACCGCTAGGAACAATTGCAGAAGATTTGCTGTAATGGTTCTGGATCACAGGCTTTAGGAGGGACTCATGGAAGGAGTTGGGAATTTTGAGCGTAAGAGGCAGCCGAAGCTTATAGGACACAGGTCTAATTTGTTGTAAAACCTCGAAGGGGCCGAGGAACGGTGGGAAGAGATCTTTAGGCAAATGTTTTTTGGAGACAGCCACACCTTGACTCCTGGGGAACACTGAGGAGGAACTTTTATTTTCCTATCGGCATGTCTTTTCATGTGATCAACTGGCTGAAGAATCGTGGACTTGGTTTGCTGACAGATATGAAGAAAACTCCCGAAGGAAAAATTGGCTGCAGGCACTTGAGACATAGCTGGCACAGGAAGAGGAACTTGTGGATACTGTCTGCATGCAATTGTTTTTTACCGTGCTTTGGTTTAACCAATGGTAATGGATGCATGGTTGGAGTGATACATCCTTTTTCTCCACGAAGAACAAACCGGCTTCGGCTGGTGAAGTAGACTTCCAGATGTGGAAATCTCCAGGCTCTCCTTGACATACTCCGACATGGCCTGGGTTTCAGGCAAGGAGAGAGGATAGACCCGTCCATGAGGGGGTGAGGCTTCAAGGAGCAACTCAATAGGGCAATAGTATGGATGATGAGGAAGAAGGACCTCTGCCTCCTTCTTGCTGAAGGCATCTGCGTAGCTAGCATACTGTGGAGGCAGTGCAGAGAGTGACTGAGGCAGTGGATAAATAGCAGAACCTGAGGCAGGCAGCAGTGAAGACATCGGGACCCCCATTGGAGGACCTCTCCGGAATGCCAATCAATGACTGGAGCATGCTGGTGAAGCCCTGGCAATCCCAGCAGAATTGGGTTAATAGCTTTGGATAGGAAAAGGCTATTATTTCAGAATGGAGGACTCCTACTGTAGTGTCAGAGGTTTGGTGATAGACAGGATAGGTTCCAGCAGAGATTGTCCATCTACAGAAGAGACCGCCAGAGTTTTCTCCAGAAGAACTGTGGCCAAGTGGAGACGGTCTACTAAGTCCTGCTGGATAAAGTTTTCAGCCGTTCCAGAATCCAAATAAACAGGAACAGAGTGCAATCCTTCACTGGTGAAGATTGATACAGGAATAGAAAGTCTGGGGAAGAATTTAGTAGTTGGCGTAGATTCACTAGGATTGTCTCTCCAATCAAGCCTAGGTGCTGGAGTTTCCCGGCTTCTGAGGGCATTAGAGATTGAAATGTCCCTTGTGACCACAGTACAGACACAGCCCAGTCGAATGTCTGCGCTGACGCTCCTGGTTTGACAGTCTGAGTCTGTCTATTTGCATTGGCTCCTCCTGAGGTACAACAGGACAGGGCAGTAGAGGCTTTTGAAATTTGGGTGCCTCTTCTCCCAGCGAACTTCCGGAGTATGCTCTTGGATCCTCATATCGATCTGAGTTGCCAGAAGTATTAAGGTAGCTGGATGGAAATAATAAAAGTGACCTTGGTTTCATCAGAGGGGAAGCGATGAGAGCGTAACCTGAAGTGGATCGTACACTGATTGATGAAACCTCATAACGAGGAAGTAGAGGCAACTAAATTACAGACCCAGGACAGGCAGTAGGTATAGCAGGTGGTGGAGTAATAGAAGCAGCCACTGGAGGCACAGAAGGAACATCCAAACGGGTAATAATGGTGTTTACAGCCTGTAGGAACTGATCCTGACGTGCCTGGAAGTCACGCATGTCCGCTTGCATCAATTGGACCGCTGTTTTAGGTTGACCAACGGGATCCATGGCCTGAGCTTACCATCATGACTGTGGGATATGTGGATCCACTGGGCCACTCTGCCATCGCTGAGTAGCAGCTGGCCAAACAAGAGTCAAAGACAGTCTTTAGGGCAAGAGTACCTGGATAGAATTCTTGGAAGACACTTGACTTGGCACACGCTAGACTTGGCAGATGCTAGACTTGGCAGACACTTGACACAAAAGTAGTGTAGCCGTCCTGGCCCACGGGCCGACACGTGCATTGGGCACAGAAGGTGAACTAGACTCTGACTCTAGACTTCTCACTGGAAATAAACACAATTACTAGATACAGGATACAGGATACAGGATACAGGAAAACAGGATAAAGGATACAGCTAAGGAACAATTTTCAGAATAAACATGGGTAGACACAACAATGCTCAGGCAAGGAGGAGGAGGGCAGAGTCCTTTTTAAAGTCCAGGGTGCGTTGAGATTGGGTATGGACAATTTTATGGGTGCACGCGCTGGCCCTTTAAGCCCGGGAACCCTAGGGGAAAGAGTGGAGAGCTGCAGCCGCATGTGCTGGCACCTCCGGGCTGCTGGTGAGTAGGACATGCCGGCGGTCAGTGACTGCAGACATAACATGACCTCACTGATAAATGTGTTATTTAGCTTTGAATGTTACTTGAGTGCTGGAGCTCGTATAGACATCCTGCTCGAACCTTTCCTGACACTTCCTCTCTTTGGGCCTCGCTGGATTACCTCCAGTGGTAATATACATTTTGTGTGTCCTCTCTGATTTCGAGTTCAGAGAGTGAGTGCTAGTTACACTGTGTTGACTTTACGTTTTAATTTTACATTTTTGTCTTTTGTGTAACCCCCCACTCCCCCCTCTTTTTCCCCCTTTTTTTTTGTGTGTATATATGTTTCCTTGCCCTGATTTACATTTGTTTATTTCTCTACAGTATATCAATGGCACAGCTTAACCCCTTCCCGCTGTGTCCACTTTTGACCTTCCTGACAGAGCCTCATTTTTCAAATCTGACATTTTTCACTTTATGTGGTAATTATGTGGTAATTACTTTGGAATTATTTTAGCTATCCAAGCGATTCTGAGAATGTTTTCTCGTGACACATTAGAGTTTATGTTACTGGCAAAATTTGCTCGATACATTTAGTATTTAATTGTGAAAAACAGCAACATTTTGTGAAAAATTGAAAAAATTAGCATTTTTCTAAATTTAAATGTATCTGTTGATAAGTTAGGCTGTTATATCACACAAAATTTTGCCAATTAACATCCCCCATACGTCTAATTTTAGATTGGCATAGTTTTTTTTTACATCCTTTTATTTTTCTAGGATGTTACAAGGCTTAGAACATTAGCAGCAATTTCTCACATTTTCAATAAAATGTCAAAAGGCTATTTTTTCAGGGACCAGTTCAGTTGTGAAGTGGCTTTTAGGGCCTTATATATTAGAAACCCCCAAAAAGTCACCCCATTTTAAAAACTTCACCCCTCAAAGTATTCAAAACAGCATTTAGAAAGTTTCTTAACCTTCTAGGCGTTTCACAGGAATTAAAGCAAAGTAGAGGTGAAATTTACAAATTTAGATTTTGTTATGGCAGAAATAGATTTTTAATCCATTTTATTGTAAAACAAAGTTTTACCAGAGAAAAGCAGCTCAATATTTATTGCCCAGGTTCTGCAGTTTTAGGAAATATCCCACATGTGGCCCTAGTGTACTTATGGACTGAAGCACCAGCCTCAGAATCAAAGGAGCACCTAGTGGATTTTGGGGCCTCCTTTTTATTAGAATATATTTTAGGCACCATGTCAGGTTTGAAGGGCTCTTGAGGTGCCAAAACTGTAGAAATCCCCCCAAAAGTGACCCCATTTGGAAAACTACACCCCTCAAGGAAATTATCTAGGGTTATAGTGAGCATTTTGACCCTACAGGTTTATTAAAAGTAGGCCGTGAAAATGAAAAATCTACATTCTTTAAAAAAAAATGTAGGTTTAGCTAATTTTTTCAAATTTCCACAAGTACTTAAGGAGAAAAAGCACTACAATATTTGTAAAGCAATTTCTCCCGAGTAAAACGATACCCCACATGTGGTAATAAACGGCTGTTTGGACACACGGCAGGGCTTAGAAGGGAAAGAGCGCCATTTTGCTTTTGGAGCTCAAATTTAGCAGGAATGGTTTGCGGAGGCCATGTCGCATTTGCAAAGCCCCTGAGGGACCAAAACAGTGAAAACGCCCAAAAAGTGACTCCATTTAGGAAACGACACCCTTTGAGGAATTCATCTAGGGGCGCAGTGAGCATTTTGACCCCACAGGTATTTCATAGATTTTTTTTAGAATTGGGCAGTTAAAATAAAAACAATCCTTCTTCAATAAGACGTAGCTTTAGCGCAAAATGTTTCATTTTCTCAACAAATAAAGGAAAAAAAGAACCCCAACATTTGTAAAGCAACTTCTCTTGAGTACGGAAATACCCCATATGTGGTCATAAACTGCTGTTTGGGCACACGACAAGGATCAGAAGAGAAGGAGCGCCGTTTGGCTTTTGGAGCATAGATTTTGCTGGATTGGTTTCTTGACACCATGTCGCTTTTGCAAAGCCCCTAATGTACCAGTACAGTGGAAAATCCCCAAGAGTGACTCAATTTGGGATACTACACCCCTTTAGGAATTAATCTAGGGGTGTAGTAAGCATTTTGACACCACAGGTCTTTCATAGATTTTATTTGAATTGGGTAGTCAAAATAAAAATATTTTTTTTCCAATAAGACGTAGCTTTAGCTCAAAATTTTTCATGTTCTCAAAATATAAAGATGGAAAAGCACCCCGACATTTGTGAAGCAATTCCTCCCGAGTACGGCAATACCTCAAATGTGGTCATAAACTGCTGTTTGGGCACACAGTAGGGCTGAGAAGGGAAGGACACCATTTGGCTTTTGGAGTGCGTATTTTGCTGGATTGGTCTCTGGTCGCTATGTCTCACTTGCAAAGCCCCTGTGGGACCAATACAGTGGAAACGCCCCAGAAGTGACCCAATTTTGGAAACTACACGCCTCAAGGTATTAACCTAGGGGTGTAGTGAGCATGTTAACCCCACAGGTGTTTTGCAGAAATTAGTGTGCACTTAATGTTGCAGAGTGAAAATGGGATTTTTTTCCATAGATATGCCAATATGTGGTGCCCAGCTTGTGCCACCATAACAAGACAGCTCTCTAATTATTATGCTGTGTGTCCTGGTTTTAGAATCCCCCTACATGGGGCACAAATCTTTTGCCTGGACATTCCACAGGGTTTAGGATTGAAAAAGTACCATGTGAAGTTGAGGCCTAATTTGTCAACTTACACAGTATTGGTTCACAATTGCAGAGGCTCTGATGTGAAATAATAAAAGAGACCCCTGAGAAGTACACCATTTTAGAAACTACACCCCTCAAGGCATTTATTAAGGGGTGTAGTGAGCATTTTTACCCCACAGTTCTTTTCCATAAATGATTACGCTGCGGATGGTGCAAAGTAAAAATTAAAATTTTTCCCCAGATATGCCCATTTCAGTGGCAAATATGTTATGCCCAGCTTATGCCACTGGAGACACACACCCCAACAATTGTTAAAAGGGTTCTCCCGGGTATGATGATGCCATATATGTTGAGGTAAACTTCTGTTTGGGCACACTGCACGGCTCAGAAGGGAGGGAGCGCCATTTGGCTTTTGAAGTGTAGATTTTGCTTGGTGGTAGTTTTGTTTGGAGTTTTACTGATATTTCAGTTTATAATGTGGGGGTATATGTAAGCTGGGCATAGTACATCAGGGGCATAGTCAGGTGGTATAATAATGGGGTAAAAAAAAATAAAAAAAATAATCCATAGATGTGTGTTACGCTGTGAAGCAATTCCTCCCGAGTACGGCAATACCTCAAATGTGGTCATAAACTGCTGTTTGGGCACACAGTAGGGCTGAGAAGGGAAGGAGCACCATTTGGCTTTTGGAGTGCGTATTTTGCTGGATTGGTCTCTGGTCGCTATGTCTCACTTGCAAAGCCCCTGTGGGACCAATACAGTGGAAACGCCCCAGAAGTGACCCAATTTTGGAAACTACACGCCTCAAGGTATTAACCTAGGGGTGTAGTGAGCATGTTAACCCCACAGGTGTTTTGCAGAAATTAGTGTGCACTTAATGTTGCAGAGTGAAAATGGGATTTTTTTTCCATAGATATGCCAATATGTGGTGCCCAGCTTGTGCCACCATAACAAGACAGCTCTCTAATTATTATGCTGTGTTTCCTGGTTTTAGAATCCCCCTACATGGGGCACTAATCTTTTGCCTGGACATTCCACAGGGTTTAGGATTGAAAAAGTACCATGTGAAGTTGAGGCCTAATTTGTCAACTTACACAGTATTGGTTCACAATTGCAGAGGCTCTGATGTGAAATAATAAAAGAGACCCCTGAGAAGTACACCATTTTAGAAACTACACCCCTCAAGGCATTTATTAAGGGGTGTAGTGAGCATTTTTACCCCACAGGTCTTTTCCATAAATGATTACGCTGCGGATGGTGCAAAGTAAAAATTAAAATTTTTCCCCAGATATGCCCATTTCAGTGGCAAATATGTTATGCCCAGCTTATGCCACTGGAGACACACACCCCAACAATTGTTAAAAGGGTTCTCCCGGGTATGATGATGCCATATATGTTGAGGTAAACTTCTGTTTGGGCACACTGCACGGCTCAGAAGGGAGAGAGCGCCATTTGGCTTTTGAAGTGTAGATTTTGCTTGGTGGTAGTTTTGTTTGGAGTTTTACTGGTATTTCAGTTTATAATGTGGGGGTATATGTAAGCTCGGCATAGTACATCAGGGGCATAGTCAGGTGGTATAATAATGGGGTAAAAAAAAATAAAAAAAATAATCCATAGATGTGTGTTACGCTGTGAAGCAATCCTTTATGCACAGGCCGGTGTCGCACTGATAAATTATGTCCTTCCTTATCCGTCTTTTGGTACACACTCCGCACCATTGCAGTTTGGAGAATTTTGCTGGGAAGTGTTGTCCTGGTATAATGCGGGCACCCTCGCTTCCAGCAGATATGTTTGGGCCCTCCCCTTCCTGTTTCTCTAATTATAGGGCCTTGATAAATCGCCTCTTGAAACAGAAGAAATTTTCCCCTCGGGCCTGCACAACTGCATATTTTTATTTCCTGACTTTTTGGAGCCTTAACTAATTTTAATTTTTCATAGACGTAGTGAAATGAGTGCTGTTTTTTTTTCCGGGATGAGCTGTAGTTATTATTGGTACCATTTTGGGGTACATGCTACTTTTTGATCACTTTTTATCCTATTTTTTTTGAGGCAAGGTGACCAAAAAACAGCAATTCTGGCATAGTCTTTTTAATACAGCGTTCACCATGCATTATAAAGTACATGTTAATTTTATTCTGCGGGTCAGTCCGATTCCGGCGATACCAAATTGATAGCACTTTTTTATGTTTTGCAACTTTTTGCATAATAAAATTAATTTTGTAAAAAGAATGTATTTTTTCTGTCGCCATGTTGTATGAACCATAACTTTTACATTTTTTAGTCGACGGAGCTGTATGAGAGCTGTTTTTTTTGCGGTGCAAGCTGTAGTTTGTATTGGTACCACTTTTTGATACGTGCGACTTTTTGATCCCTTTTTATTTCAATTTTTGTAGGGCAAAGTGACTAATATAATCCACCACGTTCACCGCGTGGATTAAATAACATAATATTTTTATAGTTCAGGCTGTTATGGTCATGGCAATACCAAATATGTATGGTTTATTTATTTTTTTCAATAATAAAGGACTTGATAAGGCAAAAAGGGCGATTGTGTTTACTTGAAACTTATATTATATTTTTTACAACTTTTTTTACACTTTTTATTTACACTTTTCTTTAGCCCCACTAGGGGACTTGAAGGTCCAACTGTCAGCTTTCTTTCTAATACATTTCACCTATGTAGTGCAATGTATTAGATCTGTCAGACACTCACTGACAGCAAGCCGATTAGGTTTCGCCTCCGGGCGGGCCTAATGGGCTTCCGTAATGGCAGAGCAGGAGGCCATTGTTAGGTTTCCTGTTGCCATAGTAGCAATCCGCAGCCCTGATTACCTGGCAGGGCTGCCGATATGCTGACAACCACAAAGTTGTAGCGATCGCTTTCAATCTAACCTCTACAACAAACTTACTGGATCTACTATCCCTGCTGCTCCTGTAGCCGGTCAACTTACTATTATCCCTGAGTCACTCTCAAGCCTTAAAAATGCCTTCTTAGATATTTCCTGACTGCAGTTTGAACAGTGATTCCTCACCACTGGAAATAAAAAAATGCTCTTTCTCTGGGTGAATGGGTGGTGAAGGTAAACAATATCATGAGGATGGAAGAAGTCATGTCAGATGATTATGGTAGTTCCGATAGCTTTATTCGCACTTGGCCTCCCTGGATTGAGTTCTGAGATGGCGATGATCTTACTCAATGGTGGGATAGTCATGATTTAACCATTCTCTTGCATGTGGTAACCTACATTACATGCTGAAGTGCTTATGATTTACCCCCTATTTCCTTCTTCCCCACCTTTTTTTTTTTTTTGTAATTGTTTGTCTCTCCTTCTCGTCTGATCCCTAATCTCCTTTTTATATGAATTATTATCCTATAACTGTGGTTTACTCCACTAAGGCTGTTTCTCCAAAGTGTCCCAGAAGCCGTTTTTCAATAGGACAACGCCAGGCTGCTTGTGCTACTGCATCTTGTTCGTGCTACTGTGAGCAGTCTGCATGGCCTAAACATGCTACCATGGCCTGCAGTGTCTCCGTACTTGTCTCCCATTGAGCACAACTGGGACATCATTGGTCGGCAATGGCAACGTGAGCTGCCAGCAGCCAATATTGATGATTTGCGTTCCCAAGTGCATTCAGCATTGCATAACATTCCTCAGACAACCATTTATAACCTCATTGATAGCCTACCAAGGCGTGTAAGTGTGTGGATTTCTGCACATGGCACTCATACTCGATAATATATGGAATATTCTGTTTTTGTTCTTTTATAATTTGCACATCATTAGAATGTTTATTGATCCTGTGTTTTCCAGAGTTCAAAAACTTTTCCATCTTGGTGTTTCAATTTCAATGTTAATGAGCATATATGAGAAAAATATTTTTGGTTTATTTCTACTTTCCTTGGCAACGAGTCTCTCTGTTTCAATCTTTAATGTCTTAATTTGTCTTTTGCACAACTGATTTTTTTCTTTATAGTTATTTAATGTATCGTCACTACCATCCTGCTTTAGTAGTTTAAACGCTTCCTTTTTATCATTTATTGCCTCCCCTTACTGTTTTATTTAACCCCTTAAGGACGCAGCCTAGTTTTGGCCTTAAGGCTCAGAGCCCATTTTTCAAATCTGACATATTTCACTTTATGTGGTAATAACGTCGGAATGCTTAAATCTATCCAAGCGATTCTGAGATTGTTTTCTCGTGACACATTGGGCTTCATGTTCGTGGTAAAATGTGGTCGATATATTCATTGTTCATTGGTGAAAAATTGCAAAATGTAGAGAAAATTTTGAAAAAATAACATTTTTAAGAATTTAAATGCATCTGCTTGTAAAACAGATTTTTGCTGGGAAAAATGGGTTATACCACCCAAAATAGTTACTAGTTCACATTTCCCATATGTCTACTTTAGCTTGGCATCATTTTTTGAACATTCTTTTATTTTTCTTGGACGTTACAAGGCTTAGAACATAAACAGCAATTTCTCATATTTTTAAGAAAATTTCAAAAGCCTTTTTTTAAGGTACCTGTTCAGTTCTGAAGTGGCTTTGGGGGGCCTATGTATTAGAAACCCCCATAAGACACCCCATTTTAACAACTAGACCCCTCAAAGTATTCAAAACAGCATTTAGAAACTTTTTTAACCCTTCAGGCGTTTTGCGGGAATTAAAGCAAAGTGGAGGTGAAATTTGCAAATTTCATTTTTCTTGCTGAATTTCAATCTTATTCAATTTTTTTCTGGAACACAGAAGGTTTTACCAGAGAAATACTACTAAATATGTATTGTACAGATCTGCCATTTTTAGAAATTTCCCACATGTGGCGCTAGTGTTCTCGTGGACTAAAACAGAACCCTAGAAGTAGAGATGAGCGAACCGGGACAACCGAACCCGGCTTATCAGTCACTGATTTTCCGGTACGCGACGTCAGGAGATAGTCACTGTCCAGGGTGCTGAAAGAGTTAAGCGATCGGCAGTAACTGTTTCAGCACCCTGGACAGTGACTTCCGATCACTATATACATCAACGTGTAAAAAAAATAGAAGTTCCTACTTACCGATAAATCCGTGCTTCTTCCTCCAGTCCGACCTCCCGGGATGACGATTCAGTCCAAGTGACCGCTGCAGCCAATCACAGAATAATCACAGGCTGCAGCCAATCACAGGCCAATCCCAGGCTGCAGCGGTCACATGGACTGCCGCGTCATCCAGGGAGGTCGGGCTGGATGCCGAAAGAGGGACGCGTCACCAAGGCAACGGTGACGCATCCCTCTCTTGACATCCAGCCCGACCTCCCTGGATGACGCGGCAGTCCATGTGCCCGCTGCAGCATGTGATTGGCCTGTGATTGGCTGCTGCGGTTACATTGGCTGAAACTTCATCCAGGGAGGTCGGGCTGGATGCCGAAAGAGGGACGCGTCACCAAAGCAATGGCCGGGAGGCCGGACTGGAGGAAGAAGCAGGAAGTTATCGGTAAGTACGAACGTCTATTCTTTTTTTTTTACAGGTTGCTCTATATTGTGATCGGAATTCACTGTTCAGGGTGCTGAAAGAGTTACTGCTGATCAGTTAACTCTTTCAGCACCCTGGACAGTGACTATTGACTCACGTCGCCTAGCAACGCTGCCGTAATGCCGGGTGCACACATGTAGCCACCCGTCATTGCGGGAGCTCCATACACGATTTTTATGGGCTTTCTTGAATTACAGGTTCGGTCCGAACTATTTCGGTCCGAATCGAACTTTTTCAAGAAATTCGGCGAACGAGCCGAACCGAACTTTTCATAAGTTCGCTCATCTCTACCTAGAAGCAAAGAAGCACCTAGTGCATTTTGAGGCCTCTTTTTTATTAGAATATATTTTAGGCAGCATGCCAGGTTTGAAGAGGTGTTGAGGTATCAAAGCAATAGAAACCCACCAGAAATTACCCCATTTTGGAAACTACACCCCTCAAAGAATTCATTTATGGTTGTTGTTATCATTTTGACCGCACAGTTTTGTTCACAGCACCTATTTGAATTGGGCTGTGAAATTATTATTTTTTTATTTTTTCCAATAAGATGTAATTTTTGATCAAAATTTCCTTTTTTCACAGTGAACAAAATACCCCATTTTTTTGCTCAATTTGACCTTAGTGCAGCAATACCCCATTTTTGGTGATAAACTGTCATTTGGGCCCATGGGAGGGCTCAGAAGGAAAGAAGCGCTATGTGTTTGTTGGAGTCCAGATTTTGCTGGATTGGTTTTTCGGGTGCCATGTCGCATTTGCAGAGCCCCAGAGGTATTAAAGCAATCAAAACCCACCAGATGTGACCCCATTTTGGAAACTACACCCCTCAAGGAATTCATTTATGGTTGTTGTTATCATTTTGACCGCATAGTTTTTTGCACAGCACCTATTTGAATTGGGTTGTGAAATGAAAATTTTTTTATTTTTTCCAATAAGTTGTCATTTTTTATCAAAATTTCTTATTTTCACAGGGAACAAAATACCCCATTTTGTTGCCCAATTTGTCCTTAGTGCGGAAATACCCCATTTGTGGTGATAAACTGCCGTTTAGGCCCATGGGAGGGTTCAGAAGGAAAGGACCACCATTTGGCCTACTGGAGCTTTTCTGGTGCTAAGTCATGTATGCAGAAGCCCCTGAGGTACCAGTACACTTGAAACCCCCGAGAAGTGACCCCATTTTAAAAACTACACCTCTTAAGACATTCATCTAGAGGTGTAGTGAGCATTTTGACCCCACAGGTACTGTGTAAAAGATAATGCGCAGCAGATGGTGCAGAGTGAGATTTGCAATTTTCTATATATATATGGCATGTCAGTGTCCGATATAGTGTGCCCAGCATGTGCCACCGGCGATATACACCCCATAAGCTGTAATGTAGGTTCTCCCGGGTACGGCAATAACCTACATGTGGCTGTTATTAGCTGCCTGGGCACACGGCAGGGCTCAGAAGGAAAGGACCACCATTTGGCCTACTGGAGCTTTTCTGGTGCTAAGTCATGTATGCAGAAGCCCCTGAGGTACCAGTACAGTTGAAACCCCCGAGAAGTGACCCCATTTTAAAAACTACACCTCTTAAGACATTCATCTAGAGGTGTAGTGAGCATTTTGACCCCACAGGTACTGTGTAAAAGATAATGCGCAGCAGATGGTGCAGAGTGAGATTTGCAATTTTCTATATATATATGGCATGTCAGTGTCCGATATAGTGTGCCCAGCATGTGCCACCGGTGATATACACCCCATAAGCTGTAATGTAGGTTCTCCCGGGTACGGCAATAACCTACATGTGGCTGTTATTAGCTGCCTGGGCACACGGCAGGGCTCAGAAGGAAAGGACCACCATTTGGCCTACTGGAGCTTTTCTGGTGCTAAGTCATGTATGCAGAAGCCCCTGAGGTACCAGTACAGTTGAAACCCCCGAGAAGTGACCCCATTTTAAAAACTACGCCCCTTAAGACATTGCTCTAGAGGTGTAGTGAGCATTTTCACCTCACAGGTACTGTGTAAAAGATCATGCGCAGCAGATGGTGCAGAGTGAGATTTGCAATTTTCTATATATATATGTCATGTCAGTGTCCGATATAGTGTGCCCAGCATGTGCCACCGGAGATATCACACCCCATAAGCTGTAATGTGGGTTCTCCTGGGTACGGCAATACTGTACATGTGGCTGTTATTAGCTGCCTGGGCACACGGCAGGGCTCAGAAGGAAAGGACCACCATTTGGCCTACTGGAGCTTTTCTGGTACTAAGTCATGTATGCAGAAGCCCCTGAGGTACCAGTACAGTTGAAACCTCAGAGAAGTGACTCCATTTTAAAAACTACAGCCCTTAAGACATTGATCTAGCGGTGTAGTGAGCATTTTGACCCCACAGGTACTGTGTAAAAGATAATGCGCAGCAGATGGTGCAGAGTGAGATTTGCAATTTTCTATATTTATATATGTCATGTCAGTGTCCGATATAGTGTGCCCAACATGTGCCACCGGAGATATGCACCACATAAGCTGTAATGTGGGTTCTCCCGGGTACGGCAATACCCTACATTTGGCTGTTATCAGCTGCCTGGGCACACGGCAGGGCTCAGAAGGGAAAGATGAGGGTGATAAGCTGTGCGGAGTGCGTCAGGGTAAATTAAAAATTAAGGGATGTATGATAAATTGGAAAACAATCTTTCATACAGAGTCCTGGTTTTTCGGGACACGTGTCGCATTGGTATATTGTTTCCCTCCTTATTCCCCTCTTTGAGCAGACTCTGCACCTCTTTTGACTTTTTCCCTTCTTGCCAGTTTGGGGAACTTCTCCTGGAAAGTGTTGCCCTGGTACGATGCGTGTGGCCTCGCTTCCAGAAGTACTGGGTGCTCCCTCTTCTTGGTCCCTAAAGATTATGTTCTTGATAACCACCTCTTGAAATTCCAGGAAAGTTCCCGTCTGGCTTGCACATCGACATAGCACGTACGCATTATACAATGCCATCTGTATGATGTGCACAGCCAGCTTCTTATACCACAACCTCGTTTTCCGCATGGCGCTGTAGGGCTTCAGGACTTGATCTGACAAGTCCACCCCTCCCATGTACCTATTGTAGTCCAGGGTGCAGTCTGGTTTGGGGGTCTCTGTACTTGTACCTTGTACAGGTACATGGGTACTGGTGTGGCCATGTATTGTTGTCAATACAAGGACATCTTGCTTGTCCTTGAACTTGACACTTGCTTGTCCTTGTACTTGTGTGCTGCTAGATTGTGCCCTGCTCTCACCCCTTCTGAGTGTTTGCCCAAGCAGAGTCTTAGGGAGGCCTCTCAGATTTTTTTTATAGCAGTGCCGCATGCCACAGTTCTTCTGGAATCGAGGCACTTTAAGAGTGGGACGCTGGTATAAAAATTATCCAGGTAGAGGTGGTAACCCTGGTCCAGCAGTGGGTGCACCAAATCCCACACAATTTTTGCATTAATTCCCAGTAAGGGGGGGGGGCATTCTGGGGGCTGAATACTGCTGTCCTTTCCTTCATATATTCTAAATTTTAGGTATACCCTGATGCACTCTCGCACAGCTTATACATCTTCGCGCCATACCTTGCCCTCTTTCTCGGCAGATCCTAGCGGAATTGAAGTCTCCCTTTAAAATGTACCAGGGACTCATCAATAGAAATACTCTTCTCGGGGGTATATGATTGGGCAAACTGGGCACTGAAATGGTCTAATAGGGGTCTCAGTTTGTACAAACGGTCAAAACTGGGGTTATCTCGGAGTGGGCACTGCTCATTATCCGTATAATGTAAGAAGCGAAGTATTGCCTCATAGCGCATTCTGGACATGGCCATACGGTACATCGGGGTGTGGTATAAGATGTCCGTGCTCCAGTAGGTCCTAATGGACGGCTTTTTCTGAAGCCCCATGTTCAAGTGAAGTCCCCAGATTTTGCCCAACTCTGCTGCATCTACAGGGTTCCACCTGTGGGATTGGGAATAAAATGTGGTGGGGTTCTTAGTAATATTCTGTTGGGCATATAAATTAGTCTGGGAGACCATAAGGCTGGGTTCACACAACCTATTTTCAGGCGTAAATGAGGCGTATTATGCCTCAATTTACGCCTGAAAATACGGCTCCAATACGTCGGCAAACATCTGCCCATTCATTTGAATGGGTTAGCCGACGTACTGTACCGACGACCTGTAATTTACGCTTCGTCGTTTGACAGCTGTCAAACGACGACGCTTAAAATGACTGCCTCGTCAAAGAAGTGCAGGACACTACTTTGGACGTAATTTGAGCCGTTTTCCATTGAATTCAATGAATAACAGCTCTAAATTACGGCCGTCAATGACGCCTCGCAAAATGTGAGGACGAGCAATTACGTCTGAAATTACAGTGCTGTTTTCTCCTGAAAACAGCTCCGTAATTTCAGACGTAAATGCAGTTTACGTGTGCACATACCCTAAGATCTATCAGTGAAGAAGAACTTGAAAAAGTCAATTTCACTGAGCCCTGCTGTATTAAATTTTATCCCTGAGCTGCCCGTGTACTCTGGGATTTGGGGCTCATAAATGTCTGGTGTGGGTGTCCAAATGGGGTCACTTCGTTCAGGGGCTTCAACTGCAGTGGTGGTCCTGGGGCGTCTCCTAGGGGGTTCCTCTTCTTCATCACTGGATGAGGAGGTGGATAAATAAAACAGAGTCTCACCATCCGACAACTCTGTGTCAGAGGCAAGAAATTAATATGCCTCTTCGGCAGTAAATGTCCGTTGGGACATGTTTGATTGCTTCTCTAACTAGGAGCAATAGGCTGCTACCTAAACCAGCCAAAAAAATTGGTGTTTTTATAGAACGAGTGGGCTTCCCTGAGACTAAACCTAACTAGGACGAGGGTTCCTAACACTAAACCTAACTAGACTTTATTTGAACTTCCCTGAGACTAAATCTAACTACAGCGACTATTCCCTGACACTAAACCTAACTAGATTATTCCGAGTTTCCCTAACACTAAACCTAACTACGGTGACGGGTGCCTGACACTAAACTTAACTAGAATATTCTGAGCTTCCCTGACGCTAAACCTAACTACGGTGATGGACCCCTAACACTAGATCCCTGACGCTATACCTAACTATGATTTTTGACGGTTCCCTGACACTAACTAACCCTAATACTAAACTAACCAGTTACATTTTCTAAATTAACAGTTTTGTTTTTTTTGTTTTTTAAATTTTTATATATTTTTTTTGTTTTATAAAGAAAATAAAAAATAAAATAATCCCCAGGGACCAAGAAATTGGTCCTGAAGACTAAGAAGTGGTCAGTGATAGGAGATCACTGTCCAAAAACGTGGGGGGAACACAAGGAGGAAGGGTACAGGACTGGGTAGTGGATTGGGGTGGTGAGAAGCAGAAAAAAGTTTTTTTTTCACTTTTTTTTTTCACTTTTTTTTACTCTTTTTCTTCTCTCCCTCTTCTCACAACTGCTCTGCACGCCTCGCTATCTCCAACAGAGGCGTTCAGGGCTGGTGCGGCAGGATGTGATGTCAGGGAGAGGAAGTGAAGAGACCGATCGCCACTATTGCACAGTTACTCACTAACTGACCAATAGTGGCGATCGTGGAGGCGGGACCATCGTGACAGGTCCCAGCGTATTGAGCTGTGATAGCATGCTGTCGGAAACAGCAGTTGTCACAGCTCGTGCACGCGCCGATGGAAAATGGCAAAGCATTTTCCCTGCAACGTAATATTCCGTCGCTGAGCGCGAAGGGGTTAACCACATCAGTTTCATCCTCTCTCTAGCTTGTTTATTCCCATAAGGTATGTATTTTCACAGGACCTATTTAAGAGGCTTTTGAGAATGCTCCATATAGTTTGCGTACCATCTTCCCCTGCATCTGCCCTAGTGAGTGCTTGCTCAGTGAGTAGCAAACTCCTCCATGTTGACAATTGCCCACAGTGTTACAAGTTGCTCATTCAGACCCAGAATCTTGGCTTCCAAATGGCAATTCTCACACACGTCTTTCAAACGACTGTTCAAGGAGAGCATACATGGCACAGTATGTACACTGGGTAGTATTTGCAACAATAGAGTTCATTATGTCTGATGGAAATATAAAATCAATATACCGTACAGCAAGTATCAGTTGTAGGAAAAAAATACACTAAATACCCCAAACAACAATTTATTCTAAAGTGACAATCTAAAGTCATTGAATCTTAACCGGTTAAGGACTAGGCTGTTTTACAGCTAAATGACCAGAGCAAATTTCACAATTTTGCTATGCACTTCTTTAGATGACTATAACTCTGCAGGTGAATAAAGTTAATCTTTGAATTTTACACTCTTTTTAAAGGACAAATAGGGCTTTGTTTTAGTGGCATTTGTCAGTATATATCATTTTTATTTTTTTCTCTAAAGTGGGCAAAATTGGAAAAAAATGCAAGAATTTAGCAATTGCGCCAGTTTATGCTAGCATTTTTCACACACGGTATGGACCACGGCCAAAATTCATCTCCTTTCACGTTCTTCCACTTCTCCCGTGCATGGGGATACCAAATATGTGTGCCTTATTCGCTGTGCGGGCATGTGCCAGGGCTTGGCATAAAAGGAGGCTTTTTGGCCTTTTCGGTCCAGGAATTTTGCATTTGATTTTATAGCCGTATACTGTTTTCTGGGGGTCTTAATGCTGCTGAAACATTAGAAACACCCCATAAATGACTTCATTCACACAAGTAGACCCCACAAGTTTTCCTTCAAGGGGTTTATCATATTTTTAGCAAGTCCAGTTTTCTTCTGAAAGTTTCTTGAATAAGATGGAACAAAATAAAATCAGGACTTTTTTAGCAAATGCGTCAGTTTAGGCTAGTATTTTTCACACACGGTATAGTCCACGGCCAAAATTCATCTCCTTTCACGTTCTTCCACTTCTCCCGTGCATGGGGATACCAAATATGTGTGCCTTATTCACTGTGCGGGCATGTGCCAGGGCTTGGCATAAAAGGAGGCTTTTTGGCCTTTTCGGTCCAGGAATTTTGCATTTGATTTTATAGCCGCATACTGTTTTCTGGGGGGCCTAATGCTGCTGAAACATTAGAAACACCCCATAAATGACTTCATTCACACAAGTAGACCCCACAAGGTTTTCTTCAAGGGGTTTATCATATTTTTAGCAAGTCCAGTTTTCTTCTGAAAGTTTCTTGAATAAGATGGACCAAAATAAAATCAGCACTTTTTTAGCAAATGCGTCAGTTTAGGCTAGTATTTTTCACACACGGTATAGACCACGGCCAAAATTCATCTCCTTTCACGTTCTTCCACTTCTCCCGTGCATGGGGATACCAAATATGTGTGCCTTATTCGCTGTGCGGGCATGTGCCAGGGCTTGGCATAAAAGGAGGCTTTTTGGCCTTTTCGGTCCAGGAATTTTGCATTTGATTTTAGAGCCGCATACTGTTTTCTGGGGGGCCTAATGCTGCTGAAACATTAGAAACACCCCATAAATGACTTCATTCACACAAGTAGACCCCACAAGGTTTCCTTCAAGGGGTTTATCATATTTTTAGCAAGTCCAGTTTTCTTCTGAAAGTTTCTTGAATAAGATGGAACAAAATAAAATCAGCACTTTTTTAGCAAATGCGTCAGTTTAGGCTAGTATTTTTCACACACGGTATAGACCACGGCCAAAATTCATCTCCTTTCACGTTCTTCCACTTCTCCCGTGCATGGGGATACCAAATATGTGTGCCTTATTCACTGTGCGGGCATGTGCCAGGGCTTGGCATAAAAGGAGGCTTTTTGGTCCAGGAATTCTGCATTTGATTTTATAGCAGCGTACTGTTTTCTGGGGGGCGTAATGCTGCTGAAACATTAGAAACACCCCATAAATGACTTCATTCACACAAATAGACCCCACAAGGTTTCCTTCAAGGGGTTTATCATATTTTTAGACAGTCCAGTTTTCTTCTGAAAGTTTCTTGAATAAGATGGAACAAAATAAAATTAGCTTTTTTTTTTAACAAATGCGTCAGTTTATGCTAGCTTTTTCACACACAAAATGGACCACGGACAAAATTCATCGCATTTCACATTCTTCCTCTTCTCCCGTGCATGGGGATACCAAATATGTGTGCTTTATTCATGGGCATGTGCCAGGGCTTGGCATAAAAAGAGGCTTTTTGGCCTTTTCGGTCCAGGAATTCTGCACTTGATTTTATAGCCGCATACTGTTTTCTGGGGGGTGTAATGCTGCTGAAAGATTAGAAACACCCCATAAATGACTTCATTCACACAAGTAGACCCCACAAGGTTTTCTTCAAGGGGTTTATCATATTTTTAGACAGTCCAGTTTTCTTCTGAAAGTTTCTTGAATAAGATGGATCAAAATAAAATTAGCAATTTTTTAGCAAATGCGTCAGTTTATGCTAGCATTTTTCACACACAGCATAGACCACGGTCAAAATTAATCTCCGTTCACATTCTGCCACTTCTCCCGTGCACGGGGATACCAAATATGTGGCCTTATTTATCACATAGAGATGTAGGAGGGCGGACGATAGAAGAAGATTATTTCACATATCGCTTTTTTTCAAAGCTGGTTTTACAAAACTCAACAGAGTTTCTATAACACTTCCAAAATATCTGCTCTTGAAGCAGAAATCCCAAAATATTCATCTAGGGGTATAATGGGAATTTATTTTTTGGGGTTTTCTAAAATAAGAAATTGCAGGTTAATGCAAATGGAGCTCTCTAGCAGATGAACTTTAGAAAACATCAAACATGACATCCACCCCCCCACCCATTCCCTCCCTCACCCTTGGAGTAAAATCATGGGAAAAATAAAAACGTAATGTAGGGCAAATATATTTTCAACAAATTAACTAAAATCTAATAATTCAGAACAGTGTGGTATTTTTTAAAACATGGCTCAATGCACAGGCCTGGTTGCGAGGGACATGAGGGACAGAAATATCGGGAATCTTTGCGGTGCCCGTCTTTTCTGCAGACGCGGCACTTTTTCTGGGGGTTGCTTCTGGTTGCTGTTGGGGGAATCCGACTGATGAAGTGTCTTTCAGTCAGTCGCGTGACATCCTCAGACTGGGGGCATTCTCGGGTGTCCTGAACATCAAAAATGAGGCCTTCAATAATTTTTTCCTGGAAATCCAGGTATGTGTCTCTGCCTCTGTTTTTTTTATACAGCACAAATGAATTGTGGATTGCCACCTGTAACAAATAAATGGCCACCTTTTTGTACCAGGTTTTAGTTTTGCGTTTTACTAAATAGGGCTGTAAAACCTGGTCGCTTAAATCCACCCCCCCCATGTACTTGTTATATTCGGACACGCTCACTGGTTTGTGCTTGTCCGATGTTGCCCCCCTTTCCCTCACTGCCACTGTTCCTGCGGTATGAATCGTGCTTAGCACATACACATCTTTGCGATCCCTGAACTTGACCGCCAGCAATTCTTCAGATGCATAAGCACAGGAGTCCCCCTTTACCATGCGCTTCCCCACTAATTGCTGTGGAAAACCAATTCGGTTTTTGCGCATGGTACCACATGCCCCAGTCCTTGCAGCATGCAAATGCCTAAACAGGGGCACACTCGAATAAAAATTATCACAGTACAGGTGGTACCCTTTGTGAAGCAGAGGCTGCATTATCTCCCACACAATCTTACTGCTGGTGGAAAGATCAGGGGGGCATCCAGGAACATTTATTGTGCGGTCCCGCCCTTCATAAATCCTGAAGGCGGTGGTATATCCTGACCCGCTTTCACACAATTTGTAGAGCTTAACGCCATATCTTGCCCTTTTGGAAGGTAGATATTGGCGAAAGCTAAGTCTGCCATGAAAGTTGAGGAGGGATTCGTCCACACTTACATTCTGCTCAGGGGTGTAGAGTTGCAGAAATAAATTATTCAGGGAATTTATTAGCGGTCTTATTTTGAACAACCGATCCCGGTTTGCATCGGTACTTGGGGGGGCCTGTGCGTTGTCATTGAAGTGGAGGAACCTCATTATTGTCTCATAACGAGACCTGGGCATTACTGCAGAATATACTGGGGTGGCTTGGGCGGGTCTTGTTGACCAGTAAGACCTAATGGAGGGCTTTTTGACAATACCCATATTTAGGGTGAGCCCCAAAAATGTTTTTAATTCCTGCAAATTGGTGGGCGTCCAATCTCTGGCATGGGTGGATGAAGGTTTCTGCCTTATATATTGCGTGGCATATAAATTTGTTTCGTGGACAATCTGATTTAGGATGTCGTCCGTTATAAATAAATGGAAGTAATCCATTTGGACAAAATTTGTATTGTCCACGGTTATGCCAGGAGTGGCCGTAAATCCGTGGATTCTAGGCCCAAAAGATGGGGCAGGTGCCCATACAAGAGCCTGGACTGGAGGGACCAGGCTCTCCCGTGCTACAGCGCTACTTGGCCCTGCGCTTTCATGTTCTGCAGTTTCGACTGCATCAGGGACAACGTCCCCTGAAGATGAACCTGAAGTGACGCTGTCATCGTCACTACCTAAAACAGGTTCCATCTCGGACGCCATCTCTGATGCGGTCTCCGACTCAGACCACAGCATGGCGTATGCCTCCTCGGCGCTAAACAACTTCCTCGCCATAACGTAACTAACACTAACACTAACTAAACAAATTTTTTTTTTTTTTTTTTTTATGAAACACACAAACTAACTGCTATATATATCTACACTACCGCTAACAAAAAAATAAACCGCTATTGCTATATATATTATATATATGTGGATATATATATAATTATATACTCCCTACCTGCCTATTCTAATAGAATAAAAGAAAGAAAGGTAGATAGATAGAAAAAAAGATAGATGGATAGATAGATTGTATAGATAGATAGAAATCTATCTATACAGAGAATGTTTTAGAGTGTAACTGTATTTTTTTGTAACTGTAATCTTCTGGCAGCAATTCTCCCGAGTCTCTTCTTCTCCTCAAACTGAAACAATGTTTGAGGAGAAGAAAAGAGGCAGGAGATTTACTGCCAGAAAAGTCAAAATAAAACAAATGTGGTCGCTGTGATAGGTTTTCACAGCGACCACATGTTCAGGGACCATCAGATTGGTCCCTGATACTCTGCCCAGTGCCCAGAGCTGTTGGTAACAGCGAGGGCACAGGGCTGTGTGCACGCGATCGCGTGCACACTGTTTTATAAGCAGGAATGCATGTGATCGCTGTGATTGGTTGTCACAGCGACCACATGTTCAGGGACCATCAGATTGGTCCCTGATACTCTGCCCAGTGCCCAGAGCTGTTGGTAACAGCGAGGGCACAGGGCTGTGTGCACGCGATCGCGTGCACACTGTTTTCTATACAGAAATGCATGTGATCGCTGTGATTGGTTGTCACAGCGATCACATGTTCAGGGGCCAAAAGATTGACCCCTGACATTCTGCCCAGTGCCCATGGCTGTTAGCAACAGCCAGGGCATAGAGCTGTGTGCACGCGATCGCGCGTGCACAGTCTCTGAAGTGCGGCCGTATATATACTATACGCCGGACTTTAGAGACCCTGACCGCTGGCCGTATATTTACGGCCAGCGGTCGGGAACCTGTTAAATCACACTCAGGAAACTGAACACTTGAAACAAATGCACACTCCCGAGCTACCACACTCATTCAGCTGCTTGTTTTAAATAGTTTTTTTGCCACTTAGCTGCTCCTTCCAGTTAGGACCCTGGCTGCAAAGCAACTAACATATATACATACACAGTCAAGTCACATTATTATGACCACCAGCTAATATCCAGAGTAACCGTTGTGTGCAGCACGGACAGAAACGAGATGGGCTAGGAGTCACTCAATAAGGTGCTGGTATATTGTCTCAGGTATCTGGAGCCATGCTGATGTAGTGCATCCCACATTTGCTGGAGGGTGCGCGGGGGAGGATCCATAGAGCGAACAAGACAATTAAGGTGGTCCCACAGATGCTCAATTGAGTTCAAGTCTGGTGAATTAGGGAACCAGGGAAGTACGTGAAAGTCTTAGTTGTGCTCTTCCAACCACTGTTGGACATTTCTAGACATGTGACATGTCGCATTCTCTTGCTGAAAGATTCCATCTGCTCCAGGGAAGACAAAATACAGGTATGTGTGAATGTGATCTGCAAAGATAAATTCATACCCAAATTGCTTCAGAGTGCCTTTCAGATGGATGAGTGGGCCCAGAGAATGGCATGAAAAAATTCCACAGACCATAACGCTGCCACCAACAGCTTGTGTTCTTCCAGCAATAGTTGCAGGGTGTTTGTTCTCTGATGTTTCTCACCTGAATCCATAGGTTCAGTGAAGCAGAAAACGTGACTGATAGGAGAAGAAAGCCCTTTGTCAATCATCGGTGGTCCAATTCCGTGCAAATTGAAGCCTCTTTTTCCGATGCGCCTTTGTTGGCATAGGAACAGTGACCATCTGTCTGCTTTGGAGCCCCATACGTAGTAGGGTTCGCAAAACTGTTATTTTAGACACCCACGTCTGGTAGCCCCCTGCTTGATTTTCATTGTGAGCTAATCCACTGTAGCGTGTCTGTTAGCCCTCGCGTACCTTCATAGCCGATGTTCACCTCTCACATGAATGGCATGTGGTGCTCAGCAGTTTCCATGTCAGCTAATCTCAATGGTGCCATTTGTCCACTCAGTTGTACACTTTCACCACAGCAGCACGCAAACTGTTCACAAACTGCGCTGTTTGAAAAATACTGCCACCCTTGACCTGAAAGCCAATAATCATCTCTCTTTGCAACTCTGATAAATTGCCCCTTTTACCCATGGGAACAATGAGTGATATGTGTTCAGACAGCCTATCGCACAGCTTATATACCCACCAAGCCATCCTATATGTGTGTATATATATATATATATATATATATATATATATATATACTACCGTTCAAAAGTTTAGGGTCACTTAGAAATTTCCTTATTTTTGCAAGAAAAGCACAGTTTTTTTCAATGAAGATAACATTAAATTAATCATAAATACACTCTATACAACTATTCTAGCTGCAAACCTCTGGTTTTTAATGCAATATTTACATAGGTGTATAGAGGCCCATTTCCAGCAACCATCACTCCAGTGTTCTAATGGTACATTGTGTTTGCTAACTGTGTTAGAAGGCTAATGGATGATTAGAAAACACTTGAAAACCCTTGTGCAATTATGTTAGCACCACTGTAAACAGTTTTGCTGTTTAGAGGAGCTATAAAACTGACCTTCCTTTGAGCTAATTGAGAATCTGGAGCATTACATTTGTGGGTTCGATTAAACTCTCAAAATGGCTAGAAAAAGAGAGCTTTCATGTGAAACTCGACAGTCTATTCTTGTTCTTAGAAATGAAGGCTATTCCATGCGAGAAATTGCCAAGAAACTGAAGATTTCCTACAACGGTGTGTACTACTCCCTTCAGAGGACAGCACAAACAGGCTCTAACCAGAGTAGAAAGAGAAGTGGGAGGCCCCGCTGCACAACTGAGCAACAAGACAAGTACATTAGAGTCTCTAGTTTGAGAAATAGACGCCTCACAGGTCCTCAACTGGCAGCTTCATTAAATAGTACCCGCAAAACGCCAGTGTCAACGTCTACAGTGAAGAGGCGACTCCGGGATGCTGGCCTTCAGCGCAGAATGGCAAAGAAAAAGCCATATCTGAGACTGGCTAATAAAAGGAAAAGATTAATATGGGCAAAAGCACACAGACATTGGACAGAGGAAGATTGGAAAAAAGTGTTATGGACAGACGAATCGAAGTTTGAGGTGTTTGGATCACACAGAAGAACATTTGTGAGACGCAGAACAACTGAAAAGATGCTGGAAGAGTGCCTGACACCATCTGTCAAGCATGGTGGAGGTAATGTGATGGTCTGGGGTTGCTTTGGTGCTGGTAAAGTGGGAGATTTGTACAAGGTAAAAGGGATTTTGAATAAGCAAGGCTATCACTCCATTTTGCAACGTCATGCCATACCCTGTGGACAGTGCTTGATTGGAGCCAATTTCATCCTACAACAGGACAATGACCCAAAGCACACCTCCAAATTATGCAAGAACTATTTAGGGAAGAAGCAGGCAGCTGGTATTCTATCTGTAATGGAGTGGCCAGCGCAGTCACCAGATCTCAACCCCATAGAGCTGTTGTGGGAGCAGCTTGACCGTATGGTACGCAAGAAGTGCCCATCAAGCCAATCCAACTTGTGGGAGGGGCTTCTGGAAGCATGGGGTGAAATTTCTCCCGATTACCTCAGCAAATTAACAGCTAAAATGCCAAAGGTCTGCAATGCTGTAATTGCTGTAAATGGAGCATTCTTTGACGAAAGCAAAGTTTGAAGGAGAAAATTATTATTTGAAATAAAAATCATTATTTCTAATCTTGTCAATGTCTTGACTATATTTTCTAGTCATTTTGCAACTCATTTGATAAATATAAGTGTGAGTTTTCATGGAAAACACAAAATTGTCTGGGTGACCCCAAACTTTTGAACGGTAGTATATATATATATATATATATATATATATATATATATATATATATATATATATATATATATATATAAGAAAGCGTAGAACACAGTAACGGCACCAGGACTTCAAGGCAGATGAAAGCAAAGTGGATTTATTCACCTCAAAAAACAGCAGCAACGTTTCGGTTCAACAGGAATCTTTCTCAAGCCATGACAAACTAACAATAGCGCCAAGTATATATAGGGAGGACGCACATCAGTTGGCAATAAAAAAATTGACTGTACAATTATCATTAAATACATCAAAATGTGGTTATCACAGTGTATTACAAACATTATGAATGGAGTGCAGCAATGAATCTTCAAAAAGACATCAGTAGATAACAGTGTATTTGAAAACATGATAGGTACACATCATGAATAGTGACTAATAGGTACAATAGGATTAATTAGGAGGACAGAAATACGTCTCAGGATGAGAAATCATAAATCTAACATCAAAACAAAGAGACAAGATTTACCAGTATCAAGACACTTTTGCGAAAAAAATCATAGCTTGTCACAGTTGAGATTCAGAATCATTGATTCGGTACCTCAAATGAGACGCGGTGGAGATAGAGGTTTGGCTCTCAAAAGAAAAGAGCTAGAGTGGATCTATAAGTTGGAAACTATGTCTCCCAAGGGGCTGAACATAGAATATCCTTATGGCCCACACATCTAATATAGTGGGGGGTAACTTGCCTGATAATCTGGGGGGTATGATGGGTCTACGTTCCCGATTGGTATAGTTTGTGCTTTGTATATGGATAGTTTGAAGTCTTATTTTGACTTCTCTTTTATGTTTACATTCTTTTAACCCCTTAGTGACCAACAGTACGCCTTTTTACGTTCCTCACTAATGGGCTTTAGGCTAATGCGACGCCTTTTAATGTGATCGCATTAGCCTAAAGTAGCGCCGAAATTAAAGATCGGGGCTCCGTTCTCTCAGCTACCGGAGGTAGCTGAGAGTTCGGGGCAACGACCAGAGACCATAACGAGTGGTCTCTGGTCACGTGATCGCCGTGAATCGCTATTTCACGGCGTTCACGCTAAACCGGCGGATAATCGCCATTTCTCTCTCCTCTCATGGAATAACTCCTTAGAGAGGAGAGAGAACGGGTAAATAGTGCGCCCCCCCCTCCCACGTCCGATCCCCCCCCCGTCCGATTCCCCTTCATGTCCGATTCCCCCCCCCCCGGTCCGATCCCTCCCCCACGGTCCGATTCCCCCCCCAAAATGGCGCCCGAGTGCGCTTTGCATAACTTACCTGTGTCGTCATCTGGCACAGCAACAATCAGGGACCGTTGTGACTGGTCCCTGATCAGGTGATCTCTGTGATAAAACCTATCACAGAGATCACTGACAGTTATTTTCAAAACACAGCCAGGACATGGGCTGTGTTTCTCTCTCCTCCCATTGTAGTTGTTCTGAGAGGAGAGAGAAATCAGTCTAAGTCCTGTGCTGTGAAGAAAGAAAGTGATAAAAAAATCATAGTTCTTATGCACACACATATATATATATATAATATATCAAATCTATATTAGCGTCAGCGCTAGATTAGCGTCAGCGCTAGTTTAGCGTTAGTGCTAGTTTACCGTTAGTTCTAGTTTAGCGTTAGTGCTAGTTTAGCGTTAGTTTAGCGTTACTTTAGGGTTAGGGCTAGTTTAGCGTTCGTGTTTAGGGCCGTTTAGAATTAATTTTACGTCTGTTATATAAAAAAAAAAATATATATAAAAAAAAAATATATATAAAAAAAAATAATAATAATTTGTGTCGTTTTTAGGATTTTAGGTTTACTTTAGGGTTAGGACTTATAGGGCATATATATATATATATATATATATATATATATATATATATATATACATACACATCTATAAATATGTCTCAGCGTATGTACAGCGCGGAGCAAGCCTACGCCTTGCTATGTTCCGACACTTCTGAAAGCGAAACAGACACCGCTTCAGAATTTGTTCCAGACAGTGACAGTGACGATTCTAATTCCACCGCTGAACCCCATAGTCCTATGGTGGTGGATACGTCCGTCGCTGTAGAGGTGTCAAGTGCAGGGACGAGTGTTGCAGTCCCTCCCGTGATGTGGGATCCTGCACTATAATTTTCCCCCCAAGTACCCCAATTTGAAGCGACCCCAGGAATTAGTGTCGACGTCAAAAATTTTACCCCCTATAATTTTTTTAATTTATTTATATGTGATACGGTCCTAGACTTGATAGTCCAGCAGACTAATCTGTATGCTAGGCAGTTTGTTCTACAAAAGCCTGCGTCTATGTACTCCAGAATGTGGAGCCCCACAAGTGTCCCAGAAATAAAAAAAAATTTAGGCATTACCCTCAATATGGGTTTGGTTAAAAAACCCTCTGTCCGGTCCTACTGGACTTGTAGTGCTGTCCACGCTACCCCTGTATTTGCAGCAGTGATGTCCAGAAACCGCTATGAGGCCCTAATGCGATTCATGCATTTTACTGATAATTCCCAAGTCCCCCCAAGAAGTGACCCAGCTTATGATCGGCTTAATAAATTAAGGCCATTAATCACCCTTCTAAATGATTTATTTTTATAGTTGTACACCCCTGACAAAAATTTGTCAGTAGATGAATCGCTCATGAGCTTCAAAGGGCGTCTTTCCTTTCGTCAATTCATCCCTTCCAAACGAGCCAGATATGGGGTGAAATTGTACAAAGTTTGCGAGAGCACAACGGGTTACACCTGCGGTTTCAAAATCTATGAAGGCAGGGACTGCCAAATTTATACCCCAGGCTGCCCAGAAACTATTGGCACCTCTGGCAAAATTGTGTGGAACCTAATGGAGCCATTTCTGCACAAGGGGTACCACGTCTATACAGACAATTTTTATACCAGCGTTGCCCTTTATAAAGCCCTCCATGCTGCAAATACAGGGGCCTGTGGGACAGTACGGAAGAACAGAGTGGGACTCCCACAACAGTTGGTGTCCAGGCGTTTGGGAAAGGGAACATCCATGGCCCTTGCAAGTCAGGAATTGCTTGCAGTGAAGTGGGCCGACAAGAAGGATGTCTACATGCTGTCCACCGTACACACGGACACCACTGTGGCAATTACGGAGAGGGGGGCTACCACTGCAAAGCAGAAACATGTCTGTGTAACAGACTACAACAAATTTATGGGGGGTGTAGACCTTTCCGACCAGGTGCTTCAGCCTTACCTGGTGAAGCGCAAAAATAAGGCCTGGTACAAAGAGGTAGCAATCTACCTCATCCAGGTTGCTACCTATAACAGTTTTGTTATTTTCAAAAAAGCCCAAGGAACGCTCACTTTCCTTCAATTTCAGGAGAAGGTCATTGAGCATCTCCTTTTTGAGTCCACTATACCGGCACAATCCTGCGAATCTGAGGATGTGCGCAGGCTTTCAGAGCGCCACTTTTTACACCCTATTCCCTCCACTGAGACCCAAAAATATCCCCAAAAAAGGTGTCGGGTATGTAGCAGGCATGGCAGGAGGAGGGATACCCGCTTTTATTGCCCCATGTGTCCATCAAAACCAGCCCTTTGTAACTACCCCTGTTTCGAAACCTTTCACACGGTTGCAAATTACTAGAATTTAACACAAAAAAAAATAATGGGTTGGGGGCCTTTTTAGGGAGTCAATTTCTTTATATTTTCTTTTTAGTTCGTGGGCTTTCCAAGTAGGGATTATTTCTTGTGGGAGAGGTTGTAGAGCACATTTTTTTCAGACCGTGAAACTAATTTTACCCCTTATGATTTTTTTTATTTATTTGTGGGTGATCAAGTGCTGGAATTAATTGTCCAGTACAAAATCCCACATCCACAATTTTTTTATTTTGACTGTTCTTATGACTATGTCCTGCCACATACAGCTGTTACATTCCTAATTCTGTACCGTGATACGGGCATGATCTTTTTTTTTTATTTGGAGGATCTCTAATAATTGAGCTGTTCCTTATCAATACACCATGGGCTTTGTTACGGTTCTTCTGGAAATACTGACATCATTTTGGGGATTAGTGATCCTTTACTGTTCCTATAGATGGTTTTGGACACTGTCCTTTTATATATTCTGTAGGTGATTGGTTGTTTTGTGCACATAGCGGTTCCTACCTTGCCGGGCAGGGGTCTGTTATGGTGTACCGCGTCACTTGGCACATTCGTCCCTCATAAGGATTGATGGAGCTAAAGAGACGTTGTACAACCAGTCACTGAAAAAAAAAATCCTTGTCATGACAGCCCTGCAGGTGTTCTTCTATCTAGTGAACAGACTCGAGTTTGCAACATAGTTGGATACATTTTCCTCCATTTGTTTGAAGATATTGCCCGTCACTCCAGTACAGTTTATTTTTTCCTCTCTGACTGATTTTATATTAGGACAGAATTCTGTCCACAATGACATCATAATGGCACCAACTGCTTCTTCAGCAAGACATAGTCATAAGTACAGGCAAATACGTCTATAGCAACATGTATCCGTTATGAATACACGGCTTCACTTCTATTCTGTGCCGCACAAATTTATTAATGTGGCGTATTTCTAACAAAATAACCTTCTACCACGTCTCCTCTATTTCATGTGGAAACGTAATAAAAGCTTGAAGAAAACATTATATACCCATAGTGTCTGAAATGATACCCATTATTTCCTCCTTTAAAAATTTTTTGGTCCGCATGCCCACTACACCACTAGATGAATACCTTTAGGGGTTTCGTTTTTAAAATGGGGTCATTTCTGAGTGGTTTGTTTTTGTTCAGGCAGCTCAATGCCTCTAAATGCATGATATGGGGCCTAGAATTTATTCAATTGTGCCCTGAAAGCCAAAGGGTGCTCCCTCTCTTTTTGGCCCAGCCACACGTCTAATAAGCAGATTATGGCAACAATGAGAGTATTTTTGAAAACAGGAGAAACGGGGTGATAGATTTTGGGGTGTGTTTCTTCATTTTCATGTTCGCTTTACAAAGAAATCGGTCTTCAAAGTGATACTTTTATATAAAAAGTGATTTTTTTATTTTATTTCACCAGCTATGCATTAAATTTAGCAAAAAACTGTGGGGTCAAAATACTCACTACACCCCTAGATAAATACCTTAAGGGGTCTAGTTTTCTAAATGGGGTCGTTTATGGGGAGTTTCTATCGTTCTGGTAGTTCAAAACCTCTCCAAATGTACAGTGGGGCCTAAAACAATTTCAAGCAAAATAGGAGTCCTGAAAGCCTCCGGGTGCTCCCTTTCTTTCGGGCCCTGCTGTGTGTCCAGGCAACACATTAGGGTCACAATGGGGGCATTTTTGAAAACAGGAGAAACAGGGTGATAGATTTTGGCGTGTGTTTCTTCATTCTTATAGTCGCTTTACACAGAAATCGGTCTTCAAAGTGATACTTTTATTAAAAAAGTGAATTTTTATTTTTTTTCACCTGCTATGCATTAAATTTAGCAAAAAACTGTGGGGTCAAAATACTCACTACACCCCTACATAAATACCTTAAGGGGTCTAGTTTTCTAAATGGGGTCGTTTATGGGGAGTTTCTATCGTTCTGGTAGTTCAAAACCTCTCCAAATATACAGTGGGGCCTAAAACATTTTCAAGCAAAATATGAGTCCTGAAAGCCAAAGGGTGCTCCCTTCCTTTCAAGCCCTGCTGTGTGTCCAGGCAATGCATTAGAGTCACAATGGGGGCATTTTTGAAAACAGGAGAAACAGGGTGATAGATTTTGGGGTGTGTTTCTTCATTCTTATGGTCGCTTTACACAGAAATCGGTCTTCAAAGTGATACTTTTATGAAAAAAGTGAATTTTTATTTTTTTTCACCTGCTATGCATTCAATTTAGCAAAAAACTGTGGGGTCAAAATACTCACTACACCCCTAGATAAATACCTTAAGGGGTCTAGTTTTCTAAATGGGGTCGTTTATGGGGAGTTTCTATCGTTCTGGTAGTTCAAAACCTCTCCAAATGTACAGTGGGGCCTAAAACATTTTCAAGCAAAATATGAGTCCTGAAAGCCTCCGGGTGCTCCCTCCCTTTCGGGCCCTGTCGTGTGTCCAGGCAACGCATTAGGGTCACAATGGGGGCATTTTTGAAAACAGGAGAAACAGGGTGATAGATTTTTGGGTGTGTTTCTTCATTCTCATGGTCGCTTTACAAAGAAATCGGTCTTCAAAGTGATACTTTTATGAAAAAAGTTAAATTATATTTTTTTATGCCTGCTTTGCATGAATTCTTACAAAAAAACTGTGGGGTCAAAATACTTACAACACCCCTTAATAAATACCTTAAGGGGTCTAGTTTTCAAAATAGGGTCACTTGTGGGGGTTTCCACCATTCTGACACCTATGAGCCTATGAAAACCTGGCTTGGTGCAGGAAAACAAAATGTACTACAAAATTTATAAAATTATTACTTAACTTGTAAGTCCTCTAAATTGCTCAAAAATTTTTTTTTTTTTTTCAAAAGTGCTGCCAAAATAGAGTAAAGAGATGGAAATATATATTTAATAAAAAAAATTGTACAGTATGTGTGTACATATGTGACATATTGCAGTTAAAAATAGGGAAAAATGATAATTTTTACAAAATTTCTTCAATTTTTCTATTTTTTAAGTTATTTCCGCAAATCGTATCAGTCTACTTTTACCACTAAAATAAAGTACAACATGTGACGAAAAAACAATGTCAGAATTACTTGGATATTCAAAACTTTCACAGAGTTATTCTCTGATAAAGTCACACATACCAGATTTGACAAATTTGGCTTGGTCATTAAGGTCCAAACAAGCTTGGTCACTAAGGGGTTAAATCAAATTTTTTTGTTTATTTAAATAGTAGATGGTAATTTGCTTCTTTTTACACTTTTTTAGAAACATACAGATTTGTCAAGCATCATGAAGGAGTTCGGAAAGCAGCAGAGGCCTATGTATTGGGATCATTGAGTCCCACATGGAATTGGTTATTTACATATTTTTATATCCAGTATTGATCTCAGCAATGTAGTACACTAATGTGCATAAATTAATATTTTATTAAGTCTGGAGTATGGCTTTACCATATTTTTCTATTGACTAGCACTTGATGAATAAAAAATACATATTTCTATATATGTGATCTATGATCTTTTTTCCAAGCATGAGATGTCTGATAAATTGGACACTTCTGTCTGGGATTATTAATTTCCATTGAATATGGCTTTTCTATTAATCCCATTGGTGACTACAGTCACATGATTCCTCAATGGGACGTGAATAGTATACAAGCCCTTTGGTTTATAAGCCCATGTCTATGTTTATTAATAATTTCCCTATCTGTGCGGTGTAGTTTTAAATGTAATCCTCCGGACCTGTTATGGGGTTAAATCTTGCACAATCTACAAACTCTATATCTTCTATTTAAATCGCCACTTGCGCCTGCGCAATGGGACTGGAACCTTTGTTCCGTCCCGGCGCATGCGCAGTAGCGATTGCGCTGCACGATGCGTTCCACCGGAATCAATATCCGGTTTCGACGCCATCTTGGAGCATGCGCAGTCGATGCGCGCGAACATTACATGCTGGGCATATGGATACATCGTAAACTGTAAGTTTAGCGATTTAAATTAATTAATAATTGGCCTCTGCTGTCCTCCTAATTAATCCTATTGTACCTATTATTCACTATTCATGATGTGTACCTATCATGTTTTCAAATACACTGTTATCTACTGATGTCTTTTTGAAGATTCATTGCTGCACTCCATTCATAATGTCTGTAATACACTGTGATAACCACATTTTGATGTATTTAATGAGAATTGTACAGTCAATTTTTTTTATTGCCAATTGATGTGCGTCCTCCCTATATATACTTGCCACTATTGTTAGTTTGTCATTTCTTGAGAAAGGTTCCTGTTGAACCGAAACGTTGCTGCTGTTTTTTGAGGTGAATAAGTCCACTTTGCTTTCATCTGCCTTGAAGTCCTGGTGCCGTTACTGTGTTCTACGCTTTCTTCTATTTCTAAAAAAAGGGGAATTGATTCATCCCCTGGTGACAAGCACATGGCCTGATTTCTTGCTGTTTGGAGTGCTGTGTTCATCTATTGCTGGACTGTGTATATATATATATATATATATATATATATATATATATATATATATATATATATATATATATATCCCAAAGAAATAAATATTGCAGCCATCCGATAGAATAGATGGAAAACTGTGTTTTTTTATTCAAGCCAACATAGAAAAAGTGCGATGTTTTAGTCCAACATTAGGACTTTTTTCAAGCATGGTGATACATACACAATCCAAGGTTTATAAAGCATGTGCAAAAAACAGGGCAATCAATCTCATTAAAATAATTAAAACAATTAGAAAAATATATAAAGCATGTAGCTAAGTGTAAAATCATGTTTAGGGTATCAAAACATTCCAACATTGATACAAAAGTGTAAAGTGACATATTCAACAATTAAAATAATAATAAATATGAGAAAAAGACATAATACAGACATAATTATATGATAATCAAATATTCAAAAAGCTGTGTCGTAAATTAACCAAGTAGGAACATTAACCATTTGAGACCATGGTAGGTAATTCATATGTTTTAAATATTTAAATACCCCATAATGACAAAGTGAAATCAGAATGTTAGTAATATTTGTTAATTTATTGAAAAGGAAGAACTAAAATTTTGCATTGACATAAGTATTCAGACCCTTTACTCAGCACTTAGTTGAAGCACTTTTGGCAGCAATAACAGCCTCCAGTCTTCTTTGTTATGATGCCACAAGTTTTGCACACCTGAATTTGGGGATTTTCTGCCATTCTTCTCTGCAGATTCTCTCAAGTTCTGTCAGGTTGGATGGGGTCCGTCGATGGACAGCCATTGTCAGGTTTCTCCAGAGATGTTCCATAGCGTTCAAGTCAGGGCTCTGGCTGGGCCACTCAAAGACATTTGCAGATTTGTCCCTAAGCCACTCCTGTGTTGTCTTGGCTGTGTGCTTAGGGTCATTGTCTTGATGGAAGGTGAATCTTGGGCCCAGCACACTCCCCTTCATTTCTGCTAATTTATTTTTTTAATATAGTAAAAGAGTTGAGAAGAGTATTTGATGTGTGAAGGCGATAGCAAAGTAAAGGAGCATTGCACTCTTTAGTGTAGTGATATATGTAAAGGCTTGTCTTTGAGTCTATAAAGCTAAGTTAGATGGATTAGATTGGGGGCACCTTGAGGTGTGCATACTTCCCTTCTAATTCTGGTCCACTGCACCTGGGGCCGGCCTTAGGTTTGATGATGCCCTGTGCGGGATTCTCTATTGCTGCCCTCCATAAACCAAAAATGAACCACATATATAGACACGCACATCTCTACATATAATAAAACTGTAAACTTTGCATGTCTGTACTTTGAAAATATTTGCGAAAATAAATAATTGGGGGGCATGAAGTGATAGAATGCATTAAGATAAATTTTGGAATTGTTGTCTGTTTCTCTGATTGTTTGTGCACGCATCATGTAAAAAATATAGGGGTCAACTTGAAGTAACATTTCGTTTTTATTTCATCGCAATCGGTTCACTCAATCAGAAGAGATGCGAATTTAATGTTTTCAAAAATGAATTTACATTGCATTAGTACAATAAACACATGGAAACCATGGAAAACAATCACATATTTACTTTCATTTTGTATTGTCTTGGAAAAATAGACACCAGTAGGTTGCTATGGGCAACTGTTCCAAATTTCGTCTATACTGATAGTTATATAAGGCAGAGGTTGCAATCAATCAGATTGCTGCAAATTTCTCAAGCTGCCTCAGACAAATTACAGCTGTGATGTGATTGGTTGCTAAGGACAACAACTCCAACTTTCGTCTGTATTGTTTTTTTTATGCATCGGAGGCACATATAACTACCAATCGGGTTTCTGCTATCATTGTCCAAGTTGCGTCAGAAAAAAAGAACTGTAATCCGATTGGTTGTTATGGACAACAGCTCCAACATTTGTCTACATTGAATTTTACACATAGTAAGGAGATATAGCAACCAATCAGATCGCTGCTATCATTCACCTGCTGCCTCACAAGAATGTAAACTACAATCTGATTGGTTGCTATGGACAAAAGTTCCAACATTTGTTTATTTTGGGACTTACACATAATAGGGAGATAAAATAACCAATCAGGTTGCTGCTTTCATTCTCCTAGCTGCCTCACAAGAAACTAAACTGTAATCTGATTGGTTTCTATGGACAACAGTTCCAACATTTGTCGGTATTGGATATTACACATAGAAGAGGGATAAAGCAACCAATCCGCTCGCTGCTTTCATGCACCTGGCTGCCTCAAAAAACTGTAATCTGATTGGTTGCCTCAAAGGGCTCAGACAGCGGCCTCTCGGTCTCGAGAGATTAAATTCTTTCCAAAAAAGATCAAATATTTCTCAATATAGCAGAAATGCAAAAAGAATGAGACTAATTAGGTCTCAAGTATCTGAAGAAGATCATGAGGCGACACTTACTGCAGCTCAAGAATGTCAGGCCAGGACTCGCACATCAGAAACTTCTACCCAGCGTGAGCCTCTGCTAAGTACACAGCGTGCTCGCATGGCGGCCTATCAGTTTTTTTAGAGTAACGAGGAACGTGAAGCGCAACTATCTGCTGACCGACAGCGCCATGCATCGTCACGCGAGTCTGAAACTTTCACCGACAGAGAAACAGCAGAACAACGTCAATCACGCTTAGAGGCTGATCGAATTCGACACTCTCTCTTAATAGAATGTCTATTTCATCAGAAGATTCAGATGAGTCTCAGGAGTATGATGCGGCTAACAATGTTGTTCCTTGGGTCAATAAGGAAACAGCAGGTTATATTTATTCCCCTAGGATTGATTTTGCTGAATTCGCTTCTGTAGGTTGTATGGTCGTAATTTGCAATTTGTGCAGTGCTCTCAAATGGAGAAAAGAACCAAATGGAATCTTTTGTTCAAGTGGTAAAGTTCACATTGAAAAATTTCAAGAACCTCCACGGCTTATAAAACAACTTTTAAATGGTGACTATCCACAATCAAATCACTTCTTAGACAGTATCCGTTTACATAACCGTGCATTCCAATTTTGGGGCAAAACTAGTTACAGAGGGACCATTCATGCCAACCTTCAAGGTGCAAGGCCAAGTTTACCATCTCATTGGATCTTTGCTACCACAAGATGAGGCAAAATTTCTTCCGATTTATTTCGTATCAGATTACAATGAACAGGCCAATATCAGAAATCAGAACTTTTCACAACTAAATAGTAACCTTATGTCTCCACTTCAAAATAAGCTGCATCAGGTGAATCCGTATGTGCATAATTTCAAAGCTGCATTACAGTCTATTCCGCAGGGGCAAAGCAATGATTACAAAATGATAATCAGCGCAGATAGACGTCCTGTTGCTGAACACCGTTGCAGGTATAACGCCCCCGTCACAGATGAAGTTGCAGTTGTTTTAGTTGATCAGGAATGCGATAGGTGTGACATCGTGTTGCACACCCACGACGATCGCCTGCAATGCATTTTCGAAACACAGAGCTTACGACGCCCTGCAATATCCTTTAATTTATTGCCACGGCGAAGATGGGTACAATTTTGGACTCTACCAAGTTAATCCTACTACTAGGGTAACAAATTTTAATAAAAATATATCAGCCCAGCAATTTTATTTATACCTGCTGCAAATTAGGCATAATCGTTTTATCTATTTGCAATGATTTCTAGAATTGTTCAGCCAATTTATCGTGGACGTGTATGCAAGAATAGAAACAGAGCGCTTAGTGGACATACACACTAACCAGACTCGTTTACGCGCTGAAGATTACGTGCATCTGCGAGATGCCATGCAACAAGATAATAACATGGAAAACTTAGGGCTATTAGTTATCCTGCTATCCAGTTTTACCAGTGGTCCGCGTTACATGCATGAACCTACACAAGATGCTTTCTGCTACGTCCGAAAATACGGCCGGCCTGACCTTTTCATAACGTTCACAACTAATTCAAAATGGTACGAAATTTCCCAAGAACTTCTCGCAGGACAGGCGTCTAATGATAGGCATGATATTATAGCCTGAGTTTTTCACTTAAAACTAAAGTTGATGATCGACCTGATCACAAAACAAAACATTTTCGGTTCAGCTCTTTAATTACGTGTACAGCGTTGAGTGGCAAATGCGTGGCTTGCCACATGACCACATTCTCCTGTGGCTGCAAGAAAAAATAAGTCATGATGCTGTTGACACGGTCATAAATACTGAATTTCCTGACCGGAACGAGGATCCGATATAGCACGAGATAGTAAAGATGCACATGGTTCATAGGCCATGCGGCGCTTTAACCCCTTAAGGACACAGCCTGTTTTGGCCTTCAGGACACAGCCAATATTTTCAAATCTGACATGGTTCACTTTATGTGGTAATAACTTCGGAATGCTTTTACCTATCCAAGCGATTCTGAGATTTTTTTTCTCGTGATACATTGGACTTTATGTTACTGGAAATTTGCTCGATATGTTCAGTATTTAGTTGTGAAAAACACCAAAATTTAGCGAAAAATTGCAAAAATTAGCATTTTTCTAAATTTAAATGTATCTGCTTGTAAGACAGATAGTAATACCACACAAAATTGTTACTAATTAACATCCCCCATATGTCTACTTTAGATTGGTTATGTTTTTTGAACATCCTTTTATTTTTCTAGGACGTTACACGGCTTAGAACTTTAGCAGCAATTTCTCACATTTTCAAGAAAAGTTCAAAAGGCTATTTTTACAGGGGCCAGTTCCGTTGTGAAGCAGATTTTAGGGCCTTATATATTAGAAACCCCCAATAAGTCACCCAATTTTAAAATCTTCACCCCTCAAAGTATTCAAAACAGCATTTAGAAAGTTTCTTAACCCCTTAGACGTTTCACAGGAATTAAGGCAAAATAGATGTGAAATTTTCAAATTTCTTTTCAGAAATTCATTTTTTATCTATTTTTTTTGTAACACAGAAAGTTTTGCCAGAGAAATGCAACTCAATATTTATTGCCCAGATTCTGCCGTTTTTAGAAATACCCCACATGTGGCCCTAGTGCACTTATAGACTGAAGCACAGGCCTCAGAATCAAAGGAGCACCTAGAGGATTTTGGGTCTCCTTTTTATTAGAAAATATTTTAGGCACCATGTCGGGTTTGAAGGGCTCTTGCGGTGCCAAAACAGTGGAAATCTCCCAAAAGTGACACCATTTTGGAAACTATACCCCTTGAGGAAATTATCTAGGGGTATAGTGAGCATTTTGACCTTGCAGGTTTTTTGCAGATATTATTGGAATTAGGCCGTGAAAATGAAAATCTACATTATTTCAAGGAAAATGTAGGTTTAGCAAATTTTTTTCTAATTTCCACAAGGACTAATGGAGAAAATGCACCACTACATTTGTAAAGCAATCTCTTCCGAGTAAAACAATACCCCACATGTGGTCATAAACGGCTGTTTGGACACAGGGCAGGGCTTAGAATGGAAAGAGCGCCATTTGGCTTTTGGAGCTCAAATTTAGCAGGAATGGTTTGCGGAGGCCATATCGAATTTGCAAAGCCCCTAAGGGACCAAAACAGTGAAAACGACAAAAAAGTGACTCCATTGTGAAACTACACCCCTTGAAGAATCTATCTAGGGGTGTAGTGAGCATTTTGATCCCACAGGGGTTTCATAGATTTTATTAGAATTGGGCAGTGAAGATAAAAAAATTCCTTTTTTTCCAATAAGACTTAGCTTTAGATCAAAATTTTTCATTTTCTCAACAAATAAAGGAATACAAGAACCCCAACATTTGTAAAGCAACTTCTTTGGAGTACAGAAATACCCCATTTGTGGTCATAAACTGCTGTTTGGGCACATGGCAAGGATCAGAAGGGAAGGAGCACCATTTGGCTTTTGGAGCACAGATTTTGATGGATTGGTTTCTTGACACCATGTCACTTTTGCAAAGCTCCTAAGGTACCAGTACAGAGGAAACTACCCAAAAGTGACTCGATTCACGAAACTACACCCCTTGAGGAATTCATCTAGGGATGTAGTGAGCATTTTGACCTCACAGGTGTTTCATAGATTTTATTAGAATTGGGCAGTGAAAATAAAAAAAATCCTTTTTCTTCAATAAGACGTAGTTTTAGCTGAAAATTTTTCATTTTCTCAACAAATAAATGAAAAAAAGCACCTCAACACTTGTAAAGCAACTTCTCCTGTGTAAGGCAATACCACATATGTGGTCATAAACTGCTGTTTGGGCACAGAGTAGGGCTCAGAAGGGAAGGAGCGGCATTTGCTTTTGGAGTACAGATTTTGCTGGATTGGTTTCTGGGCACTATGTCGCATATACAAAGACCCTGTGGGACCAAAACAGTGAATCCCCCCAGAAGTGACCCCATTTTGGAAACTACACCCCTTAAGGTATTCACCTAGGGGTGTAGTGAGCATATTAACTCCGCAGGTGATTGGCAGAAATTGGTGTGCACTCGATGTTGCAGAGTGAAAATTGGATTTTTTTCCATAGATATGGCAATATGTGGTGCCCAGCTTGTGCCACCATAACAAGACCGCTCTCTTATTTTTATGCTGTGTTTCCCAGTTTTAGTCGCCCTAATCTTTTACCTGGACATTCGACCAGGCTCAGTAGTGAAAGGGTACCATGTAAAATTAAGGCCTAATTTGGCAATTTACAAAGTATTGGATCACAATTGCAGAGGCTCTGATGTGAAATAATAAAAGAAACTGCTGAGAAGTGACCCCATTTTGGAAACTACACCCCTCAAGGCATTTATTAAGGGGTGTAGTAAGCATTTTCACCCCACAGGCCTTTTCCATAAATGATTGCGCTGCGGAAGGTGCAAAGTAAACATTTTAATTTTTCCCTAGATATGCTATTCCAGTGGCAAATATGTAGTGCCCAGCTTGTGCCACTGGAGATACACACCCAAAAAATAGTTAAAAGGGTTCTCCAGGGTATGGTGATGCCATTTATGTGGAAGTAAACTGCCGTTTGGGCACGCTGTAGGGTTCAGAAGGGAGGTAGCGCCATTTGGCTTTTGGAGCGTGGATTTTGCTTGGTAGTAGTTTTGTTTGGAGTCTTACTGGTGTTTCTGTTTATAATGTGGGGGTGCATGTAAGCAGGGTAGAGTATATAAGGGGCGTAGTCAGGTCGTATAATAATGGGGTAAAAAAAGCAAATAAATTAATCCATAGATCTTTGTTACGCTGTGACACAATCCTTTCTGCACATGGTCCTTTTTCCCCTTTTGGTCCACACTCCGCACATTTGCAGTTTGGGGAATTTTGCTGGGAAGTGTTGTCCTGGTATAATACAGCACCGTCGCTTCCAGCGGATATGTTTGGGCCCTCCCCTTCCTGGTTCCATAATTTTAGGGGCCTTGATAATTCGCCACTTGAAACAGAAGAAATGTACCCCTCGGGTCGGCACAACTGCATATTTTTTCTTTCCTGACTTATTGGAGCCTTAACTAATTTTGTTTTTTCATAGACGTAGTGGTATGAAGGCTGTTTTTTTTTTTGTGGGACGAGCTGTAGTTTTTATTGGTACCATTTTGGGGTACATGCGACTTTTGGATCACTTGTTATCCTTTTTTTTTTGGGAGGCAAGGTGACCAAAAAACAGCAATTCTGGCAAGTTTTTTTAGTTCTTTTTATACAGCGTTCACCACTCATCATAAATTACATGTTAACTTTATTCTGCGGGCCAGTTCGATTCCGGCGATACCTAATTTATAGCACTTTTTAATGTTTTACAACTTTTTGCACAATAAAATAACTTTTGTAAAGAGAATGGATTTTTTCTGTCGCCAAGTTGTGAGAGCCATAGCTTTTTAATTTTTTCGTCGACTAAGCTGTATGAGGGCTTGTTTTTTGCGAGACGAGTTATAGATTTTATAGGTACCATTTTTGGGTACATGCGACTTTTTGATCACTTTTTATTTAAATTTTAGCAAGACAAAGTGACCAAAAAATAGCAATTATGTCAGTATTTTTTAGATTTTTATTTACAGCGTTCACTGTGCAGAATAAATAACATAATATTTTTATAGTTCAGGTCATTCGGTCGCAGCGATACCAAATATGTATGTCTTTATTATTTTTTTCAATGATAAATGACTTGATAAGGGAAAAAGGGCGATTGTGTTTTATGTTATTACTTGAACATTTTATTGTATTTTTTATAACTTTTATTTTTACTTATTTTACACTTTTTTTTATACTATTCTTTTATCCCACTAGGGGACTTGAAGGTCCAACTGTTTCTTTGATGTTCTAATACATTGCACTATCTATGTAGTGCAATGTATTAGAACTGTCAGTTGTTCACTGACAGCAAGCCGATCAGGCTCCGCCTCCAGACGGGGCCTAATCGGCTTCAGTAATGGCAGATAGGAAGCCATTGTTAGGCCTCCTGTTGCTATAGTAGCAGTCACCAGCCTTGCCATCGCATGGCAGGCTGCCGATTTGATACAAACCACTTTGATGCAGCGATCGCATTGGATCGCTGCATTGAAGGGGTTAATGGCAGGAATCGGAGCTAGCTCCGGTTCCTGCTTTTACAGTGGGATGTCTGCTGTAACATACAGCAGACACCAACTGCTGATGACGCCGGCTCAGCTTCTGAGCCGGAAGCTGAGCCGGCGCCATCTTGCCGATGGTACCGGAAGCCTTTTGAGCCCCGTCGACGAGCTGGGCATAGGAGGATTCCGTTGCTGGCAGACCGAGAGGTAAGTATTAGGCCTCCGATCACCTTTGCAGCCACCGGCAACCCAGCGATCACGCTGCTGGCGTGCCGGTGGCTATAAACTCCTCACATGCTGCGATCTCTATTAAACGCAGCATGTGAGGGGTTAATTGGTCGGATCGGAGGCTAGCTCCGATCCTGGCCGATACCTCAGGGTGCCAGCTGTTACATACAGCTGTCACCCGGTGGTGATGTCGCTGGCTCAGCTCCTGGGCCAGCTCCATCTCCTTCACGTACAGTTACGTGGAATTGCGTTAAAACACCAGTTCCCATCACATAACTGTACATGAAAATGCGGGAAGGGGTTAATTAGAAACTCTCCTTGCATGCAGGAGGGTCATTGCTCTAAAAGGTACCCTAGAGCCCTATTAGAGCAAACAATATTGGGGGAAAATGGGTATCCGTTGTATCGTCGAAGATAACCACTACAAGGCGGTTTCACAGCTACAGTCAGGTTACATGGTCAATAAATTGTTTTGGACAATCGATGGGTTGTACCCTATTCACCGGTGTTATCAAGAACATTTCAAGCTCACATCAACGTCAAAATATCTAAAAGCGTCAAATCCATCAAATATATATGAAAATACGTCAACAAGGGTAGTGACCAGGCCACGTTTGGGTTGAGAACATAATAATGAATACGACTAAGTCACGAGGTTCCAAACTGGCCGATATATAGGCTCTTCTGAGGGGGTGTGGCGCATTTTGAGCTTCCACATTCACGAGAGACATCCACCAGTGATGCATCTTGATGTTCACCTTGAAAGAGGGCAATGGGCGTACTTTAAACCTGAAAATGTGACAGAGCGGTTAGAGAATCCGAGACAAACCACTTTGCTGGCATACTTTCAACTTTGAGAAATAGATGATTTCGCAAAAACACTGTTATATAACGAAGTTCCGTCATATTATACTTATAATAACCGTAGAAGATGTGGAACAGCTGTGAATGGCGAGCCCGGCATTTTAAAAGATCACATTAATGGAAGAGTCTATACGGTGCATCAAAACAACTCCGAATGCTGTAACTTCCGCTTACTTCTACATACAGTGCGAGGACCTACTTCTTTTGCTGAATTGCGAAAGGTTGACGATATTGAACATCCTACTTACCAGGCTGCTTGCTGAGTGCGTCACTTGCAAGATGGTGATTAGCATTGGGATGGTGCTTTGGCCGAAGCATGCATCAGCGATAGTCCATATCGCTTGCGTCATTTGTTTGCCATTTTGCTGTTTTTTTTGTGGACTTTCAGATGCTGCACAGTTGTGGCAAAAAATATCCGGAAAACTTAGTTGAAGACTTTTTCAGGAATGCACAACTAAACAATAACGCCAAACTGAACGACACGTTGTGTGAAAGTAATATGAATCGATGTTTGCTGGCTATCCAAGGCATAGTGAAATTTATAGGGGGTAATCCTGTCTCTCAATATGGTATGCCCACACCAGCTTTAGGCCTCATTTACACGAGCGTAATATACGCGCGTGCGACGCGCGTGCTTTTCACGCGTGTCGTACGCACCTATATTAGTCTATGGGGCAGTGTAGACGATGCGTGAATTTTGCGCAGCGCGAGTGCATTGCGTAAAACTCACGACATGTTCTATAATCGTGCGTTTTTCGCGCATCACGCACCCATTGAAGCCAATGGGTGCGTGAAAACCACGCATGCCGCACGGAAGCACTTCCGTGCGAACTGCGTGATTCGCGCAAGAGCTGTCAAAAGGATGAATGTAAACAGAAAAGCACCACGTGCTTTTCTGTTTACAAACATCCAAACGGAGTGTCAAATTAGAGATGAGCGCACCGAACTTCACCGGGTTCGGTCGAACTCGTTTTGACCGAACCCGGCAAAAAATGTTCGGGTACGCGACGGCAGGAGACAGTCACTGTCCACGGTGCTGAAAGAGTTAAATTGGTTCAGCACCATGGACAGTGACTTCCGATCACAATATACATGAACGTGTAAAAAAAAAAGAAGTTCTGACTTACCGAGAACTCCCGGCTTCTTCCTCCAGTCTGACCTCCCGGGATGACAATTCTGTCCAAGTGACAGCTGCAGCCAATCACAGGCCAAGCACAGCCTGCAGCCAATCACAGGCTGCAGCGGTCTCATGGACTGCCGCGTCATCCTGGGAGGTGGGGCCGGATGACAAGAGAGGGACGCGTCACCAAGGCAACGGCCGGGAGACCGGACTGGAGGAAGCAGGAAGTTCATGGTAAGTATGAACGTCTTTTTTTGATTCACAGGTTGGTGTATATTGTGATCGGAACTCACTGTCGCGGGTGCTGAAAGAGTAACTGCCGATCAGTTAGCTCTTTCAGCACCTTGGACAGTGACGGGCGTCGACTAGCCTCATCTCTATGATGGCGGCTGCGCGAAAATCTCGCAGCCGCGCATCATACACGGATGACACACGGAGCTGTCAAATGCCTTTTGCGCGCGCAAAACGCAGCGTTTTTTGCGCGCGCAAAATGCACACGCTCGTGTAAATCAGGCCTTAAACGGGGAACGCATTAAAGGGACAGTGTAATGATTCTTTTTTTTTATTAATTTATGTAATTTTATTTAATAAAATATTATATTGATTTTATTACATTTTTCACACACAAAGTTGTTTTTTATTAACACTTTCTTACTGTACTGGGGAGTGCCATGTTTTATTTCATTTGTATATGTGTCTGTTAACGACACATACACAGATGGAATACGGCAGCTACAGGGCAGCCGTCCATTGCCTCTGCTATCTGGCTCTGTACTGCGCAGACGCAGTTCAGAGTCACACAGCAGAGAAGCTAGTTTGTAGGGAGATAGTAGGCGCCATTATGAAGACCAGTGAAGTTTACCGCTCAGACAGCACTGGTAACAGTCCAATATCATTCAGTATGGGCTCTCTCCCAGAAAAATGCAGTGGACAGTCCGCAATCCAATGAGGGTGTGGATGGTAATTCTTATCCTTGTAGTTCCACCAAGCTCCTTATCGTCTCCCTCCACATTCAAAGAACTCCTGGTAGGAAAAGGATCTTATGTCTCTAATAGATGGAAAAAGGAAGACACATAGTGCAACACCCTCTGCAAAAAGATTGCTCCACGCCAAGTTTAATCCATACTCACAGAAGTAACAAGAAATAAAAGCATCAAGGTAAGTAAAAATCTTTAAAATTTCTAGGCGGCACGCCAAACACTCTCGCCCGACCCTGGGTTTCGCCCTACCGGCTTCCTCTGGGGCATTATGAAGACCGGCTGCACTGCAGGTAAGGTGTGTGTGTCTCTGTCTGTCCCTCTCTCTCTCTCACAGACCCCCGCTCTCGTGACCCCCCCGGCTGGGCCCCCCCGACCCCCCCCGAACGGCCACTTCCTCAATGGCCATACAATCCTGCTGACAGTCTCCTCCAGCATCACCACCCAATCTTGCTGACAGTCTCCTCCAGCGTCACCATACAATCTTGCTAACAGACTCCTCCATCATCACCACCCATCTTGCTGACAGTCTCCTCCAGTGTCACCATACAATCTTGCTAACAGTCTCCTCCATCATCACCACCCAATCTTGCCGACAGTCTCCTCCAGCATCACCATACAATCCTGCTGACAGTCTCCTCCAGCATCACCATAAAATCCTGCTGACAGTCACCTCCATCATCACCATACAATCCTGCTGACAGTCTCCTCCAACGTCACCATACAATCTTGCTAACAGTCTCCTCCAGAATCACCATACAATCCTGCTGACAGTCTCCTCCAGCGTCACCATACAATCTTGCTAACAGTCTCCTCCAGCATCACCATACAATCCTGCTGACAGTCTCCTCCAGCATCACCACCCAATACTGCTGACAGTCTCCTCCAGCGTCACCATACAATCTTGCTGACAGTGATGCTGGAAGAGACTGTTAGCAGGATTGTATGGTGATGCTGGAGGAGACTGTCAACAGTATTGGGCGGTGATGCTGGAGGAAACAGTCAGCAGGATTGTATGGTGACGCTGGAGGAGACTCTCAGCAGTATTGAGTGGTGATCCTGGAGGAGACTGTCAGCAGGATTGTATGGTGACGCTGGAGGAGACTATCAGCAGTATTGGGTGGTGATCCTGGAGGAGATTGTCAGCAGGATTGTATGGTGACGCTGGAGGAGACTGTCAGCAGTATTGGGTGGTGATCCTGGAGGAAACTGTCAGCAGGATGGAGGGATAAAGCCATTTAGCAGGAGAGGCATGTAAAATGCACAAAAAAAATTGTCAAATACACGCCGTGTGAACTTGTCAACTGAAAAGTCATTCACTTCACTTTCATGATTCGAAGGGTATGTTCACACGCAGTGTTTTCAGCCGTTTTTTGGGCCGTAAACGTCCCGAAAAACGGCTGAAACATCGGAAGCAGAACGCTCCAAACATCTGCTCATTGGTTTCTATCGGAAATACAGCGTTCTGTTCCGACAGGGCATTTTTTTACGCGCCCATTTTCCAAAAACGGCACGTAAAAAGACGCCCGCCAAAAATAAGTGCATATCACTTCTTGGGACGTTTTTGGAGCCGTTTTTCATCGACACTATAGAAAAAAAGCTCCAAAAACGGCCGTAAAAAACGCCGCCAAAAACGCGAGTTTGATTAAAAAATGGCTGATAATCAGGAGCTGTTTTCCCTTTGTTTCGTAAGTGTGTGAACATAACCTTAGCCTTTTGTTGTGTCCTATAGCTTCTGTCAGCTGCATTTCAACAATCACACCCAAAATGGCAGCCGGACACTGCTTAGCAATTTGAAGACACCTTTTCCTGGCTTGTAGGAGGGGGGGGTGAGATTCCCTCCCACATTTACGGCAGCTGTGAGTCAGGTTAATTTGCCTTATTCACCTTGCTGTAATTCAGGGAAGTGCTCCCTCTGGTGGCCAACATAGGAAAACATGTAAAATTATTATTTAATTTTTAATACTTTCCACCATGTGGAAGAAAAAAAAAATACAGCAAAAAACGTAAAAATTATAATAGAAATAAGTAACTTACTTAAAAAAAAGGTTTGATTCGCGACACATTCCCTTTAACAGGGAGTATGCGGCGTAAATAAACTATAATCCAGCGGAATTGGCCAAAACATTGCAAAACGGTGTCTCGAGTCTGACAGCGGAACAGCGTATGATATTCGATCGCGTGTGTCATAGCGCAGATGGTACTTTGGGAGAAATCCTGTTTTTAGATGCACCCGGTGGGACAGGAAAAACATTTCTCATCAAAGTCATCTTGGCCCAAATACGCAATCAAAGCAATATTGCTCTTGCTGTCGCTTCATCGAGCATAGCAGCCACATTGTTGCCCGAAGGCATAACCGCCCATACAATGTTCAAGATCCCGATTGACTTGAATGTTATGGAAAGCCCAGTGTGTAATGTTTCTAGAAACAGCGACAAAGCAAGGGTTCTACGCGATTGCTGCTTAGTAATATGGGACGAGTGCACTAAAGCGGTAGAAGTAGTAGATAGAACCTTGCGAGATATCAGACAAAATGACCAGCACATGGGTGGTATGACATGTGGCGATCATACCACGGACATAACACGAGGAACGAGGGCAGATGAAATTAGAGCCTGCCGAAAGAGCTCAAGTCTGTGGCACAACGTTATACCGATGCATTTAACAATAAATATGCGGGCACGAACAGGAGGCAACCCAAATGCACAAGAGTTTTCAGATTTATTACTAAAAATTGGTGACGGCACATATCCGCAAGAAGAAGCAAAATTTATTTTGCCTGATAATTTAAGTTGTACAGTTCCATCACTGCAAGACCTCATTTCTTCTGTGTATGGTGAGCCAACGGAAATAGCAAATCATGAAAACACTTGGCTATGCGAAAGAGCTATTTTGACCCCTCGAAACGACCAGGCAGCAGCAATAAACGCTGAAATATTGACGTGTGTTCATGGGGAAAGTGCAGAATATATCTCTATGAACAGAGTCATTGAACAAGAAGATGCTACCAACTATCCGGTGGAATTTTTAAATTCCCTAAGCACACCCGGTCTTCCGTCACATAAAATAAATTTAAGCCGGCGTTCCCATAATTCTCCTTAGAAATTTAAGCCCACCAAAACTATGTAACAGCACCTGACTAAACATTACAAATCTACAACATAGCGTGATAGAAGCTGAGATTTTAACAGGATGCGGCGCAGGTGATAGCGCTTTTATGCCCCGAATCCCCCTCATTCCAAATAATTTTCCCTTTAGTTTTAAACCTGTACCGTCTCCTGTCAGCTTATGTTATGCTAGGACCATCAACAAAGCGCAGGGCCAAACGCTGTGCGTTTGCGGGCGTGGACCTCAGTTTCAGCTGCTTTGCCCACGGCCAGCTCTATGTTGCTCTCTCCCGTGTTAGCAACTCCACAAATCTTTATGCACAGATCCCTGGTGGTTCTACTGCTAACATTGTTTACAGGGAAGCGTTGTCGTAGTGAACCTGACTACTGAAAGAAAACTATTTTATTTGAAGTTTGTTTATTGTCTTTGTTTTTTTTCACTTTGTTTTGAGTATGGTCCAAGGCTAGGAGTATACTTATAAAAAACGGCATCAGTGCTTTTTTCAGTAGACTGCGCGTACGAAGTCGCGGGCACAGCTAGTACTGGAATATAAATACTGTACATACATTGGAAGAAGATATAGATATAGTTGCTGTTGCTGAGACATGGCTGGACTCTTCACATCTACATCTTTAAATCTACAGGGTTTTACACTGTTTCGGAAAGACAGGGCAAATAGGAAAGGCGGTGGTGTATGACTGTATGTGAGTATGTGAGAAGCGATATGAAGGCGAGTGTGAATGAGACAATAGTGGGTGAATACTGTGAGGAGGTTGAAACCTTGTGGGTGGAACTAGAAAGGGAGGTAAACACTGAAAAACTTACTTTTGGTGTAATCTATAGACCCCCCAATATACCCCCCAATATAACTGAAGAGATAGAAGGTCAAATATATAAACAGATGGAGCGGGCTGCACAGGCGGGCACTGTAGTGATAATGGGAGATTTTAATTTCCGGGATATTAATTGGTGTCATGGTTCGGCTTCAACTGCAAAGGGGAGACATTTCCTCAACCTGTTGCAGGAAAATTTTATGGGCCAGTTTGTGGAAGACCCAACTAGAGGTGAAGCTCTGTTGGATCTGGTAATTTCTAATAATGCAGATCTTGTTGGGAACGTCAATGTTTGTGAAAACCTCGGTAACAGTGATCACAATATAGTTAAATTTTACCTATACTGTAAAAAACAAACGCAGGCTGGGAGGGCAAAACATTTAATTTTAAGAAGGCCAATTTCCCCAGGATGAGGGCTGAAATTCAGGATATAGACTGGGAAGAACTAATGTTAAATAATGGGACAAATGATAAATGGGAGATTTTCAAATCTACTTTGGGTAATTATAGTGCAAAATTTATTCCTACAGGTAACAAGTATAAACGACTAAAATTAAACCCCACATGGCTTACACCTTCTGTAAAAAGGGCAATACATGACAAAAAAAGGGCATTTAAAAAATACAAATCTGAGGGTACAGCTGTAGCCTTTGTAAAATATAAAGAGCTTAATAAAATCTGTAAAAAGATAATAAAATCAGCAAAAATACTAAATGAAAGGCAGGTGGCCAAGGATAGTAAAACAAATCCTAAAAAATTCTTCAAGCATATAAATGCAAAAAAGCCAAGGTCTGAACATGTAGGACCCTTAGATAGTGGTAATGGGGAGTTGGTCACAGGGGGTCAAGAGAAGGCAGAGTTACTAAATGGGTTCTTCCGCTCTGTATATACAACAGAAGAAGGAGCAGCTGATGTAGCCGCTGCCAGTGCTGTTAATATATCAGTTGATATACTGAATTGGATGAATGTAGATATGGTGCAAGCTAAATTAAATAAAATAAATGTACACAAGGCCCCGGGACCAGATGGGTTACACCCTAGAGTTCTTAAGGAGCTTAGTTCAGTTATTTCTGTCCCCCTCTTCATAATATTTAGAGAGTCTCTCATGACTGGTATAGTGCCAAGGGACTGGCGCAGGGCAAATGTGGTGCCTATTTTCAAAAAGGGCTCTTGGTCTTCGCCGGGTAATTATAGACCAGTAAGCTTAACATCAATTGTGGGAAAAATGTTTGAGGGGCTATTGAGGGACTATATACAGAATTATGTGACAATAAATAGTATTATAAGTGACAGCCAGCACGGTTTTACAAAGGACAGAAGCTGTCAAACCAACCTGATTTGTTTTTATGAAGAGGTGAGCAGAAGCCTAGACAGAGGGGCCGCTGTGGATATAGTGTTTTTGGACTTTGCAAAGGCATTTGACACTGTCCCCCATAAACGTCTAATGGGTAAATTAAGGACTATAGGTTTAGAAAGTATAGTTTGTAATTGGATTGAGAATTGGCTCAAGGACCGTATCCAGAGAGTTGTGGATGATCCCTACTCTGAATGGTCCCCAGTTATAAGTGGTATACCCCAGGGTTCAGTGCTGGGACCACTATTATTTAACTTATTTATTAATGATATAGAGGATGGGATTAATAGCACTATTTCTATTTTTGCAGATGACACCAAGCTATGCAATATAGTTCAGACTATGGAAGATGTTTGTGAATTGCAGGCAGATTTAAACAAACTAAGTGTTTGGGCGTCCACTTGGCAAATGAAGTTTAATGTAGATAAATGTAAAGTTATGCACCTGGGTACCAACAACCTGCATGCATCATATGTCCTAGGGGGAGCTACACTGGCGGATTCACTTGTTGAGAAGGATCTGGGTATACTTGTAAATCATAAACGAAATAACAGCATGCAGTGTCAATCAGCTGCTTTAAAGGCCAGCAAAATATTGTCGTGTATCAAAAGAGGCATGGACTCGCGGGACAGGGATGTAATATTACCACTTTACAAAGCATTAGTGAGGCCTCATCTAGAATATGCAGTCCAGTTCTGGGCTCCAGTTCATAGAAAGGATGCCTTGGAGTTGGAAAAAATACAAAGAAGAGCAACGAAGCTAATAAGGGGCATGGAGAATCTAAGTTATGAGGAAAGCTTAAAAGAACTAAACCTATTTAGCCTTGAGAAAAGACGACTAAGGGGGGACATGATTAACTTATATGAATATATGAATGGCACATACAAAAAATATGGTGAAAGCCTGTTCCATGTAAAACCCCTCAAAAAACAAGGGGGCACTCCCTCCGTCTGGAAAAAGAAAGGTTCAACCTGCAGAGGCGACAAGCCTTCTTTACTGTGAGAACGGTGAATTTATGGAATAGCCTACCGCAGGAGTTGGTCACAGCAAGGACAGTAGATGGCTTTAAAAAAGGCTTAGATAATTTCCTAGAACAAAAAAATATTAGCTCCTATGTGTAGAAATTTTTTACTTCCCCTTTCCCATCCTTTGGTTGAACTTGATGGACATGTGTCTTTTTTCAACCGTACAAACTATGTAACTATGTAACTATGTAACTATGTATAGAGGGACATATTTAGACAAACAGGCAAATATATACACACACATTCTGGAATATATACATACATAAAGGTAAATATATAGACATACATACACATACTGTATAAACAGACACACACAGGCATATAAATACACTGACAGGAATATATACAAATACATAAAAGGCACATATATACAAGCACAAAGACATATTTACATTCATACACAGTGCAGATAATGTAGTAGATGTCCCCTGCGCACACAGTGATAACTAATCATAATAATAATAATAATCTTTATCTATATAGCGCCAACATATTCTGCAGTACTTTACAATTCAGGGGGTATTTTGTAGAGACAATATCAGACATTAAATATTGACAAAACTAATTTACAATTCAAACAAGAAGAGTGAGGATCCTGCTCGCATGAGTTTACAATCTATGACGAAATAAGGGAGACACAAAATGTAAAAGTACTTGTACAGTACAATGGTCCGGCCATCTTTTATACATATGGGGTAGCACATATAAATCTGCATGAGCCGGTCACCAGCCAGTATCTGTGTATGACAGACATGAAGTGCATTCGAGTACAAAGTGTGTGGGGGATACAGCTGAATGAGTGGGTCAAGTTCTCATGACTAATGTAAAAGGGGGGGGGGGTGGAAAGTGGTCAGATTAGGGAACATTATAGGCCTATCTAAAAACATGTGTTTTCGGGGCACGTTTAAAACTGTGGATGTTGGAAGTTGATCTGATTGTCTGGGGTAATGCATTCCAGAGGACTGGTGCAGCACGAGTAAAATCTTGGAGACGGGAGTGGGAGGTTCGGATTATGGTGGACGTTAATCTAAGGTTGTTGGCAGAATGTAAAGCATGAGTAGGGTGGTAGACAGAGATGAGCAAGGAGATGTAAGGTAGGTTAGCACTGTGGAGAGCTTTGTGGGTGAGAGTAATAAGTTTGAATTTAATTCTGAAGGGTATGGGCAACCAGTGCAGTGACTGGCAGATAGTAGATGCGTTGGTGTAGCGGTTGGTCAGAAAGATGAGCCTGGCTGCTGAATTAAGGATAGATTGGAGAGGGCAGTGTTTAGCGAGTGGAAGACCGATTAGTAATGATTTACAGCAATCAAGACGAGAGTGAATCAGACCGACAATAAGTGTTTTGGCTGTTTCCACAGTAAGAAAAGGGCGGATTCTGGAGGTGTTTTTGAGGATAAAGAGAGCGTGTACGTGATTGAATGTGTGAAGTAAAGGAAAGATCTGAGTCAAAAATAACCCCAATACAGTGGGTGTGCTGCCTGGGAGTTATGGTAGTGCCACACACTGAGATGGAGCCATCAGGTTTAGGTAGGTTAGTAGATGGTGTGAACACAAGGAGCTCAGTTTTAGAAAGATTCAGTTTCAGATAGAGGGAGGACATGATGTTAGAGTCAGCGGACAGACAATCACCAGTGTTTTGTATTAAAGCGGGGGTGATGTCATGGGAAGAGGCACGGTGTCATCAGCATAGAGATGGTACTGGAAGCAAAATCTGCTGATGGTTTGCCCAATAGTGGCTGTGTAGAGAGAAAAGAGGAGCGGACCTAGGACTGATCCCTGAGGAACCCCAATAGCAAGGGGAAGAGGAGAAGAAGTAGAACCAGCAAATGACACACTGAACGAGCGGTCAGAGATATAGGAAAAATACCAAGAGAGGGCAGTGTCTTTAAGGCCAATAGAGTGGAGCATGTTAAGTAGGAGTTTGTGGTCCACAGTGTCAAAGGCTGCAGAGAGATCCAGAAGAATCAGTAGAGAATATTTGCCGTTAGATTTAGCCACCAAGAGATCATTTGAGACTTTAGTTTGGGCAGTTTCTGGGGAGTGTAGAGTGCGGAAACCAGAGTATAAGGGGTCAATAATGGAATTAGCAGGGAGATAGCGAATAAGGCGAGTGTAGACCAAGAGTTCCAGAAGTTTGGAGATGAAGGGGAGATTAGAAACAGGTCGGTAGTTAGCAACGCTGGATGGGTCAAGAGTTGCTTTTATCAGTAATGGGTTAATAATGGCATGTTTAAAAGAGGAGGGAAAGTTTCCACAAGACAGAGAGAGGTTATTCAGGTGACTAGTGATAGCCGGGGAGAGGGACTGGATGAGGTGTGAGGGGATAGGATCACTAGAGCAGGTAGTAGGACGAAAAGAAGAAAGGAGCCTAGAGACTTCTTCTTCTGTTATTGGGTCAAATGCTGAAAGTGAAGAGGAAGTGCGGGAGGGAAGAGGATTGATGTTACTAGGGGACTGGGAGATAATATCATGACGGATGATGTAAATTTTATGTGATCGTCTTCACTTTAGGACTAAGGAAGGAATGAAAAGTATCAAAGAGGCATTTTGCTCACAATTGGGATTTTCTCCACAGACGTTTAGCACATCTCGAGCACCGCTGAAGAAAGCGGGATTGAGGTGTGTGCCAGGGTTGTGGACGTCTTTGCCGGGTAGTTCAAAGTGTCGGGGGGGGGGGGCTGAGAGTGTTATTTTAATGTTTGGTGGCAAGATTGGGACAGGAGAGGGAAGAGATAGGGTATAATGTGGACTGTAGACTGTAGATTCCTGTATGTCTGATACGTAGGCTGATAATTTTTGATAGTATATGAGTGAAGTTTGTGATCAGAGAGTGGGAGAAGTTATTAAAGTCAGAAACTGTATGAAACCTATGTAACACCACAGATATCACACTCTGATAACTATACCTACGGATATATAAACACACACACACAGACACACACACACACACACACACACACACACACACACAGGCATACATATGTACACAAACACACACACACGCACACACATATATTGGAACATATACACAGAGACACATGGACATTTACCATCTCTCCTTGCTGACAGTATCACAGGCTTCTTGCAGGACAGGCTGTAGGTGGAGCTTCCTCCTCTGCTCTTGCTCCTCGGCTCTTGTTTCCTCTGTATGTGTAATGAGGAGCAGAGGACAGAGGAGAAGCAGAGCCCAGTGGCACCCTCTACATGCTGGGAGCGTGCATCACCCTGTGCACTCGCACAGGTCGCACACCCCTAATGACGGCCCTGACTGCACCATATTGTATACTAGTATATATTATATTTAGTATATACACATATGTAAAGGTAGAGGAACAAAATATTGAATTTATCACTGAATATTTTCTTTTTTTATAAAACATGATTTAATAACAAACATTTTTGCTCATATAATGGTGTCGGTGATTTTCAGAAAATTCCAGGAATTTTTCGCAGTATGTGTATAGACTAGTTTTAGATTCCCAGAAAGGCATCTCTCTATTTACCATATTCTATCTCATGGTAACAATTTCCGCATATGGAAATAAAATACAGACCGTGTTCCAATATATAAAACATTCATCATTGTTGACTAATTCACTTATTTAATTATCTTTGAAAAATGTAGTAGAGTGGTGTTCTCTCAGTTCAGTCTGTTCTTTTGTATAGATGCTACACTCTATCTACTTTCTGTTCTTGCCTCAGGCTTTTAGCTCAGTGCCAGATTATTTTTTACATTCCAATAACTTTCTTAATGTACATAGTATAAAAACTGCCCATAGAGGATGAATCTGCAATTCTTTAAATATTGAATGTGTCAAATTTAGTGTTCTCATGGATTCTCACAGTATGCCACATTACCATAATACCAATACCGTAACGTGTATATTTTGTGTGTATATATATATATATTTTTTTTTTAAACATTTAAAACAGATATCTATTATTAAAAAGAATTCTCTAAAATTATAACATCAATTTCAACATTTCTGTATTATATGTATACTTACATATGTGGGTGACTAGGCGAATGATATCACATGTGTTGAACAGTAAAAGAGAGAGAAAATGTATATGAATGAACAAACTGAATAGCATAAAATATTTTTTAGAGAGGTATTACTTTTTTTTTTTTTACTTATCTATTTAAAGAAAAGGAAATCATACAATTTTGTAATATACGTCTATGCTCACACAGGGCGGATACGCTGCGTAAAAGCACACAGCAGCGTATCCGCCCTGGTTGCTGCAGGAAATTCTGGCCAAAAAAACGCACCAAATTGTGGTGCAGTTTTTCGACCGGAATGTCCGCGGCAGAAATCCTGCATTGAAATTTTTTTTTTATACTTATCATAGCGATGCGTCCCATCGACGTTCTGGAGTTCTGCAGCCCTGGGATGATGTTTCATCCGATGTGACTGCTGCAGCCTGTGATTCGCTGCAGCAGTCACATGGGATGAAACGTCAACCCATTAGGCCGGCCTGGATTAACCCCTTCCCGATATTTGACGTATCCATACGTCAAAGTCGGGTAAGTATGGAACAGGCTCACGGAGTGATCCTGATCCATACGACGCGGGTGTTGGCTGTATGTTACAGCCATGGCAGGCCTTAGCTATGTGCGACACGTGCGGTCGCACAGGGCGCTGGCAGCCATGCTGTAAGGGGGGCGCCAGTGGGTACGAGCCGAAGAGAGGAGAAATGTTCCTTCCTCTCCACGGCTGTGTGAAGTGAGCGCTGATTGAAGGAGCAGCAGGTGCTTCTGTCTGCTCCACCAATCGGCACAGCCTGTACTGCAGTGTCTCACAGACTCAGAGCTTCACGCAACTCCTTCCTGCTGTGCTGCTGCCACAGTGAAGACTCCTCCACGGAGCTCCAGTGTCAGGTAAGAGCAGCAGCTTTAGCTTAATCTGTGTTTATTTATGTGCTGTGTGAGGGAGGAGGAAAGAGGGGGCTTTTAGTGATGTGTAACAGGATGTTTTTTTTTTTTTTTTGCAAAGATCGATTTTGTGGGGGAGGGGAGACTAGGTTATAGGTACTTTTTAGTGTGTATTTTTTACAGATCGATTTTGAAGGTGAGGGGACATTGCCCTAAATGCTATGGGAGTGTGGGGGGATTGTTTATAAATGTATTTTGTGAGGAGGGGGACTTCTGTATAGTTTATTTTGTGGTGTAGGAGCTTATTATGAATCATGGGGGAGGGGAACTTAGCGTTATGTATGGGGAGAAAGGATTCTTTAGGGTACGGCCAAACGGAGCGGCCCTCACACTGTCGCAACGCGGCCAACAACCGCGCTGGCACTATGTAGGAGCTGCTGTCAAATACCTCGTTAAGGGGTATTCCGGTTACATTCGCATGCGCACTGCCGCTCCATTCATTCTCTATGGGAGCGCCGGAGATAGCCGAGTGCAGTGTTCTGCTTTTTCCGGCGCTCCCATAGAGAATAAATAGGGGGTAAGTTGTTGTAATTTGCAAAATCGTGCGGCCATAAAGGGTGTATTAATTCATGGCCGCACGTTAACGCGGGTAAACCGTCCCTTTATCTGCAAAATTGTGCGGCCATGAATTAATATACCCTTTATGGCCGCACGATTTTGCAAATTACAACAGCTTAACCCCTATCCGTTCTCTATGGGAGTGCCGGAAAAAGCCGAACACTGCACTCGGCCATCTCCGGCGCTCCCATAGAGAATGAATGGGGCGGCAGTGCGAATGTAACTGGAATACGTGCGGCCACTAACAGGCTGTTTGACAGCCGCACTGAACATGGTGCCGGCGTGGTTGTTAGCTGCGTTGCGACCGTGTCAGGGCCGCTCTGTGTGGCCTTACCCTTAGGCTGGATTCACACGAGCGTGTGCCTTTTGCGCACGCAAAAAATGTGGCGTTTTGCCTGCGCAAAATGCACTTGACAGCTCCGTGCGGCAGCATCATATGATGCGCGGCTGCGTGCTTTTTGCGCAGCCGCCATCATTATGACACTTCATTTGGATGTTTGCAAACAGAAAAGCACATGGTGCTTTTCTGTTTTCATTCATCCTTTTCACAGCTGTTGCGCGAATCACGCGCGTCCCACAGAAGTGCTTCCATGTGACATGCGTGGTTTTCACGCACCCATTGACTTCAATGGGTGCGTGATGCGCGACAAACGCTCAAAGAATGGACATGTCGTGACTTTTACGCAGCGGACCAGCGCTGCGTAAAAATCACGCACATGTCTGCACGGCCCCATAGACTAATATAGGTCCGTGCAACGCGCGTGAAAATCACGCACATTGCACGGACGTATATCCCATTCGTCTGAATTAGCCCTTAGAGATAATTGGGGGAGAGCAACTTGATTATAAAGGTAGGAACACACAGGCCGGATACATAAAACTACACAGTGTATACGTCCTGAGAACCGCAGGGAATTTCACCTGAAAAACAGCACCAAATTTTGGTGCAGTTTTTTTGGCGGAAAGACTGCAGAAATAAATTAAAAAAAAAGCTAATAGTCCCAGCCGTAGTCCCTCTTTCTCTCTGAGCGTAGCCCGGCCTCCTGCGATGACGCTGTAGTCCATGTGATGCATTGTCATCCCTGGAGGCCGGGCTACGCTCAGAACAGAATACGCATCGCTATGACTACGGCCGGGTGTATTACCTTTTTTTTTCTCATTTGAGATTAACGATAAGCAAAGTTTTTATCATTGGTCTTCCCCTTTGTTAACACTGACCAAATATCATTATAATTGGTCAGAAACTAGCGAATCATGATGATAATTGGCTAAACTAAATAGGCATTTAATGGGGGTATATTCAGGCTTAGTGCCTAGGGCAGCATGAGTTGTAAATACGGCCCTGCTAAGGACGCAAACACTATTGAACACTATAGCAGAGCAGGGAGGTATCTCCCTGCTCTGCGATCTACTAGGCCGGTGGTTCCCAAAATGAGGTTCCCATGAGAACCCTCCAGGGGTGCCGCGACACTCCTCTGGACAACGGCCACGGACGTGCTTTCTCTCCTCCTCCTCATAGCGCGATGTGGATGTGAGGAGGAGGAGATTTTTTTGCAGAACCCCTGTAGATAGTACCCCCCGACTAAATGGACAGAGACGTCAGGGGCTTCTCCTGGAGTGGAATCCCCGGTAACAGCGTCGGCAACGCTGTGGACAGGGATTCCGCTTCAGGAGTTAGTTGCCCCTGATGTCACTGTTCATATATGGACAGAGACATCAAGCACTCGGTCAAGGAGCGGAATCCCCAGCCACAGGGAGCTACAGTGGCGCTATCTACAGGAAGGGAGTGCTACCTACACGGGGCTGTGTGGCACTACCTACAAGGGGGTGTGTGGCACTACAAGGGATCTGTGTGGCACTACCTACAAGGGGGCTGTGCGGCAAGGGGGGGATTTGTGGCACTACTTACTAGGGATGCATAATGCATCGAAACTTCGATACTGTTTCGATACTGTGCATCCCCAAATGGTTTGAGTCACACAGCTAAGTATAGTAATACATGATGAATGAGAGCGGGGCTGCGGCTGTGTAATACAGCCATTACCCCGCTCCTGAGTCCTGACAAGTGCGCGCTGCGAGGATGATGCGATGCGGCCAGCGCTGCACTAATGAGCGGCGGCACTGAAAACAGAACATGGCGGCCGCACTGCAAAACACCGCCGTGTTCTGTCTTCGGTGTCTGCGCCGCCGCTCATTAGTGCAGCGCCGGCCGCATCACCTCATGCTGACTGCGCGTGCACTTAATGTCAGGAGCGGGGCAATGGCTGTACCCCACAGCTGCAGCTCCGCTCTATAATGGCGGAGATCAGAGAAACCGCTCATCTCTGCCGCTATTCTCCTGAATGCTGCGATCAAAGCTGACTGCAGCATTCAGGGGAAAGTGAGGAGGGGGGATGCCCCTGGATCGCGTCACAGGAAATTCCTGTGACGCGATCGAGGGCCATACCATATATGGGCAGACATCCCAGGGTCTATTGAAGGACCCCAAGGCTGTCTTACCATATTTCCTGTTGTTAGGGCATACTTAGGTATGTCCTAACAACTGCCTGTGTACTATGCATACACAGGCTAATGTACTGGCATATAGATATATGCCTGTGTACTATCCGTATATAGATATATGCCAGTACATTAAAGTTTAAAAATAAAGTAAAAACATAAAGTAATGTTAAATGTAAAAAAATGCACATACGCCTTTTTTTTTTACAATAAACATTAAAATAAGTCAATACATAAAATCTACACACATTCGGTATTGGCGCGGCCGTAATAACCTGCACAACAATTTTTTTGCGTCATTTATGATGTGTACGCTGTAAAAAAACTTCTTTTACTTATTAATGTGAGGCCCGAGGTGTGATGAATTTAACCTCCATGTGCCTCAAATTAATAGTAATTAACCCCATCATGTACCTCACACATTAACCCATTATGACTGAGAAACATGATGGGGTTAATTACTATTAGGCATCATTTACATGACCGTGATATACGTCCATGCGACGCGCGTGCTTTTCACGCGGGTCGCACGGACATACACAAGTCTATGGGCCAGTGCAGACAGTTTGTGAGTTTTGAGCAGCGTGAGTCCGCTGTGTAAAACTCACGACATGTTCTATATTTCCCCGTTTTTCGCGCATCACGCACCCATTGAAGTCAATGGGTGCGTGAAAACCACGCAGGTCGCACGGAAGCACTTCCGTGCGCACTGCGTGGTTCGCGCAACAGCTGTCATTCTCTGAATGTAAACAGAAAAGCACCACGTGCTTTTCTGTTTACAAACATCCAAACGGAGTGTCAAAATGATGGCAGCTGCGAGAAAATCTCGCAGCCGCGCATCATACACTGATGACACACGCAGCTGTTAAGTGCCTTTTGCGCACGCAAAACGCCACATTTTTTGCGTGCGCAAAACGCACACGCTCGTGTAAATCAGGCCTTAATGTGAGGCAAATGGAGGTTAAATTCAGCATCACACCACGCGCCTCACATCAGAAAATGGAAGAACTTTTTTTTATTACTGTTGGCAAAGTATCGTTTTGGTATCGAAATCGCAATACTACACGAAGTATCAGTATCAAAGTCCAAATTCAGGTATCGTGACATCCCTACTACCTACAAATGGGCTGTGTTGCACGACCTACAGGGGGCTGTGTGGCACGATCTACAGGGGGCTGTGTGGCATGACCTACAGGGGGCTGTGTGGCACGAACTACAAGTGGACTGTGTGGCACTACCTACAAGGGGGCTGTGCAGCAAGGGGGCATTTGTGGCACTACCTACAAGGGGGCTGTGTGGCGCGACCTACAAGGGGGCTGTGTGGCGCGACCTACAAGGGGGCTGTGTGGCGCGACCTACAAGGGGGCTGTGTGGCGCGACCTACAAGGGGGCTGTGTGGCACGACCTACAAGGGGGCTGTGTGGCACGACCTACAAGGGGGCTGTGTGGCACGACCTACAAGGGGGCTTTGTGACACTATCTACAGGGTGCTGTGTGGTACTATCTACAGGGGGCATCTGTGAGTGGCGGGCTGATGGTCATTTTACTGTGAGTGGCGGGCTGATGGTCGTTTTACTGTGAGTGGCGGGCTGATGGTTGTTTTACTGTGAGTGGGGGGCTGATGGTCGTTTTACTGTGAGTGGACGGGCTGATGGTCATTTTAGGGTATGTTCACATGGCAGCCTCCGTTACGGCTGAAATTACGGAGATGTTTTCAGGAGAAAACAGCTCCGGAATTTCAGCCGTAATGGCATGTGCAGGCGCTTTTCGCTGCGTCCATTATGGACGTAATTGGAGCTGTTTTTCCATGGAGTCAAGGGAAAACGGCTCCAATTACGTCTCAAGACGTGACAGGCACTTCTTTGACGCGGGCGTCTTTTTTACGCGCCGTCTTTTGACAGCGGCACGTAAAAAAAGTGACCGTCGGCACAGAACATCGTAAGACCCATTCAAATTAATGGGCAGATGTTTGCCGACACTTTTGAGCCGCATTTTCGGACGTAATTCGTGGCTAAAACGCCCGAATTACGTCCGTAAATAGTGTGTGTGAACCCAGCCTTACTGTGAGTGGAGGGGCTGATGGTCATTTTACTGTGAGTGGGGGGGGGGGGCTGATGGTCATTTTACTGTGAGTGGAGGGACTGATGGTTATTTCACTGTGAGTTGGGGGGGCTGATGAAACGCTGTGTGAACATACCCTAAGAATGTAGTGCTTATTTTTAGCTATTTTCTGTCTTTTTCTAAACAATTTTTGGTAGGGGGGCCCTGAGGATTTTTTTTTTTCCAGGGGTGGCTCCCGTCTGAAAAGGTTTGGAAACTCTGTAGCAGGCTACAGAAGCGCCTGGAGCCTATGAGGCGCAGGGACAGGATCCCTGCACAGTCGGCGTGATGAAATCTCTGGATCAAGCCGGCCTACGCAAGGATCCTGTCAGGTGGAGGTGGGGGGCAGTATGGCACTGTCTACAAGGGGGATGTGGGGGGCTGTATGTCACTCTCTACAAGGGGGATGTGGGGGCTGTATGTCGCTTTCTACAATAAGGAGGTGGGTGCTGTATGACACTGTCTACAAGGGGACGGTGGGGGGCACTGTGTACAAGAGGGAGGTGGGGCTGTATGACACTACAAGGGGCAGATGGGGGCTGTATGGCACTGTCTACAAGGAGGAGGTGGGGGATTATGGCACTGTCTACAGGGAGGCTGTACGGAACAATCTACAGGGGGCACTTTCTACTAGGGGGGCTGTGGGGGCATTATACTCTGTGGAGGCCACTAAGCGGACATCATACTGTGTAGGGGCACTACAGGGGGAAATATAATGTGTGTGGCACTTAGGGGGCATAACACTGTGTGGGCACAATTAGAGGACAAAATACTGTGTCCTTGAAGGTGTTATAATATATTTCATTATTAAATATTATTATTATACTGTGTGGGGGCACTATATAGGGCGTTATACTGTGGGCAGGAATTATGCTTTTTTATGGGGCATTTTTTATAATGGCGTGGGGCGCCGAAAGATAATTTCGCACGTGGCGCCATCTACCCTAAGGCCGGCCCTGGTTACAGCTGACACTTCAGAGTAACAAGCGGGATCACACTCGAGTGCGATCCCGCTCGTTTAACTCGTTAAATGCCACGGTCAATAGCGACCGCGGCATTTAAATCATTAGAAAGAGGGGGCGACCCCCTCTAACAGCTCATCGCGCCCCCCGCAATGCAATCGCAGGGAGTGGATGTTTTTTTTAATGTAAAAATTTTTTTTTATATTAAAAGTACAAAAAAACACCTTTTCCCATCTTCCCCCTAGAGCATAGTAAAAAAATAAATAAATAAATAAACATAATTGGTATCGCTGCATCCGTAAAAGTCTGAACTATTACAATGTATCATTATTTATCCTGCATGGTGTACGCCCGTAAACAAGAATCGCTCTTTTTTGGTCATCTCATCTCCCACAAAAAATGAAATAAAAAGTGATCAAAACGTTGCATGTACCCCAAAATGGTATCATTACAACTTAAGCCCTCATACCACTTAATCGACGGAAAAATAAAAAAGTTATGGCTCTCAGAATTTGGCGACACAAAATAAATGTTATTTTTTACATTTAGGTTTTTACTTGTAAAAGTAGTAAAATATAAAAAAACTATATATATTTGGTATCGCCGTAATCGTATTGACCCACAGAATAAAGTTAACATGTTGTTTTAATTGCATAGTGAATTCCGTAAAAACCAAGCACAAAAAACAATGAAGGAATCGCTGTTTTTTTCATTTTGTATCCTACAAATAATTTTTTTCCAGTTTCCTAGTACATTATATGGCCCAATAAATGGAGCTACGAAAAATTACAACTTGTCCCGCAAAAATCAAGCCCTCATAGGACTATATCGACGGAAAAATTCAAAAGTTATGGCTTTTGGAAGGTGGGGAGGAAAAAACTAAAAGGAAAATCTGAAAAATGGCTGCGGTGGGAATTCTGGATAAGTATAAGGCTGGGTTCACACGACCTATTTTCAGGCGTAAACGAGGCGTATTATGCCTCGATTTACGCCTGAAAATAGGGCTACAATACGTCGGCAAACATCTGCCCATTCATTTGAATGGGTTTGCCAACGTACTGTGCAGACGACCTGTAATTTACGCATCGTTGTTTGACAGCTGTCAAACGACGACGCGTAAAATGACTGCCTCGGCAAAGAAGTGCAGGACACTTCTTTGCAACGTAATTTGAGCCGTTCTTCATTGAAGTCAATCAAGAGCAGCCCAAGATTTATGAGCGTCTCAGACGCCTCGCATAATGCGAGGAGGAGCTTTTACGTCTGAAACGAGGCAGCTGTTTTCTCCTGAAAACAGTCTGTCTTTTCAGACGTAAAAGACACTTAGGGTATGTGCACACACACTAATTACGTCCGTAATTTACGGACGTATTTCGGCCGCAAGTACCGGACCGAACACAGTGCAGGGAGCCGGGCTCCTAGCATCATAGTTATATACGATGCTAGGAGTCCCTGCCTCGCTGCAGGACAACTGTCCCGTACTGTAAACATGATTATACTATGGGACAGTTGTTCTGCAGCAAGGCAGGGACTCCTAGCGTCGTACATAAGTATGATGCTAGGAGCCCGGCTCCTTGCACTGTGTTCGGTCCGGGACTTGCGGCCGAAATACGTCAGTCAATTACGGACGTAATTAGTGTGTGTGCACATACCCTTATCGTGTGCACATACCCTAAGACTTTTTTTTCTGTGTTTTTCTGTGTTGCTTTTTTTGCAGCGTAATTGCTGCTTTTCTGAAGCAAAAAATTCTATTAGTTGTGGGTTGTCCCCATTGAACAAATAAACAGCATTTTTTCGCAGATACAATTGACATGCTGCGGATTAAAAGACCGCTCCGCAGGTCAATTTGTGAGCGTTTTTTCCACTCAGCATTTACGCAGCGTGTGAACCTACCCTACATGTATTTGCAATTCCGCTCACATACTTTTTTCTATACCAGTACAATTTACCCCTGTCTCTTCATAGTAGAATGGTATAGCACATTCGTTTGGTGTCAGTCATATGACATACCTCACAAATGTCCCTCGTTTGTCCGAGTCCCTCTGTCCCTCTTTGCCCTTATATGTCCCTCTTTTTGAACTAATACATATATTTGCATTAATAAGTCTGCTAAATTGCTCCAGAAAGTGCTTATCTGCTTTCTAACTGTATGTAATTCCAATCTTTTATATTATTTCATATATTTAATATAGTTGTGGATTTTTAAGGACACTGTCCAGGCATGTAATAGTTCAACAAAAGCAGAACAACACATCTCAGCATGTCTGTCAGTCATTGTGCAGGAGAATCTTTTCCATTGTTCTCCTTGTCTCCTCTGTCAGGGTCTAGTACAGTGTTAGCCAGTAGAAGCTATGTTATTTTAAAAACTTTAGTATAAAAAAAAAGTAAAAACTAAATTTACCTGTGGAAGGGACCGCTGTTCTATGAAAGCTTGCATTCACTTTTTGGGTTAGCCAAAAAAAGTATCACTCCTACAATAATTTTGTATTTTTCGTATTTAGCATCCCAAAGTTACTTAAAATCATGGGTGCACTAAACAAGTTGGGTCCTTGGACTATACCATTTTACTGTGCAGAGACGGGTATACTGCACTGGTATAAAAAACATGTGAGCAGAATTTGAAATACATTTCTTAAAAAATTTAAAAAAAAATTACAACTTTTTAATATCCTCTATGAAACCGTGCACTTAGATTCATTTTTTATTTTTAAGTTGTATGCCTGCTTTATAATCTCATATTATGCATCCAAGACAATAGGTAATGAATTAATTATGGACTTAATGACTAAAATGATGATGATCAGCAGCACATTAAAAACAATTAATATGCAAATTTCGTTGCATGCTTCTTATATTACTCCACTGTGTTGTTCGTACTGTACTAGACCAGAACTCTAGAGTCCTATATACATATGGATTTCTTCTTTTTACAAGCAAAACGATTAAAATTGATATTGCAAAATCTATAACAGGATGCATTTAAAAAAAAAAAAAAAAAAAAAACATAAATAGGAACTAAAGCTTAACTTTTTTTTCTACATTTGGGGTAAAGACACTTTATAAGGTGGATTTAGGCACCATAGAATGATAAAACCTATGGCGATCTATGTTTTGTTCAGTAGAACCTTGGGAGAGGGAGGTTCTTAGGGCTATAAGGCTATATTCACACGATGTGAAAAAAATGGCAAGCAACAACGGATTAATGTCAGTTTTTAATGGCTGTTTTGCATCAGTGTGTCTAAAAATGTCAAATCCATGTTAGTTTTTTTTGTCTCAGCCACCTGAAAACACCACAATGCCCATGTAGATAGCGCCACAATACCCCTGTGGATAGTGCCACATTGCACACTGTAGATAGTGTCAGTGTCCCCAGAGATAGTGCCCACCGTAAATAGTGCCATATTGCCCACATAGTGTCACAGTTCCTACTGTAGATAGTACCCACATAGTGCCACAGTTCTCACTGTAGATAGTGCCCACATAGTGCCACAAAGTGCCCATGTAGATTGCACCAGTGTCCCCTGTAGGTTATGCCCATATAATGCCACAGTGCCCATGTAGATAGTGCCACACACCCTGTATATAGCACCCCCTCTAGATAGCACCACACCCCTTGTAGATATCACTATCCTCTGCAGATAACGCCAGCCCCTATAGATAGCACCATCCCCCTGTAGATAGTACCATCCACAATATAATTAGCGCCACCCCCCTGCAGATAGTGCCACCCCACTGCAGAAAACGCCACACCCTCCTGTAAATAGCACCATCCACCCTGTAGATAGCGCCACCCCTTGCAGATAGTGCCAACCCCTGCAGATAGCATCACTCCCCCTGTAGATAGCACCCCCTCCCTGCGTAAATGGCACCCCCTTCCTGTAGATAGCACCATGCATACATGGATAGTAGAAAAAAACAGAGGATTGGAGCAGCACTGTGAACAAATGCCTGACTAGGCTGGTGCAAAGCTTCAAAAATAAAGGAGTGGCCTCTCCTTATGTGTTAGATATCCAAAAAAGAGAACGTGAAGCAGCACTCAAATAAAGTGAATTTATTTATCCAACATGGAACCACAACGTTTCACCTGCTCTATGAAGGCATTTTCAAGTCAAGTTGTGGTTCCATGTTGGATGAATAAATTCACTTTATTTGAGTTCTGCTTCACGTTCTCTTTTTTGGACATACATGGATAGTGATGTCAGGGGCTCCATCTAACAGCGGAATCCCCTGCCAGAGTGTTAGCAGTGCTCTAGCCGGAGATTCCACTCCAGGTTTAGCCCCTGACGTCACTGTCCATATATGAATAGTGATGCCAGGGGCTTCTCTAGTAGCGGAATCCCCAGCCAGAGCATCGGCCGGGGATTCCGCTCCTAGAGAGAGCCCCTGACGTCACTGTCCATATATGTACAGAGAAGTCAGGGGCTAATCCGGTAGCGGAATCCCCGGCCAGAGCGATCTGACAGGGGATTCCACTCCTGGAGGGAGCTTAGGTGGTGCTATCTACAGGGGGGTGCGATGCTATCTACAGGAGGGGTGTCGCTATCTACAGAAGTGTGGCACTATCTACAGGGGGATGAAAAGACGTCGGGACTTCTGCTCCTAGAGGGAGCTTAAGTGGCGCTATCTACAGGGGGTTTGCGCTATCTACAGGGGCATTGTGTGTGGCACTATCTACAGGGGGGTGTATTCTGGGGCTCTCAAAGCCCCGGCAGACATGGGAATGCAGCGCTGCTTACAATGAAGCAGCACTTCACTCATTAAACCTGTTCCAGCCTGCCAATGTTTATATACGTGACAACTGCATGGGGCATCGGCAGTTGGAACATATATAGCCGTATGGCAGTCATAAAGGGGATAAAGAAAAGTGGAGGTGAAATTTACAAATAAATTTATTTTTACAGAAAATCTGTTTTAATCCATTTTTTTTCTGTAACACAGAAGGTTTTACCAGAGAAACACAACTCAATAATTATTGCCCAGATTCTGCTATTTTTTTTTAGAAATATCCCACATGTGGCCCTACTGTGTTAATGCACTGAAGCACGGGCCTCAGAAGCAAAAGAGCACCTTGTGTTTAGGCACCATGTCAGGTTTGAAGAGGTCTTGTGATGACAAAACTGTGGAAACACCCCCAAAAAGACACCATTTTGCAAACTACGCCCCACAGGGAATTTATCAAGGGGTATATTGAGCATTTTAACCAGACAGTTTTTTTGCTGAATTTAGTGTAATTAGGACGTAAAATGAAAATCTAATTTTTTTTATAATAAATCCTACACGTTTTCAATTTTAAAAGGCATAAAGAAGAAAAAACACTCCAGTATTTGAAAAGCAATGTCTCCCGATTACGGCAATACACCATATGTGGTAATAAACTGCTGTTTGGACACACGGCAGGGCTCAGAACGGAAGTAGCGCCATTAGGCTATTGAAGTTCAAGTTTTGCTGGAATGGTTTTCGAGTGCCTGAAGGACCAAAACAGTGGAAACCCACCAAAAGTGACCCCATTTGGGAAACTTACAGCCCTCAAGGAGTTTATCGAGGGGTATAGTGAGCATTTTGACCCCACAGTAATTTTTCTTGAATTTAGTGGAATTATGCTGTGAAAATGAAAATCAAAGTTTTTTCTAATAAAATGTAGATTTAGCTCAGATTTTTTCATTTTCCCAATAAATAAAGGAGAAAAAGCACCCCAACATTTGTAAAGCAAACTCTTCTGAGCACGGCAATACCCCATATGTGGTAATAAACTGCTGTTTGGACCCACGGCAGAGCTCAGAAGGGAAGGAGCAACATTTGGCTTTTGGCGCTCAAGTTCTGCTGGAATGGTTATCGGGTGCCATGTCACATTTGCAATGCTCCTGCGGGACCAAATTAGTGGAAATCCCCATTTTGAAAAGCAATTTTTCCCGATTATGGCAATACCCCATATGTAGGCTTCAGTACTTGGCAGACAGGAGGCCATTGTTAGGCCTCCAGTCTGACAAAGGAGCCATCGGAACACCTCGATCACATCACGGGGTGCCAATCTGCTAGTAAACCCCATAGCTGCAGCACTCCCTGTTGAGTGCTGCATCTAAGGGGTTAATAGGCCGGATCGGAGGCTAGCTCCAGTCCTGGACTTACAGGAGGGTGTCAGCTGTTATATACAGCTGACACCCGCTGGAGATGGTGCGGGCTCAGTATCTATTTGTTGTGTTGCGTTAAGTACTTAACGACAACAACGTACATACACCTTTTATATAGACCTGTGGCAATAAAGAGATGTGTCCCAATACATTTGTACATATAGTGTATATAGACACTGTAGCCACAAATGATAGGAGATTTTTAATTAAGACTATATTGCACTTGTAAAAGACTTCAAATGTTTGGGCTTTCTCTAAGTAAGGTCAGTTATAGACCGCTGTATTTCAATGTCTCGTCTAGTATCAGTGTCTGATTTCACAAATAGCACCACAAACTCTTGAATGCAAAACATCTACTAAAAATTCAGTTGCAAATTAAGTTTATTAGCGAAATTACATTTCAGTTTTTTGCAAAAAAACAATCAAACAAGAACAATTTAAATAGCTTTACACAACTAATATAACAAATGGTTGCTCCAAATTCAACACAAAATGCCACTTTCAATGATGACTGCAGTCTCAGAATTATTCAATCCCTTTATGACAAGTGTCTTTAGTACTTAGTAGAACACTATTTTGTTGTTATGGCCTTCTGCAAATGTGATGCATAGCCAGACTCCAGCTTCTAGCAGCAATCCTGAGGAATCTTAGTCCATTCCCCATGGGCAGTGGCCTCCAATTAATTCATATTCTTGGGTTTGTATGCTGCAACCACCTTCAAATCCCACCAAAGATTTTTGATGGAGATCAAGTCAGTCAATTGTGACGACCATTTCAGAATCTTCCAGGACTTTTTCTGATACCAAGCGTTGATGGACTTTGAGGTATGCTTGGGATCATTGTCCTGCTTGAAGGTCTAATGATGCCCAAGCTTCAGCTTCCTCACAGAAAAAATAATGTTTTTTCCTAGGATTTCCTAATATTTGATTGAATCCATCTTGCCCTCCACACGCTGCAAGTTTCCAGGGACAGAGGAAGCAAAGCAGCCTCAAAGCATCAAAGAGCCTCCACCGTGCTTCACTGTAGGCAGGGTATGGTTCATTCTTCCTCCTTCAGAAATACAGCTGATCCATAGGCCTGAAAAGTTCCAGTTTTGTTTTATTGCTCCACAGAACAGAATTCCAAAACATCTGTGGCTTATTTATATGATTTTTGAGCATATTGGAGTCAACTTCTTTTGGATCAGTAGAGGTGTACATTTTGGAGTTCGGGCATGGAGACCTTTAACGTTTAGTATGTGCCTTACTCTGCAAACTAAAACCTCAGTGCCTGCCGCCACCAAATCTTGCTGCATTTCTTTTGCAGTCACTTGAGGGTTTTTGACCACCTGTCTCCTCAGAAATCTGGTGCCAGCCGGTCATAGCTTTCTCTTTCTGCCTCGTCCAGGTAGTGTAGCCCAGGTTTCTTTAACTTTAATATTGCGAACTATGCCTCCGACTGTCTCTCTAGGAACATTCAGTGCCTTTGCTATCTTTTTGTATCCTTTTCCTTGTTTGTGTAAGGCAATGATCTCTTCTCTTAATATTTATGTTTTTATCTCAAGCACACTTGATGCAACAAATTAAGCCTTTAATAAGTTCCATCAGGTATGCTGCAGACAACACCTGATTTTCAAATGTGTGTTCTTAGGCCTCATGCACACGGCCGTGCCTGTAATCACAGCCCGCGATTGCGAGCACGACCGCCAATGTCCGCGGGTCGCAAAGTATGGGAGCATTGCCCGTAAAAATCAAAAGTAGGACATGCGCCATAATTCCCGGCACGGTTCTACGGCACGGACACCTGTCCGTAGCGGTATGGAAAGGTGTCCGCACCCTATAGAACCGGACGGGTCCGTAATTGCGTTAAATCGTTAGAAAGAGTGAGACGACCCCCTCTAACAGCCCATCGCCCACTCCCGACGCGATCGCGGGGTGCCGATGGTTGTTATGGCAGCCTGGGGGCCTAATGAAGGGCTTAAAAGAAACCTATCAGAACGATTATATAGTGCAATACATTAGTATTTCGGTATAGAGTGCAAGTTATCCAATGATTGCTGGTTCAAGTCCCCTAGGTTGACTAATAAAAATCAGTTAAAGTTTAAAAAGAAATAAAAATATATTTTTTGTCACCTCATCTCCCACATAAAATGATCAAAAACTCACATGCACCCCAAAATGGTACAATTAAAAACTATAGCTTGTTCCGCAAAATATGCCCTAATGCCGCTCAATTGACTGAATAATTAAAAACTTATGGCTCTCAGAATTTGATGACTCACAACAAATAATATTTTTTACAGCTAGTTTTTCCTTGTAAAAGTAGTAAAATATTAAAAACTATATAAATTTGGTATTGCTGTAATCATATTGACCCGCAGAATAAAGTTAACATATCGTTTTAATTGCACGCTAAATTCCGTAAAAACAAAGTATAAAAAACAATGGAGGAATCACTGTTTCTTTTTCATTTTCTACCCCACAAATTATTTTTATCCCATTTCCTAGTACATTATATGGTACAATAAATGGTGCCATGAAAAACTACAACTCATCCCGCAAAAATCAAGCACTCAAAGGACTATATTCACGGAAAAATAGAAAAGTTATTGCTTTTGGAGGGTGGGGAGGAATAAATGAAAATGAAAATCTGAAAAATGGCTGGGACAGGAAGGGGTTAAAAGTAGCATTTTGTGTTGAATTTGGAGCAACCACTTGTTATATCAGTTGTGTTGAGCTATTATAATTGTTCTTGTTTAAAAGTTGTTTTTTTGTGCAAATAACTGAAAGTTTGTAAATTTTGCTAAAAAACCTAATTTGCAATGGGGGCTGAATAATTTTGATTGCAACTGTAAAAGCTCAGAATGTGTTTACACACCATCAATGCCACATGACTTACTACTTGTGTTCACTGGACTGCTAATACGATATAAATGTAAATTGTATGCTTTAAACATAAACGCCTGAAAACACAAAACACCAACATTGGAATTCTTTTGCCAGATAGCTGAAACTCCCATCCATCTTCCTGCCAGTTATGACAAAATTACACTAAAGGTCATGTTATAACTCCTAAAGGAACATCAAATGTAACTTGAGGTTATTTTAGGACACAGATCTGCATTAAAGACTTGTAGAACATTACACTGCTGCATACTTGTAACATTAACTTAACAATCATATGTCTTCCAAAGGGAAATAATTGATTATTTCCAAAAAATAAACTTTTACAAAAATCTATTTATTGTAACAGACTACTATCTAGGGCTTACCAAATCAAAAGTCTATCTAAATATTAGCAATGCACATTAACTGAGAACTCTCTCAATAGTATATATAAATCCTAGAAAAATTAGAGCTCAAAATCTCATTTTACAAAATATACAAATCTTTATTAACTGGTTGCCGAAACACGGGACGAGAATACTCGTTACTTCGCACATTAGGACGAGCATTCTCGTCCTGTGTGACAGCCGTGTCCGCGAGTGATCAAGAGCGGGGCAACAGCTGTAATACACAGCCGCTGTCACGGTTTGTGGGTATGTAGACCCACGAGGCTGCACCGCCGTAGCAGGGAGTCAGCTGGCAAAACAACAGGGAACCCCAGCAATACAAAAGTCCCGCACAAGGGTACCTTCATAGTCCAGACAGTGGCCGCAGCTCTGACATGGATAGAGGTGGGTGCAGCAGGTAAAGTCAGACGTGGCGGATGACAACAGGTGCCGAAGGTTGCGCCAGACGTGGTGAATCCCTCTGGACGTGGCAGATGACACAGGACATGGCGGATGACACAGGACATGGTGGATGACACAGGACGTGGTTAACAACAGCAGGTGCAGTAGACACGACTCCAACTAGTAGGCACAGGAACAAGAACACAGCACAGGATACAGGAACAGGTAACAGGGCACGGGTAACAACTGGAACGGGAAACACTAAGGGACCATTTGCAAGACAGACTTGGGATAAACTAACAACGCTCAGGCAAGGATCAGATGGGCTGGGGCCCTCTTATAGTCAAGGAAATCATGTGTGTTGATGATGATGATTTATTTCATGTGTGCGCGCTGGCCCTTTAAGAGCAGGCACGAGTGTACGCGCGCACCCTACGGGACACAGCGGACTGGAGAGGAAGTGAGTGCTGGTGTCTCCTAGGAAGGAGATGGGACCAGCGCTCACAGATCCATGGCTGCGGGTGTCAAGAGGTGAGTAGATCCGATGGCCCGCGGCCATGGACGCTACAGTATCTGCCCCTCTTACGCCCCCTCTTCTTGGGACCAGAGCGAGAGAGGAACTTCTTAACGAGAGCAAGGGCATTGAGGTTCTCCTCCAGCTCCCAGGACCTCTCATCAGGACCAAACCCTCTAGAGTCCACTCACCTCTGCCGGATCCCATAGGGTGCGCACGCACGCTCGTGCCCGCTATTAAAGGGGCAGCACGTGCACCGGACCTCATGGACGAACTTTACTCGTGAGTTCCCTGGACTATATGAGGGGTCCAGCCCCCTAGTTCTATGCCTGAGCGTTGTTGTGTTCCCTGTAGTTTGTCTTTGTGATGGCCTCCTAGCGTGTTTCCTGTTCCAGTCCCTATTCCAGTCCCTGTCCCTGCACCTATAACTGTTTCCAGTTCCTGTTCCTAGCAATCCATACCTTCCTGGTCCAGCTCCGAGCTGTGCCAAAGTCGTGATGTGCCGCATCCACGTCTGACCTGGTTCACCTCGCCTTACATCCGCCTGCTACCTAAGTCCCAGCCGAGAATGCCCTGCTGCTGTCTGAGCTTCCACAGGTACCTATAGAACTATAGACATTCACCTGCTCCGTGTTGGCCAGCTGCCTTACCGCCAAGGCGGTACGGCCCAGTGGGTCCACAGACCCTTCGTGACAGTACGCTCAGGCCATGGACCCCGCTGGTCGATTCAAGACCATGACGATGATGTCACAGGAGATGCGAGCTGATATGCTGGACCTCCAGTCTCGACAGAACCAACTCCTCCAGGCGTTGAACATTCTTGCATGTCGGCAGGAGGCACAAGCTGCCGTTCCTCCTACTACACCTCCTGGCAATGTGGATCCTCAGTCTACACCTCTTGGCAGTATTGACCCACGTGTTTCTTTGCCACTTCCTGACCGCTATAATGGAGAAGCAAGTACCTGTCATGGTTTTCTTAATTAATGCCAGATCCACTTCAGCCTATATGCTAGGACATTTTCGTCTGATGGTGCCAGGGTCGCTTTCATCATTTCTTTCCTCACCGGAAAGGCTCTTGCATGGGCGAACCCTATCTGGGAGAGATAAGGAACAGAGACCTGTGACTTCCATGCCTTCCTCCAAACTTTTCGCATGGTGTTTGAGGAGCCTGGACGGGTCTCATCTGCAGCGGCCTCTTTGATTAACCTGCGCCAAGGAGACACCTTCGTGAGCGAGTACGCCATCCACTTCCGCACCCTGGCAGGAGAGCTCTCATGGAACAATGAGGCTCTGGTGGCTGCATTCTTGCATGGACTATCTTCCAGAATTAAAGACGAACTTGCCGCCCGGGATCTGCCGTCTACCCTGGATGACCTCATCCTTCTGTCTGCCCGGATAGATATACGGATCCGTGAATGCCTCCAAGAGGTTCAACGGGAGGGAGCCCTTCCTAGTCTGGTCCCTACTTTGCAGCAACCCCTGCTGTCCTCCGATGTTGATCCTCCTAAGAAGTCGGTAATAACGGACCAGTATAAGTTATCTACCCAAGAGAGACAACGCAGACGCACATCTGGACTCTGTCTTTATTGCGGTCTCGATGGCCATCTGGTGCGCCTATGCCCCCAAAAAACCCAAAACCTAGGATTGCTTGGAGTGACGACCTTGGGTAAAGATGGACTTCCGTCTAAATTGTCCATACCTGTGACTAGAGATGAGCGAACTTATCAAAAGTTCGGTTCGGCTAGTTCGCCGAATTTCACAAAAAAGTTCGGTTCGGACCGAACTAGTTCTGACCGAACCTGTCACTTCCGTGCGCCGAGCATGCTACTGTCCGGGGTGCTGATAGAGTTAATGGGCTGCACTAACTCTTTCAGCAACATTCACAGTACATGCTCGGCGCGCGGAAAATACAATTTAAATGTAATAAAAAAATAAAAATTATACGTTCGTACTTACTTTCCTCCTGTCCGGCCTCCAGCGATGACGTTTCAGCCCTTTCGCCGCTGCAGCCAATCACAGGCTGTAGTGGCGGTCACGCACGTCAGGATGACGCTTCATCCCACGTGACCGCCTCTGCAGCCAATCACAGGCTGCAGCGGCGACATGGATGAAACGTCATCGCTGGAGGCCGGACAGGAGGAAAGTAAGTATGAACGTATTATTATTATTTTTTGGCATGTATGTATGTTGGCATGTATGTATGTATGTATGTATGTATGTATGTATGTTGGCATGTATGTATGTTGTCATGTATGTATGTATGTATATCTGTGCATGTATGTTGGCATGTATGTATATATGTGCATGTTTGTATGTATATTTGCATGTATATATTTGCATGTATGTATGTTTGCATGTGTGTATGTTTGCATGTATGTATTTTTGCATGTATGTTGTCATGTATGTATGTTGTCATGTATGTATGTATGTATGTATGTGCATGTGTGTATGTATATTTGTATGTATGTATGTATGTTTGTTTGCATGAATGTATGTGTGTTTGCATGAATGTATGTTTGCATGTATGTATGTATGCATGTTTGTATGTATATTTGCATGTGTGTATATATATATATGTATGTATGTATGTATGCATGTTGTCATGTATGTATGTATGTTGTCATGTATGTATATATGTGCATGTATGTTGGCATGTATGTATATATGTGCATGTGTGTATGTATGTATATTTGCATGTATATATTTGCATGTATGTATGTTGTCATGTATGTATGTATATATGTGCATGTATGTTTGCATGTATGTTTGCATGTATGTATACATGTGCATGTTTGTATGTATATTTCATGTATATATGTTTGCATGTGTGTATGTATGTTTGCATGTATGTATGTATGTATGTTTGCATGTATGTATGTTGTCATGTATGTTTGTATGTATGTTGTCATGTATGTATGTATGTATATATGTGCATGTATGTATGTTTGCATGTTTTTATTTTTGCATGTATGTTTGCATGTATGTTTATATATATGTGCATGTATGTAATTATGTTTGCATGTATTTATGTTTGCATGTATATTTGTGCATGCTTGTACATATGTATGTATGTATGTATCTTTGCATGTTTGTTTGTTTGTATGTATGTTTTCATGTGTGTGTGTGTGTATGCATGTATGTATGATAGTTTGCATGTATATATGTGTGTATGTTTGCATGTATGTATATTTGAATGTATATATGTGCATGCTTGTATGTATGTTTGTATATATGTATGTATGGCCATGTATGATACTGTCTGCTGGCGCCCTGTATCTAATTCAACTTCACGGCAGGCTTCTATACATGGTATAACAGTCAGTATCACACATTAAACTGAATCTAAGCCTACGACATGTTTTATTTAATTTTTTTTTTTTTACAGGTTTGGTGTTTGGACTACGTCGGTTTCGAGGACTACTTAGATGACGTTTTTTTTTCTACAATAAAATGGTTAATGAGGGTTGTGTTGGGGGTGCTTTATTTCAATTAAATATTTTATCTATATCTTTGTCTTTTTCTTTTCAAATTTTATTACTACCACTTTAGTAATGGCCGCTGTCTGAGTGACAACATCCATTACTAAGGCGAGGCTTAGTGTTAGCCGGTGCAGAGGCTAACACTAACCACCATTATTACCCCGGTACCCACCACCACCAGGGGTGCCGGGAAGAGCCAGGTACGATCCAGTACCCGACCATCTGTTGTGATGGTCGGGCTCTGGGGCGGCCGCAGGCTGGTATTATGAGGCTGGGAAGGGCCAAAAACAGTGGACCTTCCCACCCTTGTAATGCTAGGCTGCTGCTGCTGTGTTGTATCTGGCTGGTTATAAAAGTGGGGGGGGGGGTAGCTCTCAGTCTGTTACCTCTCCTCCACTCCTGTCCTCCAGAACACCTTCACATGATTGGCAAGTCACCACGTAATGGTAAGAGCAGAGTTCACAGCAGCACAGAGTATTTCAGGAGATGAGCGTGCAGATCTTGTGCGGGGTGGTGACTTGCCAATCATGTGAAGGTGTTATTGAGGACATGAGTGGAGGAGAGGTAACAGACTGAGCTACGTAATGGTAAGAGCAGAGTTCACAGCAGCACTGAATCTGCACGCTCCTCTCCTGAAATACTCTGTGTTGCTGTGAACTCTGTTCTTACCATTACGTAGCTCAGTCTGTTACATCTCCTCCACTCCTGTCCTTTATAACACGTTCACATGATTGGCAAGTCACCACCACGCACAAGATCCGCACGCTCATCTCCTGAAATACTCTGTGCTGCTGTGAACTCTGCTCTTACCATTACGTGGTGACTTGCCAATCATGTGAAGGTGTTCTTGAGGACAGGAGTGGAGGAGAGGTAACAGACTGAGAGCTACGTAATGGTAAGAGCAGAGTTCACAGCAGCACTGAATCGGCACGCTCATCTCCTGAAATACTCTGTGCTGCCTTAAACTCTGTGGACAGGTCAGGATCCTGTTTCTTTTAAATGCTGCACTGTAGCGTAGCCTTATATAGTGGATCGAGCGGGTTCCCTAGCAGCATTTAAAAAAAACAGGATCCTGACCTGTCCACAGAGTTTAAGGAAGCACAGAGTATTTCAGGAGATGAGCACGGGCAGCTGTTCGTTTTTCCGAGCCGTGCTCCCATTATGCACACGACCGTAAAAACACCCGTTATTGCGGGTCGTAATTACGACCCGCAATAACGGCTCATAGACTTCTGTTACCCACGGGTACCTTTCCGTTTTCTCACGGGAAGGTGCCCGTGCCGTTAAAAAAATAGAACATGTTCTATTTTTCTATTTTACGGGCCGTGCTGCTATAATTATAATGAGAGCACGGTTCGCAAAAGCGGCCGGCTGCCCGTGGCCGGCCGGCCGTGCTCGTAGTTACGAGTCGTAATTACGAGCACGGCCCGTAAAATAAAAAAATAGAACATGTTATATCTTTTTAACGGCACGGGCACCTTCCCGTGAGAAAACGGGAAGGTACCCGTGGCTAACAGAAGTCTATGGGCCCGCTATTTCGGGTCGTAATTACGACCCGTGATAACGGGTGTTTTTATGGTCGTGTGCATGAGGCCCCGTAATGACGGGTGGCTACATGTGTGCACCCGTCATTACGGCAGCGTTGCTAGGCGACGTCAGTAAGGGTATGTGCACACACACTAATTACGTCCGTAATTGACGGACGTATTTCGGCCGCAAGTACCGGACCGAACACACTGCAGGGAGCCGGGCTCCTAGCATCATATTTATGTACGATGCTAGGAGTCCCTGCCTCTCTGTGGAACTACTGTCCCGTACTGAAAACATGATTACAGTACGGGACAGTTGTCCTGCAGAGAGGCAGGGACTCCTAGCATCGTACATAACTATGATGCTAGGAGCCCGGCTCCCTGCACTGTGTTCGGTCCGGTACTTGCGGCCGAAATACGTCCGTCAATTACGGACGTAATTAGTGTGTGTGCACATACCCTAAATAGTCACTGTCCAGGGTGCTGAAAGAGTTAACTGATCGGCAGTAACTGTTTCAGTACCCTGGACAGTGACTACCGATCACAGTACCTGTAAAAAAAAAGACGTTCATACTTACCGGGAACTCCCTGCTTCCTCCAGTCCGGTCTCCTGGCCGTTGCCTTGGTGACGCGTCCCTCTCGACATCCGGCCCGACATTCCTTGATGAAGATGCAGCCCATGTGAGCGCTGCAGCCAATCACAGGCTGCCGCGGCCTCTGCAGCCAATCACAGGCTGCAGAGGCCTCTGCAGCCAATCACAGGCTGCCGCGTCAGAAAAGGTCGGACTGGAGGAAGAAGAGGGACTCATCACCAAGACAACGACCGGGTACGTATGAAATGCTTTTTATTTTATTTTTAATCAGCAGCCTCTTTTCTCTATCAGTGATTGATAGAGACAAGTGGCTGCCGATGTGTATAATGTTTTTGACCGGGTTCGGTCAAAACGGGTTCGGCCGAACCCGGTGAAGTTCGGATTCGCTGCGAACCGAACTTTTCCGGAAGTTCGGACCGAAACCGGGTTCGGTTGTCCCGGTTCGCTCATCTCTACCTGTGACCATAGTGTCCGGCGAGAAAACGCATCAGGTCTCTGCGTATCTAGACTCTGGATCTGCTGCTAATTTCATCCGCAGACATCTGGTGGACCTTCTGCAATTGCCCACCACCCCTCTGCAAACATCTGCAAACTGAGCAAACTGGAGGGACAGTCCCGCCAATGACTGAGCTAGAGGAGGCTGGATCGGATGGATCTGCAACAGACCACGACCAAGGCACTTGGAGCCCCATTGGAGAACCTCTCCAGAATTCCAGTCCAGGACAGGGGCATGCAGTCGAAGCCAAGGTAGGCCCCTCAGAACAGCGGAAGGTCCGTAAGAAGCACTGCAAGTCACGGGTCTCTGGTCCATGATTTTCCCACAGAGGATTTGACCATGCCAGGGCTTTGCCAGTAAGGAGAGAGATGATGAAGCTGATCCTGACGTCATCTGAAGAGAAGGACCTGGCATGCAGTCTGAAGTGGATCAGGCCACTGATTCAAAAATCCCCTGCAGGTCCTCGGGTCTTCGTCATAGCGTGGAGGTAGCGGCAAGAAGCACAGGGGGTCTGCACAGGTACAGACAGGAAGTGTAGCAGGAGGAGCAGCAGGAATGGGTGCGGTGACAACTGTGGTTGGAGCAAGCAGCCGATGGGCAATGGCGTTCACCGACAGGAGGAGGAACAAGAATACAGCACGGGATATAGGAACAGGTAACAGGGCACATGTAACAACTGGAATGGGAAACACTAAGGGACCATTTGCAAGACAGACTTGGGATAAACTAACAACACTCAGGCAAGGATCAGATGTGCTGGGGCCTTCTTATAGTCCAGGAAATCATGTGTGTTGATGATGATGATTTCTTTCATGTGAGCGCGCTGGCCCTTTAAGAGCGGGCACAAGTGTGCACGTGTACCCTACGGGACACAGCGGACCGGAGCGTAAGTGAGAGCTGGCGTCTACTAGGAAAGAGATGGGGACCAGCGCTCACAGATCCATGGCTGCGGGTGTCAGGAGGTGAGTAGACCCGACGGCCCGCGGCCATGGACGCTACAGCCGCAGCCCTGCTCCTACGGCGGAGAGAAGAGAAACCTCTTCTCTCTGCCGTTAACCCCTTGAATGCCGCGATCAAAGCTGATCGCGGCATTCAAAGTAAATAAGAGAAGGGGGGACTACCCTTTGATAGCGTCACAGAAAGTCCCTGTGATGCGATCAAAGCCCATAACTTATATGGCCAGACAGTCCAGGGTCTATTGAAGGACTCCAGGGCTGTCTGACCATATTTCTTGTTGTTAGGGCATACTGAGGTATGCCCTAACAACGGCCTGTGTAGAATAAGTACACAGGCTAATGTACGGGCATATAGATATATCGCAGTACATTAAAGTTAAAAAATGAAAATGAAAAATTCCTCAATGGGATTAAAGAAAAAGTTTAAGTAATTTAAAAAAAATTATGTTAAATGAAAAAAAATTGTCAAAAAATACACAGAAATATACATTTTATACAATAAATAAAATTTCTAAAAAGTCCCAAAACATGAAATAATATAGACATATTTGGTATCGCCAAGACTATAACAACATGTACAACAAATGTATAACATTATTTATGATGATTGATGTATGGTGTAAAAAAAGATATTTAGGAATAACATGCTGCTTCTGTGGTTAAATTCAGAACTTACATCATTATTAATTACAGCAGTTTAGATAGCCAATATGACGTATGTGTGACATGTGCACCAGGAGACCAAGAGAATTAGCATATAATAGTATATGTTTACACTACACAACATGGTATCATATACGATGGGGTCAAGATAAGGTTGATATATCATATACAATAGTTCATGTTTACATAATGTGGTAAAGAGAAGGTTATGTGAACAGATGGAATCCCTGTCTGTCACCTGACACAGCAGAATCAATAAATGGTTAAAGAGGCTTTGTCACCAGATTATAAATGCCCTATCTCCTACATAATCTGATCGTCGCTGTAATGTAGATAACAGCAGTGGTTTTTATTTCGAAAAACGATCATTTTTGAGCAAGTTATGAGCTAGTTTAGATTTATGCTAATGACTCTCAATGGACAACTGGGTGTGTTTTTACATTTTACCAACTGGGTGTTGTACAGAGGAGTGTATGACGCTGACCAATCAGTGACCAATCAGTGTCCTACACTTCTCATTGTTCCAGCCCAGCATGATCCACAGCACAGTGTGATTGTGCAGTGAAAGAAGTAAACACGCCCAGTTGCTTCACCCCTTCAGGACTGAGCTTGTTTTGGCTTTCAGGACGAAGCCGATTTTTCAAATCTGAGATGCGTCACTTTATGTGGTAATAACTCTGGAATGCTTTTACCTATCCAAGTGATTCTGAGATTGTTTTCTCGTGACATATTGTACTTTATGTTAGTGAAAAAAATTTGGTTGATAAATTCTATATTTATTTGTAAAAAACACCAAGATTTGGAGAAAATGTGCAAAAATTAGCATTTTTCTAAATTTTAATGTATCTGCTTGTAAAACAGATAGTAAAACCACACAAAATAGTTACTAGTTAACATTTCCCATATGTCTACTTTAGTTTGGCATCATTTTTTGAACATTCTTTTATTTTTCTAGGGCGTTACAAGACTTAGAACTTTAGCAGCGATTTCTCATATTTTCAAGAAAATGTCGAAAGGCGATTTTTTACAAGGACCAGTTCAGTTCTGAAGTGGCGTTGAGGGCCTTCTATATTAGAAAGTAACCATAAATCACCCCATTTTGAAAACTGCACCCCTCAAAGTATTCAAAACAGCATTCATAAAGTGTTTTAACCCTTTAGGCGTTTCACAGGAATTAAAGCAAAGTAGAGGTGAAAGTTACAAATTTCATTTTTTTTTTACAAAATTCATTTGTAATAAAAAAATTTCTATAACACAGAAGGTTTTACCCGAGAAATGTAACTTATTATTTATTGCCCAGATTCTGCAGTTTTTAGAAATATCCCACATGTGGCCCTAGTGCGCTAATTTACTGAAACACCGGCCTCAGAAGCAAAGGAGCACCTAGTGGATTTTGGGGCCTCCTTTTTTTTAGCATATATTTTAGGTACCATGTCAGGTTTGAATAGGTCTTGTGGGGCCAAAACAATAAAGACCCCCAAAAGTGACCTCATTTTGGAAACTACATCCCTCAGGTAATTTATCTAGGGGTATAGTTAGCATTTTGAACCCACAGTTTTTTTGCTAAATTTATTTGAATTAGTATGTGAAGATGAAAATCTAATTTTTTTCTGAAAAAACGTAGAAATTTTTCATTTTTTCAAGGAATAAAAGAGAAAAAACACCCCAATATATGTAAAGCAATTTCTCCTGATTATAGCAATACCCAATATGTGGTAATAAACTGCTGTTTGGACCCACAGCAGGACTCAGAAGGGAAGGAGCACCATTTGGATTTTGAAATTCTGATTTTGCTGGAATAATTTTCAGTGCCGTGCCGCGTTTGAAATGCACTGGAGGGAACAAAATAGTTGAAACCCCCGGAAAGGGACCCCATTTTTGAAACTACACTCATCAAGGCATTTTTCTAGGGGTAAAGTTAGCATTTTGACCCCACAGTTGTTTTGCTGAATTCATTGGAATTATTCTGTAAAGGTAAAAATCTACTTTTTTTCTGAAAAAAGGTAGCCATTTTTAATTTTTACAAGGAATAAAGGAGAAAAAGCACCCCAACATTTGTAAAACAATTTCTCCTGATTATGGAAATATGCTATATGTGGTAATAAACTGCTGTTTGGACCCACAGCAAGGCTCAGAATGGAAGGAGCGCTATTTGTCTTTTGGAGCTCAAATTTAGCTGAAATTGTTTTTGGGTGCCATGTCGAATTTGCAAAGCCGCTGAGAGGCCAAAACAGTGGAAACCCCCCAAAAGTGGAAATTACACCACTTAAAGAATCTATCTAGGGATATAATGGGTATTTAGACCCCACAAGTCTTTTGCAGGATTTATTAGAATTAGGCCGTGAAAATGAATATCAACATTTCTTCCACTAAAATGTTGCATTTTTTCAATTTCACAAAGGATAAAGGGGGAAAAAGCTGCCCAACATTTGTAAAGCAATTTCTCCCGAGTACGGCAATACCCCACGTGTGGTCATAAATGTTTTTTCATTGGAAAGTAATTAACCCTTTCTTGACTGATCCATTTTGTTCTTTTCATTTTTAGTTTTTTCCTCCCCGCATTCCAAGAGACATAACTTTTTTATTTTTCAGTCAAGAGAGCGGTATGAGGGCTTATTTATTGAGGGATGAGCGGTCGTTTTTATTTGTACCATTTTTTGGTACATACAACTTTTTGAGCACTTTTTATTACATTTTTAGGTAGAGCGAAGGTGACCAAAAAACCGCGATTTTGCAGTTTTAAATTCTTTATTTTTCACGTGAGACGCTCCATACATCACCCCCCACACTAAGAAATGCTATGTCGTGGTGCGCGAAGGGGTTAATGTGCAGCGGATGGTGCAGAGTGAAAATTACAATTTTACACTCATATGCCATTTTAGTGCACTACATGTTATGCCCAGTTTGTGCCACTGAAGACAAATACCTCATAAAATATTAACCGGGTTCTCCCGGGTATGGCGATGCGATATCTGTGGACGTAAACTGGTGTTTAGGCACGCTGCATGCGCAGATGTAGCTTGGTAGTTGTTCTGTTTGGGGTTTTACTGGTGTTTCAGTTTATAATGTGGTGGCATATGTTATCTGTGCGGGGTACATCAGGGTATAATAAGAGGGTATAATAATGCAGGAAATATATAATAATCCGCAGATATGTGCCCGGTGTCGCACTGATAAATGGTGCCCGATCTTATCTGCTTTTGGAACACTGCACATTTTGCATCGCCATATTCTGAGAGCCAGAACTTTTTTTATTTTTTCTCCACCGTAGCTGTGTGAGGGTTTATTCGTTGTGGGACAATCTGTAGTTTTCATTGGTACCATTTTGGGGTACCAGAAATTTTTTTGATCATGTTTTATTCCATTTTTTGGCAAGAAAGGTGACCAAAAACCATCAATTCTGACAATGTTTTTTATCCTTTTTTTTATGGCCTTCACCCTAGGCTATAAATGACCATTTTACTTTTCTGCGGGTCGATACGATTATGGCGATACCATATGTATATAATTTTTTTATGTTTTGTGCAATAAAATCACTTATTTATAAAATAAATTATTTTTTGTGTCACCATATTCTGAGAGCGATAACTTTTTTATTTTTCAGTAAAAAAAGCGGTGTAAGGGCTTGTTTTTTGCGGGACGGGTTGTAGTTTGTATTGGTACCATTTTGGCGTACATGCGACTTTTTGATCACTTTTTATTGTATATTTTGGGAGGGTTGGTAACCAAAAAATTGTGATTCGGGCACTGTTTTTCATTTATTTTTTTTGCGGTGCTCATCATGCGGGAAAAATAATACTACAGTTTTATAGATGGGGTCGTTACAAACGCGGTGATACCAAATATGTGTACTTTTTTTAACGTGATAATTTTTTTCCTATAATAAAAGACTTATTATAGGAAAAAAAGCATTCTTTGTTTATGTCACTTCAAACTTTTATTTTTAAAAACATTTTTATCATCTTTTTTTACTTGTCCCACTAGGGGACACTTAGACTTGCAGCTCCGATCGCTGCTGGAACACATTACACTACACACGTAGTGTAATGTGTTCTAACTGTCATTGTGACGTAACTGTCACACTGACAGGAAGAATCGGAGGACCGGCCGGAGGCTGCTCCTCCGAGGCTTCCGTACATGGCAACCCGGAGGTCATTGTCTGGCCTCTGGTTGCCATGATAAGGATCGCCAGCCCCCGCAAATGCATGTGGGGGGCTGCCGATCCGCTGTAAACCTCTTCAATGTGGTGATCGCAATCGACCACCGCATCGAAGGGGTTAATTGCCGATTTCAGCGGCAACAGGCCGCTGATCGGCAACGGGGAGAGCAGGGCTGACACCCTGCACAGTTAACCGCCGCTGCAGTTAACTGTTAAAGCGCAGACGTAACTGCACGCCCAGGTGCGCGAAGTTACTGCTCACCTGGACGTGCATTTACGCCAAGGTGCGGGAAGGGGTTAAAACACAATACACGCCCAGTTGGAAATAAGAGAAAACACGCCCAGTTGTCCATTAGAAAGGCTCATTTGCATAAATATAAAACTGCTCATAACTTAGCCAAAAATGATTGTTTAAAAAAAACAAACACACACGTTACTGTTATCTACATTGCAGCGCCGATCACATGCAATAGGAGATAGGGATTTGATAATCTGGTGACAGAGCCTCTTTAACTGCTATTAACCTACAAGATATATGTTACCATTCTCTATATTGCTACATTAGCAAAAAGTCTAACTGCTTAATTTTTTCCCTATCATTCCTCTCTCTGATAATTTACCATTATGACATTACTAATCATACTAGATGATATATCGTGTGTTATCTTCTGCATATTTAGAATATTGGCAGTAAAGCTGGTAGCGCTACTAGAAACATGACACATGTAATCAACATATATCAAACAAGCAATTGTCAGAATGAGAAATCCACCCAACACTGTGTTCTAAAGTCCTTTATCTGGCTTTGCTTCACACATATTATTGTCATCTTCACGTGATAGAAGAGGAGTATATTTTCTTACTGCTATAGCTGCGGCTTAGGTGGCAGTCGTGAGGGAAGCTTTAGTATGTCCTCCTACCTCGAACCACAGTCCTCTGAGTGTCACAGTTGTATATCTGGATGACTGGTGTCGAGGATGTTAGCCGGGTCCTTCTCTTGGTCAGATGGTTCAACAGCAGATTTTACACATTTGCCGTGTGACCCATGGATACACGTACCTCTGCATTCTACCTTGATGACAGTAGGTGTCATCAGAAGAACTTGTTGTGGACCTTCCCAGGGTTCTGAAAAATAAATCTTAAAAACTTGCGCACTTGTACAAAGTTTCCAGGCTGAATGTTGTGACACACAGTACTTGTTTCCAGTTGATCACGACTGGAAAGAACATGTGGAATACCATATCTACAAATAAACTCTTTGCCAAATTTAGCAGCAGTAACAGGAGCAGGTTGTGATGCTGTTCGATAAGCTTCAACCCATCCTGAAAACTGATCTGCACATACCAAAACATATTGTAACCTTCCTACCTTTGGTAGCTGTATGTAATCAATTTGGAGAATGTGAAAAGGACCAGATGTTGATGGAAGTTGTGAAGGATGAGCTTTCACCGCACCTCCTGCATTCTGACCAAACCGAAAAGAGCAGCATGAATCAATATAGCCCACTAATTATACAAAATAAAAAGTATATTAAACCAAGTAGCACGGGCTGATCCAAGGGTGTTCACCCAAAAGCATCGCAATGGAATATATATAACCTAGAAAAGAAGGATGCTATAAAGACACATGATGTATGAAAAATAGAAAAATACTTTATTAGCATACATAATATAGGACAATGAACAATGTATAAAAGCAAAAGAATCCATAGACCAACAGTTAAAAAAGGACACAGGACTCATCCTCACATCCCCGACATACCATCGAAGCAATTCCAATTGGTCAATTCTTACGGATCAAAAAGATCTGTTCAACCCCTGAAGATTTTAAATTTCGATCTAATGAGGTAAAGGATAGGTTCATTCAGAGGGGATATAGTCACCGCAACATCCGTAAAGCGCATCATGGTGCGCAACGAACTCCTCGGGAACAACTACTTCAGGTAGTTCCTAAAGATCAGCGTGAATCCAAGGTGAGATTTGTGACTACCTTTAACTCACGGTGGGTGGAAATGCGCGACACCTTATGTAAATTTTGGCCGGTATTGTTGACTGACCCGATTTTGCAACAAGTTTTGCCCGATTACCCGGCAATGGCGCATCGTAGAGCACGTAATTTACGTGACACTATAGTACATAGCTATCTAACACCGGTCAAACCGGGTAAGGTATTTGCCACAAAGGGTCCGAAATGGGGGTGCAAGTCATGTGGGGACTGTCTGAGCTGCCCTAATATTGAGCGCGCTGAGTTCTTCTTCGACTCCAGTGGTACCAATAAATTTAAGATCTGTTGGCCAATCACTTGTAGCACCAAGGGTGTTATCTATTATGCAACATGTTCATGCCCCAAGATATATATAGGCATGATTGCTCGTGAGTTACGAATTCGTGTAAGAGAACATGTCAGAGACATAGAAAGCGCCAAAACAGCAGCTGATGTGGAGCAGTTTAAAACGGTCCCAGGCACTTTCGACTCCATCACTCATGCAATTCTAAACTATTGTAAGTAAAAGGGATCGATCACATTAATATTAACATGAGAGGCGGTGATTTAAAGATGCTTCTCCTACAGAGAGAATGCAAGTGGATTTGGAGGCTCCAAACGGTATTTCCCAAGGGTCTGAATGAGACCACTGGTTTTTCTGCATTTCTCTGATTGCCAGCTTATTTTAGTGGTGTTGGTTATGTTTTATTGTTTTTAATTTTCATTCTTTGTGTGATTTTAACGATGTGTATATCTTCTTTGATAGAGATTAGAAGTGTATTGTTAACCCCATTGTATCTGTTGGAGTCCTATTCTTTTGGGTCTCCCCGCCATTTTCTGAGTCGACGGGACCTTCTACACCAGACGGTCAATATTGCTGATATATATCAATTGCTGCTCATTCATCTGAAAATCTGAGGAATTATTTTGAGCTGTATGTTTATGCATGCATGTATATATATTTATGCATGGGCAGATGCATTCATAGTTCCTTTTCGTAATTATGTATGCCCGTGTACCCTTTTGCATATGTATGCACTATGTATCACTGATATTTCATATACCTCCACTCTATTTTTGTCACTTCACTTTATCCCATGGCACTCTTTTCTTGTGGTATATGTAGTTCCTTATCAATTTATTCATTTATTTACATATATTCATTTTAACTATCATTCACACATTTTTATATGTTTTTTTTTTTTAAACTCGTTTTATTAAAAGTAACTGTCAGAGTCGAACCATCACATACATCAGGAAAACATTATACATTCAATAATACATATGTCAGAAGAGTCAATATATATAAAGGGATTACTCGCAGGTATCCATCATAATAACCCGTGGTTCGCAGACCACACACACATAATACAGGATTCTCAATTCAATCCAACCCAACTTTTATTACATTACATCATGAGAATAGGAATACTCCCTTATTTCAATATTCTATCACAACGCCCCAATCCTCTTGTACATCATACCCTGAAGCACCTGGACGTGTCATCCTACATAGTCTTTTACCCTCTCCCACCCCCAGCTTGTGCCAGAGCAGCTGTCAGCCCTTGAACTGTACAATGAGTGAGACTCGATGAGCACCAACCACCCCAGATCAGATCAAATTTAGCTGGCTTTCCCCGGTGTTTATACACTATTTTCTCAAATGGAAGCATGTCATTAACCATTTTACGCCATTGCGCTACTGTCGGGGTCCTATCCGCCATCCATCTCATGGCCACCGCCTTTCTTGCCATAAACAGTGTTTCTCTGAGAAAGATCCTCTCATATATTGACCATTGCTCCTCATTTAGTAGTCCCAGTAAACACTCCTCCGGTCTACAAGTTATCTTCCTCCCCATCACTACCGTTAGTAATGCAACCACCTCCTCCCAGAAACGAAGAATCCGATGACAACCCCATATTAGGTGTATAAAGTCTGCCCTCATCTCTCCACACCTATGACATTGTGAGGACGCCATTCTTCCCATACGATGTAACTTTACGGGCGTTAAATAACATTGGTGGATGATGAACAGTTGCACTAATTTATTATTTGCAGCTGGTGAAACCAGCAGATGGGAGCCCTGCGCCTCCCTCCATTCCTCCGCTGTGAGTTGTGGAATTAATGCACGCCACCTATCCTCCACCCCCAGGGGTTCCATTTGATTTTAGCCTCCAATAGATAAGAATAAATTTGGGAAACAACACCCCTTGTAAACGGCTTGCTCAGCCTCACCACCAAGTCACAGCTAGAGTATGTCACGGAGTTCAGTGGGAATTGTGCTAATAGAGCATGATGAAGCTGTATGCAATATAATTCGTCCCCTGGCGGTATATTGAATGCTGCCCGAATCCCACTCACCGTCATTACCGACCCTTCTTCCGTTAGCAGTTGTGATATAGCCACTACCTCTCTAGATGACCAGTAACGTTTCTCCACCAACCCATGCAGATGGGAAAAGCTTGGATTATCCCACAGCGGGCTCTCCGCCACCACCCCCACACATCCCAGTAGATCTTTAGCCTGTTGCCAGACTCGTCTCGCCAGCTTATGTAAGGGTAACAGGGAGCGGTGTCTGAAATCATGTGGCTCCAGTAGCGGCCACAAAGTTTTTAAGCCCAGTACCCGGGCTAGATAATTCTCAGCATTAGTCTTTAGGGGGGGGGGAGACCCAAGAGATCAAGTACCTGAGCTGCCCCGCCAAGTAATATAGAAAAACATCCGGTAACGCAGCCCCAGCCTCATCTTTAGGTCTTTGTAGAATCGACAACTTGAGTTTAGATCTCCCCCCCCCCCCACACAAACGGCGCGAACAACGAGTTTATTATTTTAAAGAACCTTTTAGGCACCAACACATCCATGTGCTCCAGCACATACAAGAACTTTGGCAATACTATCATTTTTAATAGATTGACGCGTCCCGCTACTGACAAAGGCAGGCCTTTCCACACCTGTATTTTGTCCCTTAGATACGTGACCAAGGGTGCTACATTTAACCCATACGATCTAGAGCTATCTCTACCAATATTAATCCCCAGGTACTTGAACTCTGATCTTACTGGTAGTCCGCTAAATTGGGTGCCCCATCCACAATTATCCTGTCTCAAAGGCATCAGATACGATTTAGACCACTTAATTAGTAACCCTGAGTATCTTCCAAAGTCGTTAATGAGGGAAATAGCCCTGGGGAGGGTGGAATTGGGGTTCGCCATGAACAACGCCATATCGTCCGCATATAATCCTATCCGGTCCTCTCTGTCTCCTATTCTAATTCCCATATATGCAGGATCCTTCCTGATGTTAAGAGCTAGTGGTTCTATGGCCAAAGCGAAGAGAAGTGGCGAAAGTGGGCACCCCTGCCTCGTGCCCCTATGGAGGCCAAAGGAAGGGGACAGGGCCCCATTCACCAACACCTGCGCTCGTGGAGATTTATATAACAAGGAAACACAATTAATAAATCTCTCCCCAAACCCAAATCTTCGCAGCACTGCCAGCAGATAAGGCCATTCTACCGAGTCAAATGCCTTTGCCGCGTCCAGAGATGCCACCGCCCAGTCCTGCTGCTCCTCCCATCCAATCTGTGTCACCACCTGTACCCGCCTGATATTTTCTGAGGTGGACTTGCCAGGTATAAAGCCACACTGGTCTGAATGGATGATCTCTTTTATCACTCTGCAGAGCCTGCTAGCTAACATCTTAGTCAAGATTTTGTAATCCACTGTCAGCAGCGAGATCGGTCTATATGAACCACATTCTTCTGGTTTTTTGTCTGGCTTCAGCAACACAATTATGGTGGCGTCACACATGGATTCCGGAAGAGCGGAAATCCGATAGCTGTGTTCAAACAGGGCCAGCAATTGGGGGGCCAGTAGCTCTCCATATTGTAAATATACCTCCAGAGGAATACCATCCGGCCCTGAAGCCTTCCCCTTGGCCAATGAAGCCATTCCCTCCAAAATCTCATCTACCGTAAATGGAGCCTCAAGCGATGTCACCCCCTCCGCTGTCAATGTAGGAAACGATATTCCATCCAAGTAGCTCTCCAACTCCTCCATCCTATAATCAACTTTTGATGCATACAGCTGATCATAAAACTGTGTAAATTGCTCGAGAATCTCTCCCGGGGAGGTGTAGATCTCATCTCCAGGCCCTGCTATGCCCATCACCGGGGGGGATCTAGAACTGTGCCGTACCATATGTGCCAGAATTTTACCCGATTGGTTGCCCAATTCAAAATGGGATTGTTTGCTAAAGAATAAGCTACGCAATGTCTTATCCCTCAGGATCTGTAGATACTGTCTACCCAAATCCAGCCATGCATTCCGGTTAGCTGGTGTGGGATCCTGAACAAATGCCCCTTCCGCCTGTGAACATTGATATGCTATGTCCTCCTCCTGCATGGCGGATGCTCGTTTTACATAGGATATGGAGGATCGGAGACACCCCCTTAAATAGGCCTTGAGGGTATCCCACACCAGTGACCGATTCTCCATCTGAGCATGCGCTTCTATAAATATTGATAACTGTTCCGGTATGCGATCATTCTGTTGGATGAGCTGAAGCCAAAACGGGTGTATTTTACCCATCCCCCTTCTGCCTACCTGTGGCCTTTTTAATGTCAATAAGATCGGGCTATGATCCGAGATCCCCCTCGGTAAATGATCCACTGATTCTATCTCCTGGAAAACCGCATGTGATCCAAATATATAATCAATTCTGGACAGCGCGTTGTACTGCGAGGTGTGACATGTAAATTCTCTGATCCCTTCATGTGTCACCCTCCACAAGTCCATCCATCCCATTTCCTTTACCAACATGCTCAACTGAGTGGGACTACCAGGGTCTCTACTCCCATTCCCCTGCAGTCTATCCATACCTGGGTCCATAACCAAGTTGAAATCCCCCATCATGATCACTCGAACCCCCGGGTGTGCTGCCACAAATCGGACGGCTTCCTGAATTACTGCCAATGAGGCTGGAGGAGGATTATACACTCCCAGGATCACATATGGGCATTCATCTAGAACCGCATGTAAAAAAATGTACCGCCCCTCCGGGTCTACATTGGATTGTAGCAATTTCCAACGAAGCTCTGCGTGTACTAAGATGGCCACCCCTCTGGAGTATGAAGTGTGCGAAGCGTGTCCCGCCCACTGTACCCAGGGCTTATTCAGATTCGACACAGTGTCCGGTGTCATGTGTGTTTCTTGTAGACACGTTATATGTGGACGCTGTCCCCGCACAGTAGCAAATATCATATGCCTCTTTTCAGGAGACCCCATTCCCCGGACATTCCAGGACATTAACCGTAATCCTGCCATTTCATACTGTTAACACACCTTGGAGCACCACTGCCCTGGAGCCTATCCCCCAACCCCTGAGTAACAATTATCCCAGTCCCGTATGCATCACCCTCCATGACTCGTAGGTATGCAATATCAAAGTCGTGTTCTGCGGTAATGTGAGTTGACTCAATATCCTTCATAACACCTTCAAAAACAAACATTGCTCAACAGGAGCTAACCTTTGTAGCCTATACTCTAGGGGGTAGTTTCTACGGCTAGCGTGCTTCTGCCGCAAATACACTATCTGTATAAGTGTAGCACACCCCCGAGCCAGCATCCCCAGGCACTTATAAAGACATTTCAGTACCTGACGTATAGTATCGGTCCCCCATACCTGCAATTTAGAACATATAAGGATGTTACTATGGGACTTAAACTGCCCGCCTTATAACATGGGCCTCATGCCCCCGATAACAAGTTGCAGATAATACGGTACATCATCACATCATTATCTTAGAAGGATACTTTCAGCTGGAACGTCCGTACCATAAGCAATATGGGGTATCCATGAGTTCCATATGTCGGACACAACTTCCATCCTGCACAGCCACTGCACTCATCTTCGGGGAGATTGCCTATGCTTTCTCGTAATCCATTCTTCCGCCTCAGTTGGATTCGTAAAGAATATGGCTCTGTCTCCATCCACAACACGCAATCTAGCCGGATATGCCATCGAATAAGGAATCTGCAGGTCCCGTAGTCGGCGCTTGATAGGGACATAAGACGCCCTCTGTCTCTGCAAATCAGGAGAAAAATCCGGATATATGGACACAGAAGCATTTCCAAAGCGGATCCCTCCGGCCTTCCGAGCTTCCAGCAGAACCGTATCCCGATCTTTGCAGTTCAGCATCCGAGCAAGCAGAGGTCTTGGGGGAGCACCCGGAGGTGGTAATCGTGCTGGGACCCTGTGCGCCCTTTCTACCGCATACGCCAGCGAGAATGATGCATCTGGGAAGGTCTCCTTCAGCCATTTCTCCACAAACTCTCCCGATCTCTGCCCCTCTGCCCTCTCCGGCAGCCCCACAATGCGGAGATTATTACGGCGCGATCTATTTTCCAGATCGTCGGCTTTCTGGCGCCACAAATCCACTTTACGGTGCAGATCTTGTATAGCCGCAGGCATATTAGCAGTGAGATCTTCCAAGGCCGAAATCCTGCCCTCCGTCTCCGTCACTCTTTCCCGCACATTCTGCAGGTCTTGCCTCAATAGGCCCACGTCCACTCTCACCTCATCTATCTTAGCCGTGAGTGTCGTACGCGTCTCAAGGATGGCTGTCAGCAGCTTATCCGATGCCTCCTGCAACGTGAGTCCCGCATCCTGTTCCGAGGGAGCTGATGTGGATGTCCCTGCCATTGCCGCGGCCTGCCCAGCAGGGCACCCGCCGGCGCCATCTTGGATCACCACGCGGGCATAGGATTTCAGTTTTTCCGCCGCGTCCATCGCTTTAGGCGGGCTCATCTTTTTTTTGGAAGATGTCCTTCCCTTCCGACGTAGCTGGTAAGGAATTTTGGCAACTTTCACGGATTACAGTACCGTCAGGAGGATATAATGCAGGATGCCGGCCCGGAGCTATCGCCACACACGTCCTCTCACATCAGTAGCTGGCCACGCCCCCCCATTTTTATATGTTTATTTTATTTATTTAATTTTCTTTCACACTTCTTTATTTTTGCACACACACCCCAATGTTCTGTCACTTTTATTCTTTTATATCTACATACATACATCTGTATATATTTTCATCACTGTGATTGTTTCATGAGCTTGTTTTAAAAAATCGATACTCTTTACAAGTTCAACAATCTCTATGTTTACATTGGATGTACCAAATAAATGTACTACATAACGGCATCTTCCCTCCTGGCAGCATATCTTATTTACCTGCGCTTTAATGTATCCTGCCTCACTGTGTCGCTCTTTCATTGGTCCGGGGTGACCAGCCTCTGCTTCTCGTCACCCGTGACGCGTCGGATTCCGCATTCACGTGACCGGGTATCTGACGCGATCACGTGTTTCCAGCTCCAGCGCCTCGCGGTTGGCGTTTTCGGAGGCGTGGCCACTTCACGGTCCAGGATACAGCGACCGGTAACCATGCAGTGCGGCTAATTACGGAACATATTGCAGGTGATCCAGGCTTTCCTCTATTGGCTATGACTCATTTAAATGGCCTCTGATTACGTTCTATCGCCACCCCCAGACGAAGGCATTTGCGCCGAAACGCGCGTTGGGGTGGACGCCGGCTGTGTGTGTCTCTCCTGGCATCTCATTATGGGTATGGTTCATTCCATGTAAATACGCCATTCTTATTGCATATTTATTGACTTCTCTTCCAGTCTTTATTCCTCTACACGTATAGTGACTGTATATGTATAAAATATTGCTGTGTATACTTATTTTCAACCATATGCATTGTCTGTTTACCTTCCCTTTGTGCTTATGTGGTTTATAATACCTTGCACAAATGGTCTGCCGGTATTTTATTGAGTACTATATATATACGGCCATTTGACAAATTTGTCATTACATTGTAGGCCCTACTTTTTTCCCACAAACTTATATAATATATCTCCTATTTTCATATATGGTCTCTCATTATATATGTATTTTTCTGGAAGTTAAATCACAGATACATATCTGCCATTTATGAGTATTTGATAGACACCCAGTCCTGTGTCCTTTTTTAACTGTTGGTCTATGGATTCTTTTGCTTTTATACATTGTTCATTGTCCTATATTATGTATGCTAATAAAGTGTTTTTCTATTTTTCATACATCATGTGTCTTTATAGCATCCTTCTTTTCTAGGTTATATACCTCCTGCATTCTGTTGAAGGCAAGTGAGGCAGGACGCACACTTCTTTACCACAACGGCAGTAATACCCGGCGAACACCAGTAAGTGAAAAACAAATTTCTCATTGCAGTCTTATCTCCATGGGTTAAACCATGTGATGCCTCAGCTAATGCCAACAGCAATGATTTTGGTGCTACTGGCCTACCTTCACTATCACGCCAGAAAACATTGGTGTTCTGGGTGCATCCCTTTTCCTTCCATCTAGCCTTTTTCTGTTGAGAACAACTGTTTTGCAAAGTTATAAGTTTCTGTCTTAAAGTTATAAGTCTTTTTGTCTGTTAGTTGAAAAGCTTTTGTCAGAGCTCTTAGTTCAGCTCGCTGTGCAGAGTGAGGAGGGTTTCGAGATTCTGCATGTACAACCGAATGATCATCAACTACTGCTTGCCCCAAGTGTAATGAGCCCGTCTCTGTGTGTCTATGACAACTCCCAGCTACATAAAACACAAGATCTGGATTTTGCAATGGGTTCTCTCTCATGTCAGCTCGTTGTAGAGTCAATGTCTGTATATATTCAACACAGTCATGATCCATGTCAGAATGAAAAGCGAAGTGATCTGGCAGAGACTGAGAACAGCAGTGTTGCCACAGCCCAAGGCAGAAGACTGGCTTGGATTGCCGACTGGCTTGGATTGCCGAGGTCTTCTACCATCAAGCACAGTTTCCCAACTGTGTTGGCGCGCTGGATGGGAAACACATTCGTGTGAAGAAGCCGCCTCACTCAGTGTCCCTATACTTCAATTACAAGCAGTATTTCTCGGTGGTGCTGTTGGCCTTTGCTGCCAGTGACTACCAGTTTGTAATTGTAGATGTAGGAGACTATGGGAACTCTGCTGATGCTGGCATCTTAAGTCTTCCAGAATGGGTGAATGACTTCAATCCAAATAGCTTGCCCTTCCTGAACCAAGAAATCTGCCGTGATCTTAGGACCTACAGCACCATTTGTCATCGTGGCTGATGACGGCTTTGGATTATCCCCTCATGTGATGCGTCCATTCCCCAGACGTGGCTTAGTTGACCACAGGCGCATTTTTACTATCGCCTCACCCGTGCGAGGCGGTATGTGGAGTGCACCTTTGGAATTCTGAGCAGCAAGTGTTGGGTGCTGCAGTCCCCTATGCAGATGAGTCTGTATCATGTGACACTGGTTATCCAAGCCAGTGTCATCCTCCACAACTTTTGCCAGAGTCACAATGTTGTTTTGGACGGCGGCAGCAATACATGTCAACATGAACCATTCCTCTTGGACAGAGCCAGTGTGGAAGACTTGTAGCATCAGGACTAATAATCCGGGATATCTATGCTGACTATTTTCTGTCACCTGATGGAGCTGTTCAATGGTAGACAGATGTTATCCGGTTATAATATTGGTTCGGGACTATTGAGTTTACAGTTTTCTAGTGAGTTTAGTTTGTTTTGTGTATAGTTAGGTTAGGAACTCGCAAGAGAATGATGACCCTTGACATGGGTTGCAGGCTTAAAGAGGCTCTGTCACCACATTATAAGTGGCCTATCTTCTACACATGTGATCGGCGCTGTAATGTAGATTACAGCAGTGTCTTTTATTTAGAAAAACGATAATTTTTGACGGAGTTATGACCTATTTTAGATTTATGCTAATTACTTTCTTAATGCCCAATTGGGCGTGTTTTTACTTTTTGACCAAGTGGGCGCTGTGGAGAGAAGTGTATGACACTGACCTTGCGAGATCTCGCTTGCTGTGCTGTAAGTCCCACACAAACATTACCGAAGTGTCGGGATTGTGGATAGACATGCGACCTGGCTGGAAGCGATGTCTATTTACAGTCAAGACACTTCAGTAACGTTAATGTGTGTGTGTGTGTGTGTGACTGCACATCATGACAAGCAAGATCTCTATGTGCAGAATAAATGAATGTAGAGAAGTGTATGACGCTGATTGGTCAGCGACATACACTTATTTACAATGCCCACTTGGTCAAAAAGTAAAAACACGCCCAATTGGGCATTAAGAAATTCATTAGCATAAATCTAAAATAGGTCATAACTGTCAAAAATTATCGTTTTTCTAAATAAAAAACATTGTTGTAATCTATATTACAGCGCCGATCACATTATGTAGAAGATAGGCCACTTATAATGTGGTGACAGAGTCTCTTTAACCCCTTCCCTATTTGGCCACTTTTGACCTTCCTGACAGAGCCTCATTTTTCAAATCTGACATGTTTCACTTTATGTGGTAATAACTCCGGAATGCTTTTACCTATCCAAGCGATTCTGAGATTGTTTTCTCGTGGCACATTGGACTGTAAGTTACTGGCAAAATTTGCTTGATATGTTCAGTATTTAAATGTGAAAAACACCAAAATTAAGCGAAAAATTGCAAAAATTAGCATTTTTCTCAATTTAAATGTATCTGCTTGTAAGACAGGCAGTTATAACACACAAAATTGTTCCTAATTAACATCCCCCATATGTCTACTTTAGATTGGAATCGTTTTTTGAACATCCTTTTATTTTTCTAGGACGTTACAAGGCTTTGAACTTTAGCAGCAATTTCTCACATTTTCAAGAAAATGTCAAAAGGCTATTTTTACAGGGGTCAGTTCACTTGTGAAGTGGCTTTGAGGGCCTTATATATTAGAAACCCCCAAGTCACCCCATTTTAAAAACTTCACCCCTCAAAGTATTCAGAACAGCATTTAGAAAATTTCTTAACCCTTTAGACATTTCACAGGATTTAAAGCAAAGTAGAGGTGAGATTTACAAATTTCATATTTTTTTTCAGAAATAAATTTCTAATACAATTTTTTTTATAACACAGAAGGTTTTACCAGAGAAATGCAACACAATATTTATTGCCCAAGTTCTGCAGTTTTAGGAAATATCCCACATATGGCCGTAGCGTGCTACTGGAATGAAGCACCGGCCTCAGAAGCAAAGGAGCACCTAGAGTATTTTGGGGCCTTATTTTTATTAGAATATATTTTAGGCACCATGTCAGGTTTGAAGGGCTCTTGCGATGCCAAAACAGTGAAAGTCCCCCAAAAGTGACCCCATTTGGGAAACTACACACCTCAAGGAAATTATCTAGGGGTATAGTGAGCATTTTGACCGCACAGGTTTTTTACAGAAATTATTGGAATTAGGCCGTGAAAATTAAAATCTACATTTTTTCAAAGAAAATGTAGGGTTAGCGATTTTTTTTCTCATTTCCACAAGGACTAAAGGAGAAAAAATATCACAAAATCTGTAAAGCAATTTCTCCCGAGTAAAACAATACCCCACATGTGGTAATAAACGGCTGTTTGGACACACGGCAGGGCTTAGAAGTGAAAAAACGCTATTTGGCTTTTGGAGCTCAAATTTAGCAGGAATGGTTTGCGGAGGCCATGTCACATTTACAAAGCCCCTGAGGGGACAAAACAGTGGAAACCCCCCAAAAGCGATGCCATTTTGGAAACTACACCCATTGTGGAAATTATCTAGCGGTATAGTGAGTGTTTTGACCCCACAGGTTTTTTGCAGAAATTATTGGAAGTAGGCCCTGAAAATTACATTCTAATTTTTTTGAAACAAAATGTAGGTTTAGTTAATTTTTTCTCATTTCCACAAGGACTAAAGGAGAAAAAGCACAGTAAAATTTCGAAAGCAATTTCTCCCGAGTAAAAAAATACCCTACATACGGTAATAAACGGCTGTTTAGACACACGGCGTGGCTTAGAAGTGAAAGAGCGCTATTTGGCTTTTGGAGCTCAAATTTAGCAGTAATGGTTTGCGGAGGCCATGTCACATTTACAAAGCCCTTGAGGGGACAAAACAATGAAAACGCCCAAAAAGTGACTTCATTTAGGAAACTACACCTCTTGAGGAATTCATCTAGGGGTGTAGTGAGCATTTTGACCCCACAGATGTTTCATAGAATTTATTAGAATTGGGCAGTGAAAATTAAAACAATCCTTATTATTCAATAAGACGTAGCTTTAGCGCAGAATTTTTCATTTTCTAAACAAATAAAGGAAAAAAGAACCCAACATTTGTAAAGCAATTTCTCCCGAGTACGGCAATACCCCATATATGGTCATAAACTGCTGTTTGGGCACACGGCAGGGCTCAGAAGGGAAGGAGCGCCATTTGGAGTGCAGAGGTTGCTGGATTGGTTTCTGGGCGCCTGTGGGCCCAAAACAGTGGAAACCCCCCAGAAGTGACCCAATGTTGGAAACGACACCTCTCAATGCATTTGCCTAGGGGTGTAGTAAGCATTTTAACCCTGCAGATGTTTTGTAGAAATTAGTGTGCACTCGATGTTGTAGAGTGAAAATGGGATTTTTTCCATAGATATGCCAATATGTGGTGCCCAGCTTGTGCAACCATAACAAGACAGCTCTCTAATTTTTATGCGGTGTTTCCGGGTTTTAGACACACCCTACATGGGGCACTAATCTTTTGCCTGGATATTCGACCAGGCTCAGGAGTGAAAGCGTACCATGTAAAATTGAGGCCTAATTTGGCGATTTACAAAGTATTGGTTCACAACTGCAGAGGCTCAGATGTGAAATAATAAAAAGAAACCCCTGAGAAGTGACCCCATTTGGAAACTACACCCCTCAAGGCATTTATTAAAGGGAGTAGTGAGCATTTTCACCCCACAGGTCTTTTCCATAAATGATTGCACTGCGGATGGTGCAAATTAAAAATGTATATGTTTCCCTAGATATGCCATGTCAGTGACAAATATGTCATGCCCAGCTTATGCCACTGGAGACACACACTCCAAAAATTGTTAAAAGAGTTCTCCCGGGTATGACGATGCCTTATATGTGGAAGGAAACTGCTGTTTGGGCACATTGTAGGGTTCAGAGCAGAGGGAGTGCCATTTGCCTTTTGGAGGGCGGATTTTGCTTAGTAGTAGATTTGTTTGAGTATTGCTGGTGTTTCCGTTTATAATGTTGTTTTTTTTTGCGGGACGAGCTGTACTGTGTTATTATTGGTACCATTTTGGGGTACATGCGACTTTTTGATTACCTTTTATCCTATTTTTTTGGGAGGCGAGGTAAACAAAAAAACGCAATTCTGCCATAGTTTCTTTAGTTTTTTATACAGCGTTCACCATGTTTTATAAACTACATGTTCACGTTATTCTGCGGGTCAGTACGATTCCAGCGATACCTAATTTATAGCACTTTTTTATGTTTTACAACTTTTTGCACAATAAAATTACTTTTGTAAAAGAACCATAACTTTTTAATTTTTTTGTCGACGGAGCTGTATGAGGGCTTGTTTTTTGCGAGACAAGCTATAGTTTTTATAGGTACCATTTTTGGATACGTGCGACTTTTTGATCACTTTTTATTCCAATATTTGTAGGGAAAAGTGACCAAAAAACAGAAACTCTGGTATAGTTTTTTAAAAAACATTTTTACGCTGTTCACCGGTGCAATAAATAATATCATATTTTGATACCTCAGTTCGTTACGGTCGCGGCGATACCAAATACGTATGGTTTATTATTTTTTTTCATTAATAAAGGACTTGATAAGGGAAAAAGGGCGATTGTGTTTATTTTATTACTTGAAACTTTTGTTGTTTTCAAACTTTTATTTTTTTCACTTTTTTTACACTTTTTTATACTTTTTTTTTACACTTTTTTTCAAGTCCCACTAGGGGACTTGAAGTTCCAACTGTCTGATGTTTTTTTTCTAATACATTGCACTACCTACGTAGTGCAATGAATTCGATCTGTCAGTTATTCACTGACAGCAAGCCGATTAGGCTTCGCCTCCCAGCGGGGCCTAATCGGCTTCCGTAATGGCAGAGCAGGAGACCATTGTGTCTCCTGTTGCCATAGCAGCAGTCACCAGTCCTGATTGCCTGTCAGGGCTGGCGATCTGCTAGTAACCGCTACGATGCAGCAATCGCTTTCGATTGCTGCATCGAAGGGGTTAATGGCAGGGATCGGAGGTAGCTCCAGTTCCTGCCGTTACAGGTGGATGTCAGCTGTAACATACAGCTGACTTCCACCGCTGATGACGCCGGATCATCTTGCCGGCAGCTACGGAAGCCGATCAGGCTCCGCCGCCGGGCAGATCTTGACCGGCTTCCATGCTAGGCAGATCGGGAGGCCAGCATTAGGCCTCCGGTTGCCATTGCAGCCACCGGAACCCCAGGCAATTTCATTGCTGGGGTTCCGATGAGTTGCAAACAGCTTAAATGTAGCGATCACGTTTGAATGCTGCATTGAAGGGGTTAATGGCGGGGATCGAAGCTAATTTCGGTCCCCGCCATTACAGCCGGATGTCAGCTGTAAGATACAGCTGAGATCCGGCGATGATGGCACCGGCTCAGCTTCTGAGCCGGTGCCAAACATTTGGCGTAAGTATACGACATTTTGTGGGAAGCACTGGCTTTCCATGTCGTATACTTACGACAAATGTCGGGAAGGGGTTAAAGTATTTCTGCATGCAGTACTTCTTTATTAATTTTTTATATTTCATTTATTTATTTGTCAAATTTTTGTATGGTATTGTACGCAGAAATTTTAACGAATACCTCATTAGCCATTGTGAACGTAAAAAACAATGTGAAAAAACTAATTTTTACAAAAGAATTATCATAAGTAATATAAAACGTGTTTATTATTTTACCTGTGTGTGCGTGTTCCCCTATGAAATAGGAACCACACATGGCGTTTTGGATATTCATAACCTATCCACTTGACAGTTTGTCAGTATATGATCGTTTGGTGTTCTGGGTCACTGACTTACAGCTATCATATCCTGATGACCTATACTGTGGATAGGTTACTAGTATTTTAAAAATTACCCATGCCTTGTCATCCCCTACACAAAATACAGTACATTACCATCACACATCCAAAAGAAGATATACACGCACACCATCAATTTGATTAAAGATATGTTTGACAAGCCGAAGGTCATCAGCAACTTCCACGGCCCCATAGACTTCTATTGGCGAGTCAGAGCCGCAATTGAGGAACATATAATGGTATGTCCTGAGTTTTTGCTGTACGGGTTTGCGGCCCCAGATTAGTAAAAATCACGGTTGTGTGGATGGGGCCATTGAAATGAATGGGGCCGCATTGCAGCCGAGAAAATGCGGCTAAATTGCGCCTGCAAAACCACGATCGTGTGCATGACGCCTAAATTGCATGCCATATCAAATAGATAGAAAAGAGTATGCCAAAACTATCCCACACACATAAATTTAATCCAGCCATATAGTAAAGACTGGTTACCAATCTGTATATTGGAAAAATGGTAGCCCCACCATTTAAGTCAAAGAATGAAAATATCATCAGAGCATGGCCTAAGATTACCATCTCCCTGTCAGAGTAAACTTTTGTCTTTCCGATTATACTTTCGTGTATTGACCTGTTACATCATTCCCTGGCGGGGCTGTCATTCTGCCAATCTACAGATTGATAACCAGTCTTAACTATATGGCTGGATTCAATTTATGGGTATTGTACCCCATATTCCCCTTATATGTGTGGGATAATTTGGCATACTCTTTTCTATCTATTTGATATGGCACTAGATTTACACGCTAGTCACTATATACTGACCATTGAATGCTCCATTTGATTCTTACTATCTAGGGCTTGGAGCTTGGCAACCATTTAGTATGCTGTATCTCAGTAGAAAACAAACAATCTCAAATGACTGAAGGTGGTTTTACAATGCCAAATTTCCTGGCCGGTATCGAGCTTTAATCCTGATCGGTGCTTATTTAGTACCATTTACATGGAGCAATGGTTGAAATGTATCTGGACGAATGATCGTTAAAACTATGGTTCGTCCCCATACATTTACTGTACATATTATTGGCAGCATAGCCCCTGTTTACAAAGGGAGATGTGCTTCATACAAGTGACCATTCTTTTTGCCACATAAAAGATGCGATCAGCCAATGAACAAGCATTTGCTCCTTCATCGGCTGATTGCTGCCCTGTTTACACAGGGCAATGAACCTGAATGAGCGTACGTCCAAACGCTCGTTCGCCTGATCAGTGGCCCACATGTAAATGGGGCTTTGGTTTAACCCTTTCATGACCAAGGGTCATTGATTCCTCTGTGTTCAGGTCAAATTTTCTATTTTTGATATGCACTTCTTTAAACGATAATATCTTTGGAACCGCTTTGAATATCACAACTATTTTTACTTTGTATTTTTTACAAGACTCATGAGGCTTTTATTTTCTAGATTAGTTGAATTAATTTCGTGTTTTTAATCTTTATTATGAGCAGACAAATCACAAAAAATGTGAAAAAAAAAAACACTTTTTTGGTAATTTTATATATATATATAAATATATATATATATAAATATATATATATATATATATATATATATATATATATATATATATATATATATATATATATTTAATATATTTCTCTATCTATCAATATACACACGACCGTGAAAAAAAATGTCAGTCAACAACGGATCAACTGTCATTTTCTCATGGCTGTTTTGCATCAATGTGTCTGAAAATATGAATTAATTTCCCAGCCGTCTGACCATTTTTAACCGCCATTTGCCATCCGTTTTTCATGAACGGTATTAAAAAATGGATGAATTTTAATCAATAGGATTTTTTTGTCCCAACCCCCTGAAAACACCACAGTGCAATGTAGATAGTGATGCAATACCACTGTAGATAGTGCCACATTGCCCACATACAGATGCAGCAATCTTTAACATGACTATGATAACTTGCTGCAGCGTGATATCACACAACAAAAGCCATTGAAAAGTAATTGTTAAAGTCAAGATAAGAGATCTAGCCATTGTTTATTTAATGCGTTAAAAGTCAAGGTAAAAACAGCTACATCTGTAGATAGTGCCAGTGCCCACATAGATAGTGCCCATTGTAAATAGTACCACAGTGCCCACATAGTGTCACAGTTCTCCCTGTAGTTAATGCCAACATAGTGCCACACACAATGCCCATGTAGATAGCACCACAGTGTCCCCTGTAGGTAGAGTCAATATAATGCCACAGTGCCCTTGTAGATAGTGCCACACCCCTGTATATATCAGCCCCTTGTAGATATTACATAGTTACATAGTTTGTACGGTTGAAAAAAGACACATGTCCATCAAGTTCAACCAAGGGATGGGAAAGGGGAAGTAAAAAATTTCTACACATAGGAGCTAATATTTTTTTGTTCTAGGAAATTATCTAAGCCTTTTTTAAAGCCATCTACTGTCCCTGCTGTGACCAGCTCCTGCGGTAGGCTATTCCATAGATTCACAGTTCTCACAGTAAAGAAGGCTTGTCGCCTCTGCAGGTTGAACCTTTCTTTTTCCAGACGGAGGGAGTGCCCCCTTGTTTTTTGAGGGGGTTTTACATGGAACAGGATTTCACCATATTTTTTGTATGTGCCATTCATATATTTATATAAGTTAATCATGTCCCCCCTTAGTCGTCTTTTCTCAAGGCTAAATAGGTTTAGTTCTTTTAATCTTTCCTCATAACTTAGATTCTCCATGCGCCTTATTAGCTTTGTTGCTCTTCTTTGTATTTTTTCCAACTCCAGGGCATCCTTTCTATGAACTGGAGCCCAGAACTGGACTGCATATTCTAGATGAGGCCTCACTAATGCTTTGTAAAGTGGTGATATTACATCCCTGTCTCGCGAGTCCATGCCTCTTTTGATACACGACAATATTTTGCTGGCCTTTGAAGCAGCTGATTGACACTGCATGCTGTTATTTAGTTTATGATTTACAAGTACACCCAGATCCTTCTCAACAAGTGAATCTGCCAGTGTAGCTCCCCCTAGGACATATGATGCATGCAAGTTGTTCGTACCCAGGTGCATAACTTTACATTTATCTACATTAAACTTCATTTGCCAAGTGGACGCCCAAACACTTAGTTTGTTTAAATCTGCCTGCAATTCACAAACATCTTCCATAGTCTGAACTATATTGCATAGCTTGGTGTCATCTGCAAAAATAGAAATAGTGCTATTAATCTCATCTTCTATATCATTAATAAATAAGTTGAATAATAGTGGAATAATAGTGGTCCCAGCACTGAACCCTGGGGTACACCACTTATAACTGGGGACCATTCAGAGTAGGAATCATTGACCACAACTCTCTGGATACGGTCCTTGAGCCAATTCTCAATCCAATTACAAACTATACTTTCTAAACATATAGTCCTTAATTTACCCATTAGACGTCTATGGGGGACAGTGTCAAATGCCTTTGCAAAGTCCAAAAACACTATATCCACAGCGGCCCCTCTGTCTAGGCTTCTGCTTACCTCTTCATAAAAACAAATCAGGTTGGTTTGACAGCTTCTGTCCTTTGTAAAACCGTGCTGGCTGTCACTTATAATACTATTTATTGTCACATAATTCTGTATATAGTCCCTCAATAGCCCCTCAAACATTTTCCCCACAATTGATGTTAAGCTCACTGGTCTATAATTACCCGGCGAAGACCTAGAGCCCTTTTTGAAAATAGGCACCACATTTGCCCTGCGCCAGTCCCTTGGCACTATACCAGTCATGAGAGACTCTCTAAATATTATGAAGAGGGGGACAGAAATAACTGAACTAAGCTCCTTAAGAACTCTAGGGTGTAACCCATCTGGTCCCTGGGCCTTGTGTACATTTATTTTATTTTATTTAGCTTGCACCATATCTACATTCATCCAATTCAGTATATCAACTGATATATTAACAGCACTGGCAGCGGCTACATCAGCTGCTCCTTCTTCTGTTGTATATACAGAGCGGAAGAACACATTTAGTAACTCTGCCTTCTCTTGACCCCCTGTGACCAACTCCCCATTACCACTATCTAAGGGTCCTACATGTTCAGACCTTGGCTTTTTTGCATTTATATGCTTGAAGAATTTTTTAGGATTTGTTTTACTATCCTTGGCCACCTGCCTTTCATTTTGTATTTTTGCTGATTTTATTATCTTTTTACAGATTTTATTAAGCTCTTTATATTTTACAAAGGCTACAGCTGTACCCTCAGATTTGTATTTTTTAAATGCCCTTTTTTTGTCATGTATTGCCCTTTTTACAGAAGGTGTAAGCCATGTGGGGTTTAATTTTAGTCGTTTATACTTGTTCCCTGTATGAATAAATTTTGCACTATAATTACCCAAAGTAGATTTGAAAATATCCCATTTATCATTTGTCCCATTATTTAACATTAGTTCTTCCCAGTCTATATCCGGAATTTCAGCCCTCATCCTGGGGAAATTGGTCTTCTTAAAATTAAGTGTTTTTGCACTCCCAGCCTGCGTTTGTTTTTTACAGTATAGGTAAAATTTAACTATATTGTGATCACTGTTACCGAGGTTTTCACAAACATTGACGTTCCCAACAAGATCTGCATTATTAGAAATGACCAGATCCAACAGAGCTTCACCTCTAGTCGGGTCTTCCACAAACTGGCCCATAAAATTTTCCTGCAACAGGTTGAGGAAATGTCTCCCCTTTGCAGTTGAAGCCGAACCATGACACCAATTAATATCCCGGAAATTATAATCTCCCATTATCACTACAGTGCCCGCCTGTGCAGCCCGCTCCATCTGTTTATGTATTTGACCTTCTATCTCTTCAGTTATATTGGGGGGTCTATAGATTACACCAAAAGTAATTTTTTCAGTGTTTACCTCCCTTTCTAGTTCCACCCACAAGGTTTCAACCTCCTCACAGTATTCACCCACTATTGTCTCATTCACACTCGCCTTCATATCGCTTCTCACATACAGACATACACCACCGCCTTTCCTATTTGCCCTGTCTTTCCGAAACAGTGTAAAACCCTGTAGATTTACAGCCCAGTCATGTGAAGAGTCCAGCCATGTCTCAGCTACACCAACTATATCTATATCTTCTTCCAGTATCAAGGCCTCCAGCTCCCCCATTTTGCTTGCTAGACTTCTGGCATTTGTGAACATACACTTTAACTTGCCTGTCAGTTTTTCACTTTTATCAGAAATGTGATTTGACATTATTTGGGCCTTTTTATTTACACTGATGTTTTGTAACGAAAGGATCTCCTTATCTTGTTGCCTAGTCCTCACCACACCCCCTGTATATAGTGCCACTCCCTGTAAATAGTACCAAACCCTGTACATAGCGCTACCCCCTGCAGATAACAAAACATCCCCGCTGTATTTAGCAACATCAACCATATTAGCGCCACACCCCCTGTAAATGGCACCCCCTTCCTGTAAATAGCACCACTGTAGCACCCTGTAGGAGCGGAATCCCTCTGGCCGAAGATTCCACTCCTACAGGAAGCCCCTGATGTCTCGGTCCATATATCAACAGTGACATCAGGGGTTCACTCTAAAAGTGGAATCCCCTGCGGGGATACCGCTCCAGGAGTAGCCCCTGACGTCACTGTCTATATATGGATAGTGACACCAGGGGTTCTCCAGTAGCGGAATCCCCAGCACAGAGCGATTTGACACTGGGGATTCCACTCCTAGAGAGAGCCACTGACACCATTGTCCATACATGGATAGTGACACCAGGGACTTCTCCAGTAGCGGAGTCCCCGGCCAGAGTGTCGGCCAGGGGATTCCGCTCCTATAGAGCCACTAACGTCATTGTCCAAATGGACAGTGACGTCAGGGGCTCTCTCTAGAAGCGGAATCCCTGGACAGTGCGATCTGACACCGGGGATACTGATCCTAGAGTCAGTTCAGGTGGCACTATCTACAGTGGGGGGGTGCAATGCTATCTACAGCAAGAGATGGAGAGACGCCGGTGGCTCCCTCTAGGAGGGGAATCCTCGACCAGAGCGCTGGCCAGGGATTCCGATGCTGGAGGGAGCTTAGGTGGCGCTATCTACAGAGGGTTTTGCGGGGGTTGTGGGTGGCACTATCTACAGTGGGGGGTGTTCCAGGCTGTCAACGTCTATATACGTGCTAACTGCACGGGGCATCAGCAGTTGGAACATATATAGCCGTACGGCAGTCGTGAAAGGGTTAAATATATAATGTAGTTATATTCTTTATTTAAGGCAAATATTAAACATAAGAACAAAAGGCAGCGGAACACTTTTACAGTATCCAAACTTCCAGTATCAATATGGACACACAGCCCAGAATAAAGGATTCAAATAGCTAATGCAGGATTAGAAATACAGAGTGATTCAATAAGAAAAACATAGAACTATATACATATGAATGCGCCCATAAAGTTAGCACATACACATAACGTACTGTATATACACAAAAATTGCAAGTGGTAATACATAAGAGGCTAAGAGGAGTTAGGATAAGGGGAGGAAGCCATATAACTGAATGGTAGTTATGGAAACAGCGTAGCTCGCATGCTACACTGCATCTGTAACTGCTATTCACTACTATGGGAGTTACAGAAACAGCATAGTTCAGTGAGTTACGGTGTTTCCGTAATTCATAGTCATGCTTCAGCCACAACACAGAGCAATAGAATGGGGCTTAGGGCACCCTATTCTAGAGATAGGTGTGGGTCCCGGAGGTGGGAACCACATCTATCTGACATCTATGACATATCCTATAAATATGTCATAAATGTCTGTGATGGGAAAACCCCTTTAATATCTTTTGTGACTGGTAAGTGAGTTAAAAGATCTCATAACTGTAAAGGATCTGCCAGGCACAGCTTCGGGGTTAACTCCCATGGGTAATCAGTCTGCACCTGAATCTACGTCTCTGAGACTACTCCATCTTCCACCACTCAGGATGGCAGGCTTAGGAGTGGGAGAGCCTATCGCAGCCTGGCCAGACGGAGCTAGCTCCCGCCCCCTGTCTATTTATACCTGCCTTTCCTGTTCCTCCTTTGCTTGTGATTCTTTCCGTGTGGTTTCCTGGCCCAGCTACAGCTCCTAACTATTTGATCCTGCTCCATGCTGACCCTGGCTTACTGACTACTCTCCTGCTCTGCGTTTGGTACCTCGTGCTCTCCTGGTTTGACTTGGCTCGTTCACCACTCTGGTTGCTCACGGTGTTGCCGTGGGCAACTGCCCCTTTCCCTTTGCTTTGTATTCCCTTGTATGTTTGTCTCGTGCACTTACTGAGCGTAGGGACCGCCGCCCAGTTGTACCCCGTCGCCTAGGGCGGGTTGTTGCAAGTAGGCAGGGACAGAGTGGCGGGTAGATTAGGGCTCACTTGTTCATTTCCCTACCCCCGTCATTACAATAACGGTATATGCGCGAGTAGGACCTAAGAGGAAACGTTCCACCTCCAAATGTGAAGAGATTTCAGTCCTCCTGTTGAGGGAGACCCATCTGCTAAGATGCATGTATAGGTAATAGTCATAAGGGTGTGGAAAGCTCATACCACCCTAGGGCTTCTTTAGGGCAAGCAGACGGTATGGCAGTCTAGGGTGCTTTCTTGACCACAAGAAGTATATGAATAGGCTTCTTAGTTTTGTGAATAAGGAGTGAGGAAGTTGTATAGGTACAATCTGAAGTGTATACAGTAATTTAGGTAGTACCTATGTTTTTAGTCAATTCTTCCCACCCTTCCAGGACAAGCGAGGAAGATGTATATTGTCTAGTAAACATTTAACGTGCTGTAGAAGAGGTGGATAATTAAGGGGTAATAGTAGGGAGGGGTCACTAGGAAGGAATATGACTAAATACTTAAAAGAGCTATCTGACCATTAAAGGGAGAGTTACGTTTGAGAGGGTTTACATCTGAGAGAGGATGATAGAAGAATTTATGTACTTATCAAAGAGTCACCTGAATAAATTGAAATATTGCATCCTTTTATTCTCATTAACGAGGAGACAAAACAACAGCAGATTAAGTCATCTTTCAGCTTTTGTCTGCTGCTACCTTGAGTATCATAGCTTTTATACATGGGATAAACCTAGTTCAAACCAGTTCATACACAGCTTTGTCATCTCTTTACTTGACCTTGAAACTTATGTGAATGCTTCTATTCTCTCTAGAAAGGAATTCAGCTGCCCACCCCCTCACACTTGATAGCATATTTAACACTTTGTCAGCCAAGAACCTTTGCAGAGAAACTTGTATAGCTCAATACACACTTTAGTTTCCGATATATAAATTTAAAATAAAACTTTCCTAACAGAGGAGCAGAGACTTTGAGAACTTCAGACATATTAAAATTTATTTTGAGGTTAGATAGAAATCCAAATCTCTAAAAATTCTGTAGGATCTGCAGGAAAGTGGATCTAGGATTGGTGATAATAAATAATAAGTCGTCTGCGATGGCCGCAGTATAGTGAGTATACCCGCTGTAAACAGTCAGTAGGAAGACTGGTAGAGGGTAGGTATGTGCCACTGAGATTTCTTATCTCAGTGGTGTAAATCTCTGGGAAGTTCGTTGATCAGCAAAGTTAGTTGGTGAGCAGGAGTTTTTTAGCTGGATTTCAGGGTCCGGGATTTAGGAATAGCTGTAGAGATTCTGGGTGGGATGGCCATTCCCATACCTCCACTCCAGGTTTTGGTTTCTAGAGGTTCTGAGTCTCAGCTGGCCCTGATTTAAAGGGAATCTGACAGTGTGAAGAGAGAGAGAGTGAGGAGGAAGGAGGTTGTTATTCCTCCAGGGAGACTGCTATGACCGAAGCACCTAACAAAGGGGATTTACACACTCAGGTGGTGGCTGCTACAGGGTGAGAACTTTAAAGATTGTTTTTCAACAAAGTTATATTGTTTTGTTGGTTGCTTTACCCAGTGGATGCAAACTCTGTACAAAAAGGATCTGTTTGTTTGGTGCAAATAAAAAGTACCCGCTGTGTCTGTTTTACCCTGTTTCCGTGTGCGTGACTGCCCAATACAGTAACCCAAGGGGGACGCCAGCTCACACCGCATACCCTCAAGCCTGCAATCTCTTCAGACTGGGGTATTTTTTTTTATAAGGGTTTCCATTCTTAAAATAAAGAGGGAGTGGTAGATGGACATCCCTATCCGGTGCCATTGAATATATTAAAATAAGGTGAGAGAGTACAATTTATTTTAAGTCTGGCTCTAGGTGTGGAATATAAGGTGAAGATGGCCCCTATGAAACCAGATGGGAAGCCAAATTTCCCCAGAACGGCTCTCCCAACTGACACGGTCAAAAGTATTTTCCATGTCAGTTCCTAGCAATGCTAAGGCCCTGTTCACACTTTTTTCACACAGTTTTTTGCAGGCGGAAACATCTGACTCAATATACTATCAATAATTTTGAGGCAGATTTTGATCTGCTGGAAGAACATTTGCCGCGTTTTTTTCAGTGTTTTTTCCGCCCACAGCCAAAAACCGCCGAGTAAAACGCGATCTCTGCCTCCCATTGATATCAACGGGAGGTCAGAGACAAAAAAGCCTGAAGAAAGGGCATGTCGCTTATTTTAAAAAACAACTCCGCCTCCCATTAAAGTCAATGAGAGGCGATTTCGGGCGTTTATTGGCGCTGTTTCTGATTAAGGTTTCCATGTTAAAAACAGCGCCAAAATACTCCATATGAACTACCCTTAAAGATATGTTTGACTTTTTAGCATGATGAATGAAGTGGATTAATCGGGTGGCGTTGTATTTGCCCTCCCTTCCAGGTAGGAATCCTGTCTGCTCTGGGCCAATTAGGTCTTCAAGAAAAGTTGAATCCTATTGGCGAGTAATTTAGCCCATAATTTCAAGTCCGCATTTAATAGGGAAATAGGCCTGTAGCCTCCACATTCAAAGTTATCTTTCCCCTCCTTAGGGTTGAGGGTAATGTGTGCCTCTGGGGAATATGGTATCAACTGGGAGACTGCAAGGAGATTATTGCAAACTGTCAGGAATTTGGGAAGGAGGACTTGTTGAATTTTTTTTAAAATAAGAGATCGGAAGACCGTCGGGTCATGGGCCCTTGCCATTAGGAATCGATCCTAGAGTCAGAGTCAATTCTTGTAATGTGAAGGGAGCTAATAGCAATTTGTTATCTTTTTCAGAGAAGGAAGACAAATTTAAAGAGGCGAGAAGCTCATTAGTGAGGTTTGGGGCACCAGCATCCCTGGGGAGGTTATAGATGGAGCTATAAAAAGATAAATATTTGCGGGTGACATTATCAATATCTGACACTCTCGACCCCGACCTAGTTTTAATCTCAGAGATATGAGAGAGCTCAACACGTTTATTCATGAGGAAAGACATGACTTTGAAGCCTCTGTCTCGATGAGCGTAGAATTTGAATTGGCTAGCTTGGTATAGTTTAACAGATCTTATGTTTAAAAGATCTTTCAGCTGCTTTATTAATTATAAGAGGTCTCGCTGGATCGAGAGTGCCATAGATCTTTTACCTAAAGTTTCCAAGGAGGAGATTTGGGCCAAAAGGGAGTTTAATCTGGATTGACAGATTTTATTACGTTTCGACCCAAGAGCAATGAATTCAAATTGAATATAGGCCTTTAGATTTTCCCAAATCAATATATACAGTGGGTATACAGTGGGAATACAGTGGGTCTTAAAATGTATCTCTTGTAATAAAAGGATATCAGAGCCCAACTTTTTTAAAAGAGAAACAATGTGACTACGTTTCCTGGCATCATCGAAACCTTTCAAGTTATATGATGTTATACATAATTTCCCATAAGCCATAAAATGTAGGTAGAAAGGAGGGTAGAGAAGAGAGATATCTGGCTACCTCCTAAGTGACCGCTAGCTATAGTAAAGTAAAGTGCAAAATGGACTGTAGTGGGCGCTACAACCACCCAGTGGGTGGGGACGTTCAAGTAGAACGAAGGGCGAGGGGGAAGGGACTCCCATCATGGTCCAATAACACTCATGAACCAGGACAGGAGAGAAACATAGTAAATCATGAGATAATCGTAGGGGGTCGGGTCAGTGACTCCTAGGAGGGGGTGAAACAAGTACGATTGCCATTCTAATGAAATTGTTGTGCAGCAAGTCCCATATTCCTATGTAAATAACAATATAAATCAAAAATGATCAAATCTATGAGCTACAAGTAACCCAAGACATTGGAACATAGCAAAACGATAGCAAACTAAAAGTATCCTACATCTACGAGCAAGAAAGGTAAGACACAATACCAAATACACCATACGTAATCAAGTAGTGTCCATATTGATCTTCTTTGCAGTCAACTTCCCAGGCCTTTGTGGGTTTATTTGACCCCACAACTTCCCATGGTGTGGGCGGATGCAGTATGGGTATGCAGTATGAGATCTTGGACTTCTGTCCAATCTGGAATGAATAAGTTAGTTTTGTTGCGTTATGGAGATCTCCATGTCTTCGGATGAGATATCTTTTGCCGGATAACTGAAATGTAATCCCAAAGCAGAAGAGACACCAGTATGAATTATGCTGTTGTCTCAAGGTGTCAGTTAGAGGGTTTTCAGGATATCGTCTCGAACTTGAGAACAGAAAAGCCTGCAAATGATGTCCGTAGGGGGATCAGAGGGTCTTGTGAGCTCTTTCAATTGAAATTTCATCAGTGTAGGGGCGTGGCTGAATGAAAGCAGCCTGGTTCCGCTCCCTCCTGTTCCCTTGCCAAAGCGACTCACACAGGGTTACCTTAAGCTTTCCCCAAGTCCACAACTAGTTTCTAATCCTCCAAATACAAGCTCAATTAGAGCAAAAAAAGACCAGACAAAATGGTTTACAGATTTCTTCCCGGCTCATTCTCAGCAGAGCAATGGCGCCGGACCAGAGACCTCCTCCCCACCTCTGCCACCTACAGTCTACAAACGATTTGGACTCTGGACAGCCTCACCATTCTTCCTCCAACTCGCTGGGCCTGTCAGATCCTTCATCCACCGAGGCGGACATTAGGGGCGAACGCAACGATTTACTCCTTCTACTACCTACAAACAAGAGGGCCGGGATGCACATGGACGCTCGGTGGCCATCTTGCCTGCAGGTTAGTGGCACAGATCATGCACCAGCTTCTCCAGCATCAGTCGGTCTCTCGACCTCCCTCAGCCCTGCTAAGCAGTGCTCCAAGTGGGTACCTCATTATATTTTCAAACTATTACCTCTGACCACGACCACCCTCATGACTCTTTTATGGCTTTACCCACGAAAAATCAGGCGGCCGCAGAAATCTTTCTGAAAGAAGCCATGTTAGCTCTCTGCAGATCCATCCAAAGAACATAACTCATGCCATATCTAATGTCACGACCAAAGTAGACTCCTTTGGGGAACATATAGATCATGTGGAAAGAAAAATGGGCGAATTCTATAATGCCCATAACTCCCTTGTTGATACCCACAATACCCTTGAAGATGATCTTAAAGCTGTCAAAATTAAGCTTCTTGAAGACAGAAACCGCATGAACATATAATTCAGGGGGATCCCTGAAATGGTGCCTACTTCAGAATTAACCCCTTACTTACAGCAATTGATGAAAGTCCTGCTTCATCATTGTTCTGCTCACAAATTGACCATTGACCGAGCTCTTAGGCTTCCAAAGCCAAAGAATCTCCCTGATGCTATTCAAAAAGGTGGGATGCATGGCTTACATAATTTCCCTCTAAGGCCCGGTTCACATGGTGTGTATTTGACATGTTTCTCGACGCGCCAAAAAACGCATGATGTAAGATTCCCATTGACATCAATGGGAAAGCGCATTGTTAGTGCATATGAGGCTTTTAGTTACGCAGGCATATTTTAAAAACTTGCCATGAAAGAAAAGTATCAGGGAAATCCTTTGCCACGTAAAATGCGCCCAAAATGCACAAGGAGCGCGCCTAATTCCCGTAGTCAATGGGAGCCCTTAATCCGCGCAAAAAAAAACACGCAGAAAGGGTTCACAAAACGTGTCAAAAAACACAATGAAAACACCTCGAAAACGCCTGTATTCAAAAAGCGCTTTACATAAACGCTAGCGTTTTTGACATGTTTACACATCAGGTTTTTTGAATGCCGTGTGAACAAGGCCTAAATGGTAACCAATTTCCCACCCATATAGGTTCCCTCTTTAGCCTCTCCAGTTCTTTACATATTGCCTACTGGTCATCAACACTTGGCTGCTGTACCATACTATAGTATATTATATCAACTTTTGGTGTAATCCTGGTATACAAATCCCCTCCATTCCTTACCTCTTTTCCAATCCTTGCACCTCCCCTCTCCCACCTTTGTGTCCCTATTGTTCGTTTTTACTCTATTTTATGACTGATGTACATCCCAGTGCCTTTTTTTTTCCTATTCAATCAATGACAAAACATATTGTCCTGTTACTTCAATGACCTCTCTTATTACTACAAAACTGGATGTACATTTAGATAAACTGTTGCTTGACTGTGTACAAAAGTGATTCTGGTGCTACTGATTCTGGTAGGCCTTTAATGCGTAAGTTATTGATCCTCCAACAAGTCCATGATGGAGTTGAGATGTGACTGGCAAGCGTGGAAGGATTTGGTTGAGGCTTCGATATAGGCAATAATGTATGCCTGGGTAGTTTCCAGGTTCTCTATTCTCATGCTAATCTGTTTTACCCCTTGCTTAATGACCTGCAAGTCCCGAATCTCTGGATCTAGGGCGTTGGTCAGAGCTCTGGTTATGAAGGCTCTGGAAATAGGCAGGTCCAAATTAGTTCCTTCATCATCACTTCCAGAATTGTGGTGGGCCCCAGGAGGGGGCTTAGCAGGTGCCATTTTGACACAGTGTGAACTTTCAGAGTAGCCCCTCACTGGTTCTGTATGGGAACTTTTCTTTATATTGCTGTCTAGGGTACCATGCTTGGTTGCTCCAACGGGTTCTCTGTATCTGCTCGGTCTAATTTTGACAATTATATGATGTAATGTAGCTGGTAAGGACCGTAAAGCTGCCCAAGGGGGACAGAGTTTAAAGCATGGTTAGGAAATATCAACCGAGTGTGTAGAGAACTATCTATCAAGTAGATTGCAGATAGCGATCCAGAAAAATTAGAGCTCGGCCATTCATACGTATATTGTGTACAAGAATGTCAGTCCAGTACAATGTCATAAGAAAAAATTGTGGTAGAGGATTAGGCAGTTGGACGACCACCAGGGAAGTCCTAAAGATTTAGGGCAATGCCCTTACTCATGGTGGGTCCAGCTGGTAGTGATGAGGAGGTGAGGGTCCTGGGAGTATGGATAGAGGTCCTCAGAAACCCAGATCTTATAAGGTTAGAGAGGGGAGGAGGGTGGCACCTCTCCACTGCCCAAGTGTCCAGCCGAAGATGAGGTCAGCTCTACGCCCTTAGAGGCCTACAACACATTATCTACGTCAATAAGTATGAGGAATTTTCTTCAGCAGGCATACTATAAAGACAGAGGTCGGCCAGATGCGGTTAGGCCTCACAGCCTGGGGCTGGTGCTGACAGCAATTAGCAGGGGCGGAAACAGGGAAAGAATCAGAACGAGAGGTGGTAAACTTAGTCCATAGCTCTGGCCTACCACGAGCCATGCCGCAATGGGAGATTAACTCTCTATCTCTCCCCTTTTCTCTGGGGCGGCTCACCTTTATATCTCTTGGGCCGGGTGCAGTCAGTGTCGAGCCGGGGACCAGACTAGTTATTACATTTTACAACATTAAACATATAAGTAATTTTTACATAAATTTGGCCGATTATGCCATTTTCATAGAAGAAATTATGGTCTGAGTTATATACCTTGATATAAGAAATTGCCTTTAGAAAATGACTGAAATAAATGGAGTTCAGTTTTTATTGCAGTTGGTATTACATATTCTAAGCACATGCTGCTGTGCATTTGTGCATTTCAACATAGGTTAAGAAAGTCATTTTGCATTGCAAGGAATTTGGCTATTTTTGAATTGAAGTGACTGCGTTTGCATCTACTCTTGATTGAAAACAGATATGAAAACACAAATCTCATTCTTATTTTCTGCCTCATAACACATGCACCTTGCAAAAAGTAGCAAGCAAGCAGTTTCAACAGAATGAATGGGTCTGAATTTTTATATAGAACCAAATCAGTAGCACTGTGGTTTAAAGTGCACATATCATTTTCTTTTTACATCTTTATAATGGTTGGGTCTTCATTTTTTTTAAACAAAGCTTCAAGTCCCCCTGTTTCCCTTTACACAGCTATAAAGTTAAATAATAAAATTTTCAACCACTAGTAGGAGCTTACCACATAAGGATTTATTATTGAGTAAATACTTATACAGTAAGCTCCCCCTAGTGGCAGCTGCAGACAGCCAGAAGTTTATAATTTAACTTTATGGCTGTGTAAAATCAAATCTACTGTAAAAGTACCAAATATTTATCCCAATGTAATATGATATGACACTGGTAATTTATTCATTTCCCATTGCTTATTAATTGTCCATTGCTTATAATTCATCACCAATTTCTGCATATCTGTACAGAGATCATTAAAGAGGCTCTGTCACCAGATTATAAGTGCCCTATCTCCTACATAATCTGATCGGCGCTGTAATGTAGATAACAGCAGTGGTTTTTATTTTGAAAAACGATCATTTTTTAGCAAGTTATGAGCTAGTTTAGATTTATGCTAATGAGTTTCTCAATGGACAACTGGGCGTGTTTTTACTTTTTACCAACTGGGTGTTGTACAGAGGAGTGTATGATGCTGACCAATCAGTGACTAATCTGTGCCCTACACTTCTCATTGTACCAGCCCAGCATGATCCACAGCACAGTGTGATTGTGCAGTGAAAGAAGTAAACACGCCCAGTTGCTAAAAACACAATACACGCCCAGTTGGAAATAAGAGAAAACACTCCCAGTTGTCCATTAGAAAGGCTCATTTGCATAAATATAAAATTGCTCATAATTTAGCCAAAAATGATCGTTTTAAAAAAAAAACAAACGTTACTGTTATCTACATTGCAGCGCCGATCACATGCAATAGGTGATAGGGATTTGATAATCTGGTGACAGAGCCTCTTTAACATTCACATCAGTTCATGTTCCCAATAGAACTCACAATCTAATTTCCCTATTTCAGATCCACATACATTCCAGGGCCAATTTTATAGGAAGACAATTAACCTATGAGTATGTTTTTGGAGTGAGGGAGGAAACCAAAGTAACTGGAGGAAACCTACGCACATACTGGGAGTACATACAAACTCCATTGAAATTTTGTTCTTGGTTGGACTTAAACCCAGGATCTCAGTGCTGCAAATCAACTGTGCTAACCATTGAGCTGTCAAGCTGTCATCTACCCCCTATAGTTTGTTAAGAGGCAGAAAACTAACCTTGTTAAAATTAGGTTATACAAAAAGCCATAAATATACCTTTTATATAATTGCAGGCAGAATCATTGTAACCATAATGAAGGTAAGAAACCAAACATATAAAAAGAATAACATGGCAAAAATCACAACACTCAGGGTGGTACTAAACTATTATTGCTACATTATGTCACCACATATCAACCCCCACTGGCCAGTAGGAGAGTATAAATGCAAGAATAGAAAAAAATCAACTTAGCAAAATGTAAAAAAAAAATCCTCAAAATAATTATACAAGCCAAAATATTGGGACGCAAATTAAGTACATACAAGCAGTCGATGCAAAAGAAAAGTTGTTGCTAATTGTAATATACAAAATAACATATATTATTGATAACAAGTTTAGATTGCGAATTAAGTAATGTGAAAGTTATTCAAATGTTTAAATGATTACATCTTGCATAGACTCCATCTTGTATTGTGGCGACCATTTTGTATAGTTGGAATTCATCTTGTCGCCTGAAGAAGCCATTTTGAGATGAATAAGTTATGTTTGCTTTAAAAAACTAATGTCCATGTGAGCAGCTGTCTAAAACAATTGCATGTTATGTGTTCTCGAGTTGAATGTTTTTATTATTTTTTTGTGATAAGGAGCCAATCATCCTTGGGACTCTGCAAGAATGACATTGTTTACTATAAGGGAGGGATCAGCCTGACTCTTAGCCTTGGAGAAGAGGTTTGTTTAATATAAGGGATTGGGTAGTCTGACTCCTAGCATCTATGACACTGTATATTTTGTTAGGTTTTATAGGATTACATTTAAGACTTCTTCTAGCCTATGATTGGTTCAGGAGAAAACATATTGTCATTATATGCTATTGGCTAAATGAAATCCAAATTAACGTCATATTGTAAACATTGTGAATGATTGGCTGGAATCAAGCTGCTCCTACTTCGAAAGATATTATTGTGATGGTTTGATGAATAAACGGGAGAGAAGGATTTTGAGCATACAAAGCATGGTCTCTTGTGCCATCTTTTCTCTCAGAGATATATATATCTATCACTTATGATTTGGAAACTGGATAAATCACTGGAGGGCGGGTATCGGTTGGCATACCCATTACGAATTTCAGTCTAATATATTTTGGCCCATGATTGCGTTAACAGTTTTTGGTACTGTAAACGTGGGAGATTGCTCATCTGATAAGCTTTCACTGGAGGCCTGGCGGTATTGCATCAGTGAATATCAAAAACCGTACGTAAGAAGCTTATTCTTACAAACATTGTTCACTCATTCATTGCCGGGCCGGAATTAGCTGTTATGACGTCACATCTCCTGAACGCAGTATTTATCCAGCAGGTATGTTGAAAACTTTTAGTGTGATGAATGATTGCAGATACGTATGTTATCTCGAGTTGTTGTACAGATGCGTGAATCTTGAGGTTCATGGTATGAGAGCATTTTTGCCGGCTTTGAGAACAGAGGCTGTGAGGAGTGAATGTGTAACCACCTCCTGTGGAATGTGATGACGTAGTTAGTGAGGAAAAAAAGAGAAACATGTAGAAGTAGTGTGAATCCATTGCGTCCAGCTGTCTGTGTGTAACATTAGAAAGCTGAATGCTGTGTAGTGAACCTGCAATGAACTGTCCTGTTTGTATTTGTGTATTGATATACATCTTTTGGAAATTTCATTTATTATATGACTGTTGTGTAGAAACTGATAAGGATCAAAGGAAAATGTTGTCTTGTTGCCCGTTAGTTCTGAAAGAGCTGAGAGTCGGGGACGCCTGGCTCGGCATTGTATTATGCGTCCGTAGGTGACACAATCTGTCCGAAGGTGATAGTCTGTCCGAAGGTGACAGAATGGTACTACAAACTGCCCGTAGGTGGCAGAATCTGTCCGTAGGTGACAGAAAGGTTGGTTAGATATTCGTAGGTAATATTTTGTGGTACTTTTCGTACCACAAGGACTTCTGCGGTTAAGTCCTGATAATGGAGAACTCGGAGAACAGAGCAAAAGGGGAAACCCCATAGTGTGATATACAGCCAAAAGATTATTGTGACAAACAGGAGAAGAAAGACACTATAACAACTAAAAAGAGATCCTGTAATAATCAGGTTATTCGTCAGGATTGTAGTAGTCAAATGAATATATATGAAAGTGCATGTGAGAAGTGTGATACATGTGTATGTACCATTACACAGTGCAAAAGGGAAAACTTTGAATGTTGTATGGAATAACCATTGATATGCTTCTGGCACACTGCCAGCTTGTAATATTATGTGTAAGGGTCCTTTAAAACCGTCAGTTATATGAATTGTCACACTGGCATAAGGTAGGAATCAGTACAGACTGATTTCTAGCACTCATTTGATAATCCGGCTTATTGCCTTTAAGTCTGTAGTAGTATAACATCACACCGCTGGAAGTGAATACCGTTGTAACATAACAATCTGTGTTCAAAGCAAAGAATGACCCACATGTGTCGTAGTAGTATAACTTCCTACACAAATTACAATGAAGGACATTGATATTGGTGCACACCCAAGGCCCCTAAAGAAATCATCACTAAAACTCCTAGACCCAGATGTGAATAACAAACTGTCAAACTGTGGAAGAAATTGTTGAAAAGGCTGGTAGCCAAAAGATGGTTGTTTGCATGTGATAAATCAATGGTTTGTGGAAAGTTTAATAATGGATGGTAATTTAAAATGACAAAGTAAGTGATTACAGGTGGTTACAAGTTGGTTCCAAGTGGTTACAAGTTGGTGTGAGGGAGATGTGACACAGGTGTACATTTTGTTATTCACATCTGGTTCTAGGAGTTTTAGTGATAATTTCTTTAGGGGCCTTGGGTGTGCACCAATACCAATGTCCTTCACTGTAATTTGTGTAGGTAGTTATACTACTACAACACATCTGGGTCATTCTTTGCTTTGAACACAGATTGTTATGTTACAACGGTATTCGTTTCCAGTGGTCTGATGTTATCCTACTACAGACTCAAAGACAATAAGCCGGATTATCAAATGCGTGCTAGAAATCAGTCTGTACTGATTCCTACCTTATGCCAGTCTGACAATTCAAATAACTGACGGTTTTAAAGCAAACATAATTTATTAATCTCAAAATGGCTCCTTCAGACGACAAGATGGATTCCAACTATCCAAAATGATCGCCACCATATAAGATGGAGTCTATGCAAAATGTAGTCATTTAAACATTTTAATCACTTTCACATTTCTCACCTTTTGTTTATTTGAGGACATTTTGCATCCAAGCCAGGTACTTAAAGGAGGGCTTATGCCCCCTTGTGGACTTACTTAACGCATACATATTTCACTCATAAAATATACTTAATCAAGGGATCCGGGCTGGTGGGTAATTATTTGGGCCTTTGCTGCGACGCATTGCAAAAATGTTGTCAGGCCTCAAAATATGAGACGCAGAAGCAGATATAATGCAATACATAATAAAACAACCTGCAGGACACTCTGGAGCAAACCCATGATCCATCCCCCAATAACCTCAAACCAGTTAGAGGGGTCCAGGCATGACAACCACTCTGGCCACTCTTGCTCTAGGTCATACTTGACCTGCATAATGCCAAATAGGTCTATATAATGGCAACAGGCTGGGCCAACTACTTGGCACATGCCCCCTTGGGCAGCATTCAAAACATCAAACACATCTTCTGTAACATTGTCAAATCTGCCACTTTCTCTATATTATGAGCATTCTTTACTGTTAAACCTACTTATGTTAGCAATAATCCAAACTTCTCCAGCCACGGTACATGTATTGGTCATAATTGTGTTGCACTGTCACTTACTGTCCTAATGGTAAATGTTAATGATAACATTATAATAACATAATGTTAAATGATAATATTTTCAACCACTAGGAGTAGCTTATCAGCTTACCACATAAGGATTTATTATTGAGTGAATACTAATACAGTAAGCTCCCCCTAGTGGAAGCTGCTGACAGCCAGAAGTTTATAATTTAACTTTATGGCTGTGTAAAATCAAATCTACTGTAAAAGTACCAAATATTTGTCCCAATGTAATATGATATGACACTGGTAATTTATTCATTTCCCATTGCTTATAAAGCTTATTAATTGCCCATTGCTTATAATTCATCACCAATTTCTGCATAGCGGTACAGAGATCATTAACATTCACATCAGTTCATGTTCCCAATAGGACTCACAATCTAATTTCCCTATTTCAGATCCACATACATTCCTAGGGCCAATTTCATAGGAAGCCAATTAACCTATCAGTATGTTTTTGGAGTGAGGGAGGAAACCAAAGTAACTGGAGGAAACCTACGTACATACTGGGAGTACATACCAATGTAAATGAACTTTGTCACTATGTAATGTCTGATATTGTTTGTTTCATGTCCTCTCTAAATTGTAAAGTGCTGCGTAATATGTTGGCGCTATATAAATAAAGATTATTATTATTATTATTATTATTATTATTATTACATACAAACTCCATTGAAATATTGTTCTTGGCCGGATTTAAACAAAGGATCTCAGTACTGCAAGGCAACAGTGCTAACCCTTGAGCTGCCATGCTGTCATCTACCCCCTATTGTTTGTTAATATGCAGAAAACTAACCTTGTTAAAATTAGGCTATACAGAAAGCCATAAATATACCTTTTATATAATTGCAGGCAGAAACATTGTAACCATAACGAAGGTAAGAAACCAAACATATAAAAAGAATAACAGGGGAAGAATCACAACACTCAGGATGGTACTAAACGAAATGATTTTTATTAGAAAAATTAGAGCAACCATCCGTATTATAGCTACATTATGTCACCACATTTCATCCCCTAGTGGCCAGCAGGAGAGTATATATGCAAGAATAGAAAAAAATCAACTTAGCAACATGTAAAAAAAAAATCCTCCAAACAATTATACAAGCCAAAATATTGGGACGCAAATTAAGTACATACAAGCAGTCGAAGAAAAAGAAAAGTTTTTGCTAATTGTAATATACAAATGTTACATATATTATTGCTAACAAGCTTAGATTGAGAATTAAGTAATAACCTCTTAAGCACTCTGAAACATTAGGGATATTAACATGAATACTATTGTTAACCTGTAAACCTACCTATATAAAAATATGTTATACAATATATAGAGTATAATAGGAGGCCTTTTTTAACATTTCCGAACTTGGCACTAGAACTCTGCCCCTTAAAAAATGTGCCCTTGATTGGTACCAGAAGCAATCAAGCACCCCTCAACTTTCAACCAGTCAGCAGACACAAGTATATATACTTGTGTATATATATATATATATATATATATATATATATATTCTGGAATTGCAGGGGCTTCTTGGTCTAGGGCTACTTGCCAGACTTGTCTTAATGTGGTACAATTGCTGTGGTGACTATCGATTACAATATATGCAGTGTGCAGCTTTCATATGTTGATTCCAAGGTGTGAATGTAGACACTAGTGAAATAATGTAGATATCACCCCTGCCGAGCACAGAGTGTGCATATGTTAGGGAAATCCTATGAGGTTGAATGTGGTATAGAGTAGAGTTACTGAGCTACATTCCATACAACAATGCAGTGTTTTATATTTAACAAGTCATTGATAATTAACTTACTTTAAGATGACTTCTTAATGCTAATTGAATCTTGTAAACATTCCTTACATCATTATTATGTTAAGCAAGTTATGAACACATTTGTTCCCTGTGTCATTCAGAATTAATTATGCATAGCTGCCAGATTTATCTTTTGCAGAAACCTGATAAGTATTCTTTTAAGTATCAATTGTTAGTTAATTAACATGCATTGTTTTGAATGGCTTACTCAATCTAAATTGGATATTTATGAAACGCCAAAGAAATGTGTGGTTTTATTCTACGTCTCATAAGTAACATCCGCTAAAAAACACCAGAGGGAGCTTTAGGAATAGTTTATAGTCATTTACAGGTTTTGTAGAATTACAATATTGTGCGATTCTGAACTTGTTGTATATCCACAAACCAAACAAAAAAATTTAATGCTGGTGCACACACGGTGTGAGTGCAATCCATATTGGTCTTAGGTCTCCAAATGGAAGCCATTAATCATTCATCCTTTCAACACTGAAAACCTTTCAGAGCAGACCCCAGAGTTCAGATGCTGAAGGCTGTTAAATCTAGTGAAATAAGCCAAAAAGTGTTCAAAACTTTCTAACACTTTTTCTTCTTGTTTTATTGGAAAGTATGGTGACAATGTTAGAACTTGACCATTGTTACTTCTAATACAAAGTACATACTGAGGCCTTTTTTTTTTTTATAGAACAAAGGTATGTCCAGTATAATGTTTACCTTATCATACAGCAGTTTTTGTGAAGTGATGCTCCACCTTTGATTAACTTTGTTTATAAGGTCAGCATAAGTAAGATATGGCATTTTTGTATTATATATTTTTTTACTGTTTTTCAGTTAGTCATTACAAAGTGTAGAGTATGAAAAAATATTGTTGTGCTACCTGAAAACTGCTGCTAATAGGTCTCATTATTCTTATTTTACTGATTATATGTGTTTCTGTTTAGCTTCTTGACTGAATATAAATGTATGTCTGGTTAACAGATAAAAACATATATATAGCAGTGCTAACTTTGTCAATGTAGTAGAGCTTAGGCTCAAATCCAACTATGTACATTTAAAACGTGTATATACAGTATGCATGCATATACATATTACTATGAGATAATGTGGCAATGAGGAAGGTGAGTATGTTCATTTGTTTTAAGGGACAAGCTCTATAGGGGCACTGTGTGTGGCACTATCTATAGGGACACTTTGTTTGGCACTGTATACAGGGGCATTATCTACATGGGCACTGTGTGGCACTACCTACAGGGGGCACTGTAAGTGATCTATCTACAGGAGGAAAAATGGGATCTTCTAGCACATCCTTAAAAAGGTATAAATTTATTCTTCAGACATAATTAAAATTCTGCTAAGAGTAAGAACACTTCTGTTCAAAACGCGAAAGCGTCTACACAAATTACCTGTGCTCTGTCTCAGAATTTTAATTATGTCTGCCGAATCAATTTATACTTTTTTAAGGATGTGCTGGAAGATCCTCTACTTTCCTTCTACAGTATATATCACGATCTGTGGGTACGTGGACCCACTGAGCTGCACCGCTGTAGCAGGGTAGCAGCTGGCCAAACAACAGAGTACCAAGTCAATATAAAGTCCAAGCACAAGGGTACCTGCAATAGTCCAGACAGTAGCAATGGCTAGGCACAGATGGGACCTTGGCGGCAGGTGATGCAAAATGTGGCAGATGACACCAGACGTGGTGTAAATTAGCAGGCGTAGTAGAGGGCAAAACACGACTTCAACACTAGAGAGGGCCCAGGAGCAAATACAGCATGGGATATAGGATACAGATATCAGGGCACGGGATCACAGGGAACAGGATATGACTATGGGACCATTTGCAAGACCACAGGAAAACAAATAATTCTCAGGCAAGGAGTGAAAGGGCAGGAGTCCTTTTATAGTCCAGGGTGATTAGGGCTAATTAGAACCATATTTTCATGTTCGCACGCTGGCACTTTAAGGCCGGGCATCAGTTTGCGCGCACACCCTATGGGACACTGCAGAGCGGAGCGGAAGTGAGTATTGGCGTCTCTTGGGGAGATGTGGGCCAGCACTCACAAATCCATGGTCGAGTCAGAACAACGGTCCGCGGCCGTGGACATTACAGTATCCCCCACCTACGGCTCGTCTTCTTGGGGCCAAGGCGAGAGAGGAATTTCTTAATGAGGGTAGGGGCACTGATGTTCTCTCCTGGCTCCCAAGACCTCTGCTCTGTACCAAACCCCTTCCAATCCACCAAATACAAAGTCCTTCCTCCTACCCTCTTGAAGTCCAAGATCTCCTTTACCTTGACCACATCGGAAGAACCGCTGGGAGCAACTGCAGGACTAGGAGTTTTAGTGTAGTGGTTCAGGACCACAGGCTTCAGGAGGGACACATGAAAGGAGTTATGGGCTTGAGGGTAGGAGGCAGCCGAAGCTTATATGAGACTGGGATCATTTGTTGCAGGATCTCAAAAGGTCCGAGGAACCTGGGGGAAAATTTGTATGAAGGCACCTTCAGACGGATATTCCTAGAGGACAGTCAGACTTTGGTACCCCGGAAAATACTGAGGTGGCTCTCTTCTTCTTGTATCCGCCTTTCGCTTCATGAGATCGACTGCCAGCAGAATAGAGAACCGGGTCTGTTGCCAGATTTGCCGAAAATCCCCAAATGCAGAGTCAGCTGCGGGTACCTGAAATGTAGCCAAAACAGGATTTTGACCGTAGACAATGTAGAATGGTGTGGAAGTGGTGAACTCACTTGTATGATGATTTTATGATAATTCTCAATGATCTGGTTAATCCTCTCGACTTGACAATTGGATTGAGGGTGGTAGGCTAAAGAAAAGTTCGATCTCACATCCAGGAGTTTACAAAGGGCACTCCAGAGTTTTGAGGTGAACTGAATGCCCCCAATCAGACACAATGTGATGGGGCAAGCCATGCAAGCGGATGATCTGGTACACCACCATCCAGACAGTATTGCATCCTGCTGAGGGGGAAAGGCCTGTGACAAAGTTCATCGCAATGTGCTGCCAAAGGGCATTGGGTACAGGTAGAGGTTGGAGCAAACCAGCAGGCTTGGAGTGAGCCACCTTGTTGGAAGCACACATAGTACATGAAGAGACAAAATCCACAATATCTTTGGGTAGCGGAATATCTTTGGGCCACCAGAAATGACGAGTTATCAGGTCTCAAGTCTTACGAATGCCAGCGTACCCAGCCAGTTTGGAGCTATGTCCCCAGCGGAGAATTCTTCTCCTGTCTGCCAACCGAACAAAAGTCCTCCCCGTAGGGATGTTTCCAACTTGCAAAGGATTGGCAGTGCCAATGCAGGACGGGTCTATGATACTTTGAAGGGGTTCCACAGTGTCCTCTGTTTCAAACGACCTGGACAGGGCATATGCCCTCACATTTTTTGTCAGCGGGAAGGTAGTGGAGCACAGAACTGCGACCACCTGGCTTGATGGGGGGTTAGCCGTTGAGCCGACTGGAGATAGGTGAGGTTGTTGCGGTCGGTGAATATCAGGATGGGGTGAGCTGTGCCCTCTAGCAGATGCCTCCACTCCTCCAGAGCCAATTTGATGGCCAGTAGCTCCCGATCTCCAATAGAGTAATTGTGCTTTACGGAGGAAAAAAGTCTCGAGTAATAGCTAAATACTACTGCCTTTCCTTTGAAGCCTCCCTGGAACAGAAGTGCACCTGCATCAACAGAAGAAGCGTCCACCTCCAATGAGAACTGCCGAGACACATCAGGATGATGAACGATCGAGGCGGAAGTGAAGGCATTCTTGAGGCTATTGAATGCTGATTCTGTCTCTTCAGTCCTCACCTTGGTGTTCATACCTATCTTGGTATGGGTAGAGATGGGGGCCGTCAGTGAAGAGAAGTTTGGGATAAATTGCCGATAGAAGTTAGCGAATCCCAATAATGCTGTATGGCCCGCAGGCCCTGAGGACGTGGCCACTTCAGGACGTACTTTACTTCCTCAGGATCCATATTGAGACCCTGATCAGAGATTATGTATTCCAGGAAGGGCAAAGAATTTTTTTTCAAAAGTACACTTCTACAACTTGGCATACAGACGATTCTCCCTTAATCGTAGCAGGACTTGACGGACATGCCTCCGATGTGTAGTCGGATCTGGGGTGAAGATCAAAATGTCATCAAGATAGACTACAACACAGACATAGAGTAGATCTCGGAAGACATCATTGACAAATTCTTGGAAGACCGCAGGAGCGTTCCACAGGCATTACCATTTATTCATAGTGCCCGTCTTGATAATATGCATAATCTTCTGGGGGGGGGGGCAGGCCAATATAGCCCAATCTTACACATGTAGTAAACAATCTAACTCACAATTTAAACAAACAACCTACAGAAAAAAAAGTCTATATTCCACCAATATTAAAAGTAAAATGTAAAAATGTTATTAAATACAAAAATAAAAGCGCATTTATAAAACAGAGATGATTACCACACTATGATAGAATGGATACCAGGCAAATGGAGGAGGCTGAACAAGCATAGATGTGCAATAAGTAATGTCAGCCTCTGGCACTTAAAGGGGTATTCCGGTTACAACAAGTTACCCACTATCCGTACAGTAAGGGGTAACACTGATCGGTGGGTGTACGACAGTTCGGACACCACACTGTTTATGAGAATGGGGATCCCGAAGTTGCCCGAACCCAAGTTAGAACCGAGCGGCAGGCCGCTTATGCGCACTGCCGCTCCATTCATTATCTATGGCAGAGCCGGAAAAAGCTGAACACTGCACTCGGCTATCTCTGGCGCTCCCATAGAGAATGAATGGAGTGGCAGTGCGCATGAGCAACCTGCCGCTCGGTTCAAACTTGGGGTTTGGGCAACTTCGGGCTCCCCATTCTCTTAAACAGTGGAGGTCCGAGCTGTCGGACACCCACCGATCAGCAAGTTACCCCTTACCCTACGGATAGGGTGTAATTTGTTGTAACTAGAATACCCCTTTAACATACATATATTTAACAGCAAAAAAAAATTGTCTGAAAACAAGTATCCATTAGTGTATAAAAATACTTGTTTTCAGGCACTATATATGTTTATTGTACATTTGTATTTATCTAATCGCTTGTTGTTTAACAGCCACTTATATTATGGTGTTTATATGGGGATATTCCCCAGTATTGTTATTATTCTAATTGTAACCCATACCACATATTGGTATTTTTATTTTTTTGCTGTTAAATACATGTATGCTAAAGGGGTTGTCCACCTTCTGGCAACTGATGACCTATCCACCGGATAGGTCATTAGTATATCATCGGTTCAGGTACGACACCCGGGCCCTGCACCGATAAGCCGCTCCTGTGGATTGCGGGCACCGGATGTTATGGCACATAATGCTATGTACGGAGCTCGAAAGCAGTTGGCTCCATACTTAGCATAGCGGCCGTGCTGCAGAACTGCAGCTCCGCTCTTGTTCACTTGAATAGGAGCAGAACTGCCGTATTGCAGCTTGGCCGCTATTCCGTGGCCGGAGCTATGTGCTTCCGGCATGTACCAACTGATCTGTGCGGGGTTCAGTTGTTGGACCCCCACAGACCATGTACTGATGACCTATCCGGTGGATAGGTCATCAGTTGTTAGAATATGAAAAACACCTTTAAGTGCCAGAGGCTGTCATTACTAATCGCACATCTATGCTTGTTCAGCCTCCTCTATTTGCCTGGTATCTATTATATCACAGTGTGATAATCAACTTTGTTTTATATATATCATTTAATATTGGTGGAATATAGACTCTCTTTTCTGTAGGTTGTTTGTCCGGTTGTAGACAAAGTGTTGCCTTGGGCAAAGTTGAAATTGGGGCCCCAAATGCTGAATTACTGTATCAATAATGAAGTAAATTCAGAAGGCAGTGTGCAGAGAACTACATCGCTGATTTCTAGTACATCTAGGAGTGTTGCAAGCCCCAAAACCTATGCCCCGCCTGTCTCGCAAAAAAATTATCTATATACATGTACAGTTATTAAATCATAGCACTATACCAGATTAAATATCACCTGGATACAGTTACTGGACACAACTCATTATTGTAAGATCAATATTACCAATAATAACACAAATAATACCGCCACACTATAACCCCATGGTGACTAAATAATACCCCCTTACTGTTACTGACTAAAAAACTCTATACAAAGGCCAATATTACCACCATATAGTGACTGTAACGTCTATGGCCGAGGGCCGTCGTTCAGACTTACCCTCTGACAACACCGGCCATGGACATCTGTGTTCTTGGTGGCATCTCCCTCCAGGGAGACGCTGGCGCTCACTTCTGGGTTCTGGGACTGTTTCCCGCAGGGACGACCGCGCCCACGCGTGAACGGCCTTAAAGGGCCAGTACGGGTCCAACTGTCATTTATCAGTATTAGCCCAGAATGCTGCTGGACTATAAAAAGGGATCTGCCCACTTGATCCTTGCCTGAGCGTTGTTGTATACCTAAAGTTTGCCTTGCAAATGGTCTCCTACTGTTTTCCAGTTCCCAGTGTTACCCGTTCCTGCTGCCTGTACTCTGTATCCCGTGTTACTGTGCCTCTGTGCCATCTACAGTGAGAGTCAAGTCGTGTCTACCTCTGTATCAATTGTACCATCTAAAGTGAAAGTCAAGTTGTGTCACCGCTACTGTCTACATTGCCTCAGGTACCCTTTCTGGACTACAGACATTGTTTTTTACCTAGTTGGCCAGCTGCTATCCCAGTGGGTCCACACCCCGCGCCGTGACAGTGACCATATAGTGGTAGATTAAAGTTATACACAAGAGCTCTGCACATGATATAAGTGATTACAGCACATTTATATCCAGTGACTCACAGGTGATGTTTTCTCTGATTAGAGTTGTTCACTTTCCCTTTTTTTCTCCATCCGGACCAAACCAGTGTGATGACTTATTCCAGCCATGACTCGTCTCTGCAGAATTTGACACATAGACATGTTAGTTTCTCGCTTTTCAGCGTCCCCCACCTATACCCAATTCTCTAAACAAACTTGGAATCCGCAGTGCCCCAGATGGTAATAAGGATTCCTCAGTGCACGACACAATAAATATACCCCCTCAGTAACCATGTCCCCTTTGTGCCCCCACACAGTAATAATGCCTCCTTTGTGTCCACTGTAGATAGTGCAACTGTGTCCCCTGTATATAGCGCCACACACAGTCAACTGTAGATAGCACCACACACAGCCCCCCTTTGTAGATAGCACCCCACACAGCCCCCTTGTAGATAGTGCCACACAGCCCCCCTCTTGTAGATAATGCCACACAGCCCGCCTTGTAGATAGTGCCACACAGCCACCTCCTTATAGAAAGTACCACACAGCCCCCCCTTGTAGATATTGCCACACATCCATCTTGTAGATAGTGCCAGGCGGCCCTGAGAAGATGGGGGCCCTGGGCAATTGCCCAGTTTACACCTCATTACGCCAGCCCTGGTTTTGGCATGATATGTAGGTATGTTGCTCTGGCGCTGTATTTATGTACTGAGCTTTGTTCTGGGGCTCTCTCTCTCTCTCTCTCTCTATATATATGTATATATATACATACACAGTATATATCTAGATATACTGATCTTGGTTCTGGTGCTGTATATATATGTACTTAGCTTTGTTCTGGTGCTGTATTTGTTATGAGCTTGGTTCTGGTTCCGTATTATGACCTGAGCTTGGTTCTGGAGCTGTATTTATTTACTGAGCTGGGTTATGGTGCTGTATTTTTGTACTGAGCTTAGTTCTGATGCTGTATCTATGTACTAAACTTTGTTCTGGTGTTGTATTTATGTACTGAGCTTGGTTATGGTGCTGTATTTATGCACTGAGCTTGGTTCTGATGCTGTATCTATGTACTGAGCTTGGTTATGGTGCTGTATTTAAGTACTGAGCTTGGTTGTGGTGCTACATTTATATAGGATATATTTATAAGGACACAAATTGCAGGGCAAAAGGTAGAAACTGCCATAGTTCTCTAATTTCATGTACACAGCACTTCCTCTTCATCTATTAATCCCAGTAGTCACATGACTGATCCCAGTACTCAGAAACAGTGGCTGGGTCTAACTAGACCCAGCACAGACCAAGCAGTGTGTATTGTCACTAAAACAGTAAAAAGTAAAACACGCCGAGTTGTCCATTAAGAAAGACATTAGCATAAAGCTAATATAGGTCATAACTCCGTAAAAAATGATCGTTTTTCGAAATAAAAAACACTGCTGTAATATACATTACAGCGCCGATTACATCATGTACAATATAGGCTACTTATAATGTGGTGACAGAGCCTCTTTAAGAAGTTAAGGCCATTTTCATGCAGCTCAGTTTTGTACAGTGTTTTAATGCATTTTTCTTTTTTAGCCAAACCCAGGAGTGGGTCATAAAGAGAAGAAAGACAAATATTTCTCCTCATTTTGCAACTAATAAAAAAAAAATGATCAAATAAGAAAGAATGTATGGACCCTTACATAAGGATATTGTACATAACGGGTTATAATATGTGAACAGTTTGAGGCAGATTTATCAATGTAGTTGTGTCTCGATTCTTGCCAGTGATGCCATAGATTTGTGACATGATCGCCACGTCAGGTCGCATACCAAGAATATGGCTGTGGATTTGTTGAGTCATGAAATGCGCAAGATTAATTACTGGCGTGCCCCAGTTTTGTGGCGCAAAATACTTGTCTATGGTACACCACCAAAAATGTAGTGTAATGAAGAGAATGGAGTCTAACATTCACCAAGATGTGCCAAACCTATCAAACAGCATGCTTGTCATTAAAACAATTGGCTCAACTTCGGTCTAGCACCTCTTGCTTAAGGTCATCTATCTTTATGCCATTAATAATAAATCTGCCCCATAAAGTTTGAATAATGCAACTTAATGAAGAAATTGTAACTACTATTTCTTCTCAAATAAAAAAAGGAGCCTTTATTGCTATTCGCATATAAATTTTACTTTGAGCAATAGCTGATTTTAGTATGTAACATATTTACATCAGTTTTAAAAACTATGTAAACCTTTGAAATTATAATTTTTTTAATAAAAAGGTCATTCATTGTGATTGGTGCAACTTTATAATTAGTTTTTATTAAAAATTATTTTTTACTTTTTGAGATACAGCTGCTCTGTATTCTCTATGCAGAGCAGTTGTATCGTTCGGTAAATCCTGTTCTTGTCAGGTCCACGGGACAGACGGGTTCAGAGAAAGCGGGTCCTGTGTGTCTCTTGACACACAGGATCCACCTGTTATCCATCACATCTAAGTTCATAACTTAGATGTGATAGATTACAGGTGGATACTGCATGTCAGAGACATGCAGGACCCGATGACACTGAACCCATCAGGTCCGTGGGACTTACCGATTGAGGTCATAGCAAACGATACAGCTGCTCTGTATGCAAAATTCAGAGCAGCTCAAAAAGTAAAAATAATTTTTAATAAACTATTTATAAAGTTGTACCAATCACACTGATTGACCGTTTTTTTTGGTTTTTTTAAATCTCTTTGAAAGGTTTACATAGCTTTTAAGTGTTTTTAATCTGGTTTTATTGATAGGACACAAAGGTGAAGTATGGTACATTTTTGGGATTCTGTAAAAAAGATGATTCTGACTGAATTGATAAAACTGATGTTTTCATGATTGCTCTTTCCACATATATAAAATCAGTTTTTTTTTATTCTGTTGAAATTTTTTACCAGTTAAAAACCACAATACACCAAAAGAGCTGCAACAAAAGAAGAGGTTTTATTGTGCTGTAATGAGGAGAAGTATATTACTTTTCTTTATACTTTAAAATCCACGTCTCGTTTTGGATAAAAATAATGCATCAAAAACTCTAGAGAACTCTGCTGTAAAACACATTTTCACTGTTGCTTGCAAAAATCTTAATACATGCATTTTTTTTAATACTATGGTCTTTTCCCATAAGTAAAAATAAAAGCGAATGCATGCTGAAATTGTATAGAACCACAACATGTTCTCAAGGAATAGAAATTTCGTAAATGTTGTTTCCTTATGTCTGCATTGAGATGGCCATAATATGGCTTTGTATAATTAGTACCAAAACCTACAGTTTTAGTGCAGCAAAAACAACACGCGTGAACACAGCATAGGTGTAAGGCCACGTTCAGACGTGGCAGAATTTTTCCGCTGCATATGTTGGTGCAGATTCGGGGCAATTACGCAACGAATCTGCAGCAACATTTGCATATTTGACAGGTAATTCAGACGTTGCAGATATCACAGCGAACTTGCCACAGATTTCAGTTTTTGCATTGCAAAGGCTGAAATCCGCAGTGAAGTGCCGCTTCTTCTCCACAACAAATGTGCATGCTGCGGAGGGAAAATTCTGCACCACAGTCTAATTTCCGCACAGTGATTTTTCACAACGTCTGAACTAAGTTTCCTAAAAATGTATAGAAACAAATGTAAAAAACGGCCGCTGGATAATTCCACTGCGTTCTGTCCGCAGCGGAATTCAACAGCAATTCCGCCACGTCTGAACGTGGCCTAAATGAGCACTGTACTATAGCTTCTAACAACCTCTAAGTATAGGGCTCTACTATATCTCTGCATGCCTCTGATTTTATATGGAAGCTTTTTTTCTGTCTGATTCGGTATAAATCCAACAGGGAAAAATTGTGGCATGCTCCATCTGATGCTGTATTATGGAGGCTGTATGTTATATGAGCTATTTATGGGATCATTATTTAGACACTGTTTGGCAGCCTTATTTTGCAACTGTAGATCTCACTTAGGAAAACTAGAGCAAACAGAAATGGAGGGGTTGCATATAGCAACCATTCAGATAAATGCTTGATTTTCCAATACAGTTTAAAAGAACAAGCAGTTATCTGATTGGTTGTTATGGGCCACGTTTAACTGTTTAGCGTTCATAGATTGGGACTTTTATGGCATCATTATTTGCTTTCTGAATGGCTCTATTAGGGAGCTACTGAGCGTTCTCATTCTGTTATATGGGCACCGTTCTGCTATATGGGCACCATGGCTAATACTATTATACGGGATACAGTATTGTTATTTTGTATAATATATGGTGGTATTATGTGGAGACATATTTAAAATGTAAAAGTTTAATAACCGGAACAAAATGTTGTATAAACTTTTCAGGTGAAATAGGTGAGATTTTTCATGTTCCAGTTTAATCTTCTATATTGCATTAAAGATGTATCCTGCTGATTCAGGACACATGGCTAAGGCTTTAAAGAATATGCATTACCCCTATATTTATGCTCTATGCCCTCCCCTAATTTGAGCTTGTTATGATTGTGGAGTCTGATTTGTGAATTTCAAATTAGTAAAGTAGAAGTGTTGGCCTTTGGTATGCTATTCAATGGATGTAAGTAAATAAGTTCAAAGATTGGGGGCAACGGGGCCCACCAGAATAAATTATTCTAAGAGGCCATCCTCCATCCATATTGAAAATGTGCATGTCAACTTTTAATTGCATCGCAAATTTTGTTAATAGCATCACACGCACGCACAAGACATACAGTATCATCAATAAGGTCTAACAGGTTATTTGGAAATCAACCCACAAAACTTGAACCCTTGTGGCAAGAGCAGTAAAGTATTTATATTGTAAAGTACTTTGGAAAGTTGTGGGGCACTTAAACTTTATGCTTCTACCTGCTCCATTATCTTCATTAAATTTATTGCGTGACTCCTTAGTTACTCCAAATGTCAAGAGATTAATTCCAAATTCAGCTCAAAATAGGGATGTCTTCTGCTGGACCTTGGGTTTCATAGTTTGGGCCCACCAGAGGTGTGGAGAGGTGAGCCAGCCGATCCTGGATATAGCCTATTGGTTACAACCATACTATTAGATCAGAATGGCTGCCCAGTTCATTCTGAGTTTAGCACACAGTGTTGACTTGCTATTCCATCCACTATTTCTCAGGAACTCACACGTTAAACTGCATGTAATCTCAAAGCCTTTACAAAGAAAGACACATATTTTTTTTGTATTTGAACGGTAAATTATAGTAAACCAGTAATTCCCAGTATCAATTTCAAAGTATTTTTAAATGATTTAAGTTTTTGTTGTCTTGACTATTATTTCAACCTGTGTTAAGTTATGCTACAATTTGACATATACATTGTATTTATTTAAACTGCTTATAGTAGACTTTGAAGCATCATGATGCATTGAGTATTTTCTGAGAAAACGGTATAATAAGAAATGTTAGTTACAGAAGCAATTAGATCAGGATAGTACCATACCAATATTTTGGAGCAACGAAGCAACAGTAAAGCACCTTGAAGGCATCAGAACTATCAAATGGATAGCATCAGTCAATAGAACCCTGACAGTATTAAGCAGGAAAGAAGTCATAAGGGGCAGACAGCAAAGGTCATGAAACACTAGAGAGCAATTAAAGCAGACAGACTGGAACACAATGGCAGAACTCTATTGATCTGGCAACCCACAATTTGTATTTTTTATATTATCCAATTGTTGGTGTTTGAAATAGGTTGCTTTTATACATCTCTGATATTCACATAGGCATAAACAGTATTTCCTATACTCTTATCTGTAATTTGATTTCTCCAGGTGGTAACATTTAGAAATATTAAGAATATTATAACCTTTTCATTGCATTATATTGTTACTAAGGTAAAACAGATTTAAAGATAACCTTTCACCTGCCTATACATGTGCAGCTGAGTGCAGCATGTAATAGGCAGGGCTTCACAAACACTGTCTCACTTGAAATTATTTTCCTATCTTCCTCCGTTATTCACATATCGGTGCCGTTATATTTGGCGCCCAATATGTAAATAAGCCCCTAAACTGTCAATGGGGCATTTCTATCTAGTTAAATGGTAAGGGGACGTGATGTCTTTGCTCTGACACTGTCCAATCAGCTACGGCGGCTTGCACTGTGTTCCATCCCACGAGAACACACATAGACTGAGAGAGCACTCTCTGCAGAACCACCAGACTGCTCATTCATCAGCTGATCATTGCCCTCCTTACACAGGGCAATTGTCAGGAACAAGCTTTCAATGAACGCTCGTTTGGACGATAATTGGCCAGTGTAAAAGGGCCTTTAGAAGTATTCTTTGACAAAAAGCTGATCACACAGGGTCCCCCTGCAGGGCCCTTCAGCGATCAGTTGTAATCTGCAGGAGTAACTGGCAGTAAGTCTTCAATTCCTCTGCAGTGCCACCGCAAATTAAACATTACACTGTGCTTATTCACATCAATGGGCTGTCTATGCAGGGACGTAGCTAGGGGGGCAGGCGGGGCATGTGCCTCAGGCACAACTAGGTGGTAGAGAAGGGGGGCGCCGCAGAGCAGCTGAAGTGCCAGGAGTTCATGCGGCGGCGTTCTGACTGGGGTCTGTGACGGCTAGGGAGAGGACCAGTCCAGTCACCTGACCTGTCCCCTGACCTCACGTCATTGAAATGAGGTCAGATGACTTAGGTCAGGTGACTGGACTGGTCCATTTCCGGGCAGTCACCAACCATATTCAGGAGGAACTCCGCCGCTACCTGCACCGCATGACCTCCTTGGCTCCTCTGGTAAGTCACGTCAGGCAGATCGGAGAGTGGTAGTGGTAGGCTACCACTCTTCGCTCTGTTTATGGTGTGGTGCTAAGTACAAGGAGGGATGTGGCGCTATATACAAGGGGCCAGATGTGGCGCTATTTACAAGGGGAGCAGCAGGCTGTGTGTGGTACTATCTACAAGTGGGAGCGTGGCGCTATTTACAAGGGGGGAGTGTGGCGCTACCTAAAAGGGGGCAGTGGGCTGTGTGTGGCGCTATCTACAAGGGGGCTGTGTGGCGCTGTTTACAAGGGGAGCTGTGTGGCACTGTTTAATATGGGGGAGGTGGCGCTATTTACAAGGGGGGCAGTGTGGTGCTATTTACAAGGGGGGCTGTGTGGCGCTATATATGAGGGGGCTATGTGGCGCTATCTACAAGGGGGGCTGTGTGGTGCTATTTTCAAGGGGGGGCTGTGTGGCGCTATTTGCAAGGGGGGAGTGTGGCGCTACCTAAAAGGGGGCAGTGGGCTGTGTGTGGCGCTATCTACAAGGGGGCTGTGTGGCGCTGTTTACAAGGGGAGCTGTGTGGCACTGTTTAATATGGGGAGGTGGCGCTATTTACAAGGGGGGCAGTGTGGTGCTATTTACAAGGGGGGCTGTGTGGCGCTATATATGAGGGGGCTATGTGGCGCTATCTACAAGGGGGGCTGTGTGGTGCTATTTTCAAGGTGGGCTGTGTGGCGCTATTTACAAGGGGCGCTGTGTGGCGCTATATACAAAGGCGGTTGTGTGGCACTGTCTACAAGGGGGGCTGTGTGGAGCTAACTACAAGGGGGCTGTGTGGCACTTTACAAGGGGGGGCTGTGTGGCGCTATTTGCAAGGGGGCTGTGTGGCGCTATCTACAAGTGGGGCTGTGTGGAGCTATCTACAAGGGGGCTGTGTGGAGCTATCTACAACAGGGGGTTGTGTGTGGCACTATCTACAAGAGAGGGGCTGTGTGTGGCAATATCAGCAATGAGAGGTGTGTGTGGCGCTATTTACAAGAGGGATGTGTGTGGCACTAACTACAAGGGGGGGCTGTGTGGTGCTATTTACAAGGGGGCTGTGTGGCGCTATCTACAAGGGGGGGGGGTTGTGTGGCACTATCTACATGTGGGGCTGTGTGGAGCTATCTACAAGGGGGCTGTGTGGAGCTATCTACAACTGGGGGCTGTGTGTGGCACTATCTACAAGAGAGGTAAAAGGTAGTAAATTAGGTTGTTTCTAGTAAACATCACTTAAGTTTTTCAGAGCTCAACAAATATATATAAATATATGCCACCGAGCATGCCCACAACACTCAATTCTGAAATAGAAATTAACAGGTTGTTTTCTGACTTTTTCATGTCTATTTTTCAAGACGATTTCATGTCTAGGTGACTGTTGTAAAGCAAATCTCTGGAACCCGCACCTATCTCTAGAACGGGACCCCATAAACCCTGTTCTACTGCTCTGTGTGGCGGCTGAAGCGTGTGATTTCTGAGCATGAAGAAGAAAACACTGTAACTCACTGAGCTATGCTGTTTCTGTAACTCCCATAATAGTGAATGGCAGTTACGGAAGTAGCATAGCATGCGAGCTACACTTTTCCACGTTTCATTTTCATCTTTTTATTGGTTGCAGGCAAAAACCACACCGAAAACCGCAGGCAGTTAAAAATCTATGAACAGGGCCTAAGAGTGTATACACACAGTGCAGTTTTGCCGCATTTTTCCTTGTGGCCGAAAAGCACATCGAAAAATGCATGCGTTTTTACGTACATTTTTTCGATGCGGTTTTCGGCCGAGCATTTTACGCACCAAAGAATTGACTCGACGTCTCTTTTTTACGCAACGCGCTTTTTAACAACAGTCACGTAAAAAACTGCATTGTATGTACTAACTGCGCGCTTTACCATTGATGTAAATGGGAAGCTCAATCAAGCATTTTTTATGCGTTTTTTGACGTATCAAATACACCAAAAACGCGCAAAATACTGTGTAAACATGTCAACTGATGTCATTCACCACAGGGTCTTCCCTCTTGACTTTCATCATTCTGAGCCTTTTGGTGTGTTCTCCGGCTGCTGCCAGCCACCATTGCACACTCTCTTCAAAAATGGCAGTTGGACACTGGCACTGGTTGACAATATGAAGACATTTTCCGGGCTTGTATCCAAAAATAGGGAGGGGGGTGAATCTCCCTCCCACATTTACAGCAGGTCGCTTTTCCTGATTCACCTTGCTGTAGTTGTGGGAAGTGCTCCCTCTGGTGGCCAAAATAGAAAAACATGTCAATTTATTTTTTAATTGTTAATACTTTCCACTTTGTGGAAGAAAAAAAACAATACACCAAAAAACCGAAAAAAATATAATAAAAAGAAGTAACTTACTTGAAATCTTTTTTAAATTCGCGACACATTCCCTTTAAGGAAGGGACTTTAGTTGGATGGGAAAACAACCATAAAGAAGTGATCAAAAGTCCTTTGTTGATTGAAGTCAGGGGCCCAAGTATTACTGACAAAAGACCAACCTGAGCAGTGGAGTAACTACCTCTGTAGCAGCTATAGCGGCTGCTACGGTGCCCACGGCATAAGGAGGCCCGTACCGCCCGCTGGCACGTATCTCCCCTATTCCCGGAGGCGCCGCTAGCAGCCGCTATGGCTGCTACAGCGGTAGCTACGCCACATTCAATAGTGTCTGCGTCCTTTGGATGCAGATGCTATTGAGCACTAAGACAGAGCAGGGAAGTAACTCCATGCTCTGCCATAGGCTACTGTAACAGTTGGGTAGTTATAGTGGTCACAACAGTCGCAATTCGACCGAGCCCCTAAGCCTGGGGGGCCCACAGGGCCCCTGTAGCAATACAGAGCTGACCACGCTGGTCCTGCTTCCTGAATGCCGGAGCAAGGAGCAGACGACTCCTTGCTCCAGAATTCACTCGGCCGTGAGCAGCTCGGTGCAGGCAGGCGTAATGTTGTCAAAATCGAAGTCACAACATCGCGCCTGTCTGCGCCGAGTCACTCACAGCACAGACCGAAGGAGAAGGATCCTCTACTCGTCGTGGGAACGGGGATAGGTAAGTAATTATATTATTATTTTTCTATTAGGCACTATGGGGCATTATACTGGGTAGGGAAGGGGAACTGATATGGTGGCAGCTATAGGAGCATTTTACTATATGAGGGGCATTATACTGTGGGAGCATTACACTGTGGGGACAGCTATGGGGGGCATTATACTGTGGGGGCTGCTATGGGGGGCATTATACTGTGTGGATCAGCTATGGGGGCATTATACTGCGTGGGGAATTATACTGTGGGGGCTGCTATGGTGGGCAATATATTGTGGGGGCAGCTATGGGAGTCATTATACTGTGGGGCAGCTATGAAGAGCATTAGACTGTGGGGCAGCTATGGGGGGCATTATACTGTGGGGGAAGCTATGGGGGTATTATGCTGCATGGGGCAGCTATGTGGGCATTATACTATATGGGGGCATCTCGTATGGGGTATCTGTGTGAGCTTTATACTGTATGGGGCATCTGTGTGGGCATTATACTGTATGGGGCATCTGTGTGGGCATTATACTGTATGGGGGCATTATACTGTATGGTGGCAGCTATGGGGCATTATACTGTGTGGGGGGCACTATGGGAGGATGATACTGTGTGGGCTGAACCGGGTGTTTATGAGCGGGGATTGGGTAGGATTAGAGGCGTGGCCTAAAATTAAAATAAAATGCTGCTCCGCGCCGCCTCAACTGTCCCTCTTTGTGATACTTGAAAGTATAGCACTTTATACAGGGAGGGCTGTATAGCACTGTATGGGGAGGCTGTATAGCCCTGTCTACAGGGGGCACTATATAACACTGACTACAGGGGGGGGCTGTATAGCACTGTCTACAGGGGAGGCTGTATAGCGCTGTCTACAGGAGGGGGCTGTATGGCACTATTTACAGGGGGCTCTATTTAAAAGGACGGGCTGTGTGTGGCACCCAGGGGAGGGGGCCCCAGTCAAAAGTTTGCTATGGGGCCCAGTGTTTCCTAGTTACTCCCCTGAACCTGAGGAAAGGCTTACTGAAAGTTTTGTTATTTCATAGGCCAATGACCTTTTATATGCAACAATGTAGATACATTATTAAGCAGCAATGAATTCTGAACGGACAGTTATTTGCTTGGCCACCTAACTAACATATTTTTTCTGAAACATTAAATAAGTTGCACCTTTATTGCTCTCTTAAGTGCTGATGTGACCACAGCCAACTGTACATGCACCATCATAATTCATAGCAAAATATTGAAATTCAACTGAGCTGCAATATTATTCTTCATTTCCAAATGTCTATTTAAGAACAATTCATTTCTTGGAAATGAAATTATTTCTCTGCCAAAGACTTTTACTTGCCAGGTAAGACTCAGATATGGAAGCAATGTTTTTCATTTCTTCAGGTTATACATTTTTTTTTTTATGGTTCATATGAAGGTAAATTAAAATGGGAATTTGTGTTTAGAATCTTCATATCAATCATACCTACATGGTTGTTTTTGTCATGTCATGGATTTTTTTTTTCAGTTTTCTCCCTTTCTATCTATCTATCTATCTATCTATCTATCTATCTATCTATCTATCTATCTATCTATCTATCTATCTATCTATCTATCTATCTATCTATCTATCTATCTATCTATCTATCTATCTATCTATCTCTATTCCAACTAAGATGTAGTAGAGAACTTTAATTTGTATTTTAGCAGATTTTATTTTTATTGACTTAGTTGCTATTAATGCAATATACCAATGAGTTGGTTATTATTTCATATACAAGTGAAATAGCAGTTTTAAAAGTACATAATGACAACTGTCTATGATAGATCACATACAAATCAGGTCTGCACAGTGATCAAAATGGATAAAGTTATTAGGCTAAAATCACACCACGCCTGTGGATTATGTTTAGCTGGATCGGTTCAAACGTTCTGCTGCACCTTACATATGCATGTTTGCCTGTACCGTTGCATATGTCTTTTATTGACTCTAATAAAAAAAAAGTATACATCCTTTTTACATATAGTTACATATAGTTGTTTTGATAACCTACTCAATTCGATTTTTCAATACTGTTAAGGTAACTGTATCCCAATGCATCCCAAAAGAACTCTCTTTGGCTATTGAAGTCTATGGACGATTATCCCAGCATATATGTCAAATGTCCACCACAGGTTTGGTTTGATACTAGACTTAATTGTTTTACTATTGTTCTGTAATGAATGCATAAGGTTCCTCGGTATGGCTTTTTAATCAGTGTTATATGAACTGTACTACCGTATATGCTCAGATATTGTCTTTCTACAAGAATAGCAACTACTAATATAAAGTACAGACAGAATGGAGATCAAAGTGCACAGTAGTATTTGATGAGGATGATGATGATGGTGATGGGAACTCATAAGCTCCAATAGTGAATGAGGGCAAAGTTTAAAGAGGAATATCTTTAAATATGAATCAAGGGGATGGTTTAATTATTTCTGTTCAATGGTTTGTTCAGTTTAGAAAACCTATTTCCATACACCATATTAAAGAATTCTGAGTTAATAGAGGGGTATTTTCTGTTCAGGATCCTCATCTCACTGCCAGATTGGAGAGTGATTACAAAGAGTGTCTTTCGCCCTGTATGACCTGTCCTGTCTTGAATTACACAGACAAAGAATTGATATGAATAGGCACAGTTTAATTTGCTCTGTGGTAGCGCTGCAGGGAAATTGAAGACTAAGGCTATGTTCACACAGGGCGAGGCCGCTATGTAAATGCACACAGCGTATCCGCCTTGGGTAATTCTAGCCAAAAAATCACACCAAATTGTGGTGCGGTTTGTTGGAATGTCCACTGCGGAAAACTACACATAAAAAAGTTTCATACTTACGTAGCCATGATGACGCGTCCCTCTGCCATCCTGCAGGCCGGTCTCCTGGGATGAAAGTTTTTTCCCATGTGACTGCTGCAGCCTGTGATTGGTTACAGCGGTCACATGCGATGAAACGCCACCCCGGAAGGCCAGCCTGGACGAAGAAGCACAGAATTCTGGGTAAATATAAGATTTTTTTTTCTTCTGATTAGCGATTTTTGCGGCGGAATCGCAGCGTTTTTGCCGCAAAAAAATGCAACATCTGCTATCTGTTGCAGGTTTTAACTCCCCATTAAGTTCAATGGGGAAAACCCGCAGTAAAAAGTTGCGATTATGCAAATACAATTGACTTGCTGCGAATTAAATATGCAATATTTACGCCATGTGTGAACTTATCCTTATTGTCAGGTTTCCCCACAGATTACAGCCGATCGCTTGGGGTCCCAGCAGAGGGACACTTTTCGAACTGCTTATTTTCAAAGAACCCTTCTAACAAGTAGGTATTGTCCATAGTGGAGACCCCCTTTAACCTTTATCAGAAATAAATGGTATACTTGCATAGCAACAACTTAGGATGTACGTCATCCATTGGAAGTTAAATACTGTGTAAAGGATTTAGCCTTTTTCTTAGTTTGGTAGGTGGAACTGGGTTTTCCTTATACAGTGGAGGAAATAAGTATTTGATCCCTTGCTGATTTTGTAAGTTTGCCCACTGTCAAAGTCATGAACAGTCTAGAATTTTTAGGCTAGGTTAATTTTACCAGTGAGAGATAGATTATATAAAAAAAAAAAAAGAAAATCACATAGTCAAAATTATATATATTTATTTGCATTGTGCACAGAGAAATAATTATTTGATCCCCTACCAACCATTAAGAGTTCAGCCTCCTCCAGACCAGTTACACGCTCCAAATCAACTTGGTGCCTGCATTAAAGACAGCTGTCTTAAATGGTCACCTGTATAAAAGACTCCTGTCCACAGACTCAATTAATCAGTCTGACTCTAACCTCTACAACATGGGTAAGACCAAAGAGCTTTCTAAGGATGTCTGGGACAAGATCATAGACCTGCACAAGGCTGGAATAGGCTACAAAACCATAAGTAAGACGCTGGGTGAGAAGGAGACAACTGTTGGTGCAATAGTAAGAAAATGGAAGACATACAAAATGACTGTCAATCGACATCGATCTGGGACTCCATGCAAAATCTCACCTCGTGGGGTATCCTTGATCCTGAGGAAGGTGAGAGCTCAGCCGAAAACTAAACGGGGGGAACTTGTTAATGATCTCAAGGCAGCTGGGACCACATTCACCAAGAAAACCATTGGTAACACATTACGCCGTAATGGATTAAAATCCTGCAGTGCCCGCAAGGTCCCCATGCTCAAGAAGGCACATGTACAGGCCCGTCTGAAGTTTGCAAATGAACATCTGGATGATTCTGAGAGTGATTGGGAGAAGGTGCTGTGGTCAGATGAGACTAAAATTGAGCTCTTTGACATTAACTCAACTCGCCGTTTTTGGAGGAAGAGAAATGCTGCCTATGACCCAAAGAACACCATCCCCACTGTCAAGCATGGAGGTGGAAACATTATGTTTTGGGGGTGTTTCTCTGCTAAGGGCACAGGACTACTTCACCGCATCAATGGGAGAATGGATGGAGCCATGTACCGTCAAATCCTGAGTGACAACCTCCTTCCCTCCACCAGGACATTAAAAATGGCTCGTGGCTGGGTCTTCCAGCACGACAATGACCCGAAACATACAGCCAAGGCAACAAAGGAGTGGCTCAAAAAGAAGCACATTAAGGTTATGGAGTGGCCTAGCCAGTCTCCAGACCTTAATCCCATCGAAAACTTATGGAGGGAGCTGAAGATCCGAGTTGCCAAGCGACAGCCTCGAAATCTTAATGATTTACAGATGATCTGCAAAGAGGAGTGGGCCAAAATTCCATCTAACATGTGTGCAAACCTCATCATCAACTACTAAAAACGTCTGACTGCTGTGCTTGCCAACAAGGGTTTTGCCACCAAGTATTAAAGGGAATGTGTTGCCAGCAAAACATGTTTTTTTTTTTTTTAATTAAACATTTAGTGTGTAGGTGATTAAACATTGTTCAAATTTTTTTTATTTTTTTCACGAGTCAGGAAATATTATAAATTAGATTCTAATTTATAATATTTCCCATTGCTGGATGGAGCTATTCCCAAAATTGCAGCATTGCATGTGGTAAAGCAACCACATTGCTTTTTGCTGCAAAATTGGGAAAAAAGCACTCGCTCTAGTGAGCTCTGAGAATCCCCCCCTCCTTTATCCTGGCTAGTGCCGGGATAAATGAGGGGTTTGAACGGTCTAACCTCCTACACTGTGTGTCGCCATTTTTTGAGCTAACACACAGTGTAGTAGGTTTACATACTGTAGTAAACACACACAAACACGAACATACATAGAAATCTCTTACCTGCTCCTGCCGCCGTGGCTCCCTCCGGCCCGTCCGCTCCGTCTGCTGCCGCTGGTCCAAGTGCACAAGTCCGGAAGCCGCGACCGGAAGTAGTAATCTTATTGTCCGGCCGCGACTTCCGGTCCACAGGAAAATGGCACCGGACGGCGCACATTTCAAATTGGACTGTGTGGGAGCGGCGCATGCGCAGTTCCCACACAGACGGCGTACACAGAAGTGGATGGGACGGGACCCGTTCGCAGTCCCTATGGGACTGTGGCTGCCGTATTCCATGTCTGTATGTGTCGTTAATCGTTGCTGCACCCATAGAGTATAAGCTACAAGAACTTTGACCAAACATTCCCTGTATACTGAGACACTTAAAGACAATCAAGTTGCTATTTTTAGCAAAACTCTTAATAAGGCCAAGCTGCATTCTAAAAAGTATTATATACTGAATGAAACCCAGTAGTGGTGCACAGAGACTATGTCACAGGTATGTACGTCAACAGATACGGCGGAGAAGTATGGTATGTCGTATTGGAAGATATTCAGAATTTCCTTTTATTTGTACACAGGAACTTGATCATTATCGTATGTAGGACATTTATCTACTAACCACATGTTAAACTCAGGTATTTTCAGGTGTCTACAAACATGCCAGCAATATACATTAACTGATTAATGGACTGATTGATGGACTGCACCACTAGACTAGGTACTGAATTCTCTCCACTACACATGACTCTGGCTGCAAAACAAAATTAGCTGTTCAAAGAGCGAAGGGGAAAAGAAAATCTTTTACATACACCACTATATGCAGAGGTTCTAGGGGGGATACATTAAAGTATTAATAATTAACATGGTACCTTTTTTCTAACATTTTTGTCAGCAAAACTCACATTTTAGTTATAGCTCATTAATCACAGTTTAACCTTTAAAATAGCAGAGTTTGCCATACTCTGCTAACAAAGCCTAAAATTGAGAAATTTTGTCCATCTTGAAATAATGTCATCTCTCTCAGAATTCAGCTAGGTATCTTTTTTATGATTTTTTGCTTTATTTATACTACTTATCTATCTTTTCAATATGCAATAATAAGCTGAAACCAAAAATGTGATCTAAATGATCCATCCTATGTGTTAAAAAGGCCATACATGTTAAGATTAATTGCTGATACAGTCAGCAAATCTTCCTACAGTCTTAAGGGCATGGTTAGACTTGGCGGATTTGCTGCGGAATTACGCTGCGAATAGGTCAATGTGGAAATCTGCAGCAGACTTTTTTTTTTTTTTTAAAACATAAGATTTTTATTGAGAAAAGAAGAAAACAACTGATGTACATATATTACAATTTACAAGAGTATAGCGGGACAACCCCCACTGACAGTCATATTTGAAGACCATACTTTATAACATTCAAAGATGATCAGAGCATACAAAAATGTAAAGCTTAGGCCCATATAAAGTTGTATCATGAACAGTCAATGAGATATAAAAGACTAAAAACATATGTACTCCTTTAGTAATATACTTGTTTTACTAAGTTTTGATAAAAAATCCAGATCAAACCAAACAAAATTAAACAAAAACAAAACTAAAAACAAAACTAAACCTTACTCACAGAATCATACTTTTGTAAGGAGAAATGTCTTATGTGTGGAGAGAGTCAACAAAATAGCGAGAGTCGGTCCATTTATCCCACTGAAGACACTGAGTTACTAGGGTTCTCTGCTGGTGGATCGTACGTTCCATAATACAATTTAGATTAACACATTGAATCACCTCATTCAACGTAGGAGTGGAGGTCTTCTTCCAATACTTAGCAATTAGTATTCTTGCGGAGCACAACACATGTAAGATTACGGTCTTATCATGTGAATGGAAATCGCCTAATCCCACATTAAGTAAGGCCAACTCCGGGGTACATTCTAGTGGAAATTGTAGGACATTGTTTAATAGTTTATCTATTTTCTTCCAAAACGTCCTAAGAGCTGAACAAAACCAAAAAATATGTTTAAGAGTACCAATTTCTTTACAGCATCTCCAGCACATTTTAGAGGAGTTGGGGTAGATAAGAGATAGGCGGTGAGGTGTCAAATACCACCTGTATAGAACTTTCCTAGAGGCTTCTAAATGGTGAGTGGAATTGGATAGCTGAAAGGCCAGGGAGAAAGTGGCTTCCCAGTCTACACTACCCGTAGGCAACGAAAGATCAATTTCCCATTTATCAACGAATAAAAGGTTAGGTTTGTTTAACAATTCCAAGATAGCCTGATAAGCTTTGGACACCCCTTTTGCCATTCTAGCCGGCTGGTGGATGTATATTTCGTAAGGAGATTTAAGGGGAGAAGGAGTATCACTCATTCCAAACAAAAAATGACGAACTCTGACATATTTGTAAAATTCTGTAATTGGCAGATGAAACTTAGTGGATAGCTCCGCAAAGGTAAGAAGAAGACCTTCACTCCACACGTCCCCAACCTTCTCAATTTCCTCCGATTCCCACATTGACAAGTTCATGTCAGGTAACAGGTATGAGAGATTCTTAATGGATAAATCTGTTAACCTAAATGGAAACAGGTCTCGCTTAATTACCATCATTTTCCATGAAGATAGAGCAGCCTTGGTGGTTAACATAGTTGGGGTGGGAATGGGCTGTTTAAGTGCCATAGCCCATAGGTAAGACTCCAAGGAGTTAACATTTTCCCGTGCACTTTCTATGAGAACCCAATGCAAAGACTGTGTAGGGTGCAACCATTGTTTAACCTGATCTAAAATGCAGGCATGATAGTACGCTGTAATATGAGGGAAGCCTAGATCACCTTGAGCGACTGATAGATAGAGAACCTGAGCCGCGACTCTGGCCCTTTGTTTTTTCCATACATATATCACCAGTAGATTTTGGAGTTTATGTAAATATGAGGCCGGGATCCAGATAGGCAAATTCCTAAACAGGTAAAGAATTTTAGGCAAAATCAGCATTTTAAGTGCTGCAATACGTCCTACCCACGAAACCTCAAATTTAAGGTGTTCATCTAGTTCGTTGGATAGCTGGCTCAGTAGCGGGGGATAGTTGAGAGCATACATCTGAGAGGCTGGGAAAGCTAATTTAATCCCTAAATAGGTCAGCCCTCGAGTCGACCATTGAAAGGAGTACAAAGCTTGCAAGTTCTGAACTACAGAATCTGATAGGCCCATGTTCATAATTTGTGACTTATTTTCGTTTAGTTTGTAATAAGAAATAGCACTAAATGTGTTCAGGATATTCAAAATATGTGGGAGGGAGGCGCAGGGATCCGTCAGAATCATAAGAACATCATCGGCAAATAGACCTATTTTGTGTTCAGTTCGTCCAACTTTTACCCCTCTAATTTCTGTAGTTGATCTTATGACCTCCGCCAATGGTTCCATCACCAGTGTAAAAATTAGCGGAGAAAGCGGGCACCCCTGACGTGTGCCATTAGTGATGAGAAATGGGGAAGATTGATACCCCGAGGCCAGCACCGAAGCAGAAGGATGAGTGTATAAGGCCATAATGATGTCTCGAGCCTTCCCCAAGATTCCAAATTTGGTAAGAACAGCATCCAGGTAACCCCAGTGAACCCGATCAAACGCCTTCTCTGCATCCAAAGACCGAAGCAGAGAAGGCGTCCGGCTCATCCCCACCCAATCAATGAGGTCAACAAACCTTCTTGTCCCATCTACCGAAGATCTCTGCTTAATAAATCCAACCTGATCTTGATGTATCAATTGAGGAAGTATCAAAGCCAATCTCGTGGCTAGGATTTTGGCGTACAACTTTAAATCTGTATTAAGTAAGCTAATGGGTCGAAAATTTTGCGGTCTATCAGCAGGTTTACCCGGTTTCGGAAGCGTTATAACTGTAGCTCGGAGCATTTCTGGAGGCATTTGGCCTGTCGTGTGAATATGCTTTAATAAAGACAAAAGCTGGGGGCCTAGAATAGTGCGAAATTTTTTAAAATAATCATTAGTAAGCCCATCAGGGCCTGGAGATTTTTGGGACTTCAGGGAACTTATAGCGTCTCCAATTTCTGTCAGTTGGAAAGGTTGGGATGAGGCCTCCAACTGGGCTGGCGTGACACACGGAAGCGTAACAGAATCCAAAAATCCTGCAATGCCCGACGGGGAAGGTTGGGGAACAGCTGGGTCTTGTTTTAAATTATAGAGAGATGAATAGTATTGTGCGATAGAATTTGCAATATCCTGTGGATTAAATAAAGTCTCATTTTGCTGGTTGTAAAGGAAGGGAATTCTAGATTTAAAGTCCTGACGTTTTAATTGTTGTGCTAAAAGAGCTCCCGCCCTATTACTATGTCTGTAATATTTGACTTTCAGTCGCCGTAAAGCTTTATCGTATTTGTATAAGTCGAGTTGGTGCAGTTGTGTATGAAGATGACCTAACTCGCGGGCCCTACCTGCATCAAATGTTACTTTATTCTCCTGTGTGTGTCGGATAATATCTTCTAACAATTGAATTCTTTTAGCTTCCCTAATCTTTTTGTCCCTAGCTGCTAAACTAAGGAAGTGACCTCTCATATAGGCCTTATGAGCACACCAGACCATTGTGGGAGAAACCTCCGGGGATACATTAAATTGAAAGAACTCTTCCAAGTTGGTTACATGAGCATCTTGGTATTTAGGGGAGTTTAAGATGAAGTGGTTGATCCGCCAGGGCAATGAGGGGGGTTTATTAAAACTTTCAGAAATTGAAATCGAGATAGGGGCGTGATCGGACCACGTAATGGGTCCAATTTGAGAGAAAGAGACCTTATCAAATAAATACCTATCCACAAAAATCATATCGATTCTCGAGTATGTACCATGAGGATGTGAAAAGAATGTGAAATCCTTCTCATTCAAATGTTGCAAGCGCCAAACATCCATCAGACCCTCCCCTGACATAATTTTGAATAATTCCGAGGGAGAATGCACCGCTCCAGGCATTGTAGTGTCTAAAGAAGGCCACATAACTTTATTGTAGTCTCCTACTATTATAAGATGCCCTTTTTGAATCTGATGAATCTTTCTGAGGATTCTATTAAGGAATCGGATCTGATGAGTGTTTGGCGCATATACATTGACAATAGTATATTGTATATTATTCAAAAGGCACACTAAAATGATATAACGGCCTCGGGGGTCAATATGTATATGATCCTGTACAAATGCAACCGTGTGATTTATTATGATAGACACACCTCCTTTCTTTGCATTTGCTGGGGCTGTATATATGTGGGGGAAATGCTTGTGTTTTAAACGAAATGTGTCTGCCTGATTTAAGTGTGTCTCTTGTAAACATAACACAGATGCTTGCAGCTTCTTAGCTTCAGCCCATAGCATGGAGCGTTTGAAAGGACTGTTTAACCCTTTAGTGTTCAGGGAAGAAAATTTAAGTACCATATTGACGGTTAAAATATAATTGTGTGAAGGCACCATTCTCGCGGTGTAACAACACCACCTTTATTCTCAATCTATCCATGAGATCTATTGCAGTATGACATGTGAGTGTGAGTAACTGAACCACCGGATCCAACCTGCGGATCCATAAACAAAAAACTAAACATAGCGATCCAGGTCCTATCTGACAAGCAGACAGTACAAACCCAGAAGGGAGGGAAATCTGCATCAACAGTAGCAGACATGACCCTACTCTAGGCTATATCAATGAGAGCTCATCCCATCAAAACAAGAAGCATAAAGCTCATCCAATACTGGCACAGAATAACTGCCTCCATGGAGGCTACTTATACATGTACAATGCATTCCAGCAGTGTAATTAGTAACAGAGGATTTGAAAAGGAACCCCTGCTGGAGGTTAAGATAGTGAAGACCGACGATGGCGAACTTCGCGCCATTCCTCATCAAGGCGGTGCATTTTTGTAGATGGGGTGACAGCTCGGAGCCGTGAAGAAGATCCCGCTTTTGATAGTCCCCCAGACTCTAAATTCCACTTGGTAATGAGCACCGCGGCTTTAGCCGGAGTGTCCGCAACATGCTTAAATTCTTTGTACGAGATGACCAGTTTGACAGGAAACCCCCATTTATAGGGTATCTGGCAGTCCCGTAAAACACGTGTTGTGGGCCCAAATTCTTTCCTGCGAAGTAGTGTTGCTGCTGAGAGATCAGCAAATAGCTGTATATTCTTAAACCTCTCAGGTAGGGAGGTTGCATTCCTTGCTGCCAGGAGAAGTTTATCTTTGAAATGATAAAAATGTATCCGGGCGATCACATCTCTTGGTGTCGAGGCCGGCAGGGCTTTAGGTTTAGGGATACGATGCGCCCTATCTACCAGCAAATCTACCTGCGGCGTCTCCGGCAGTAAGGCCACAAAAAGATCCATTAAGTATTCCACCAGTTGAGTATTTGTTATGTCTTCAGGAATGCCCCTAAAGCGCACATTATTTCGGCGTGACCTGTCCTCCAAGTCCGCAATTTTACACGACAACGCTTCCATTTGTTCGTCCAAACAGATATTAGAGTCCACTAAATCATTATGGGCCACAGAGTACTCTGATAACTTAGTTTCAATGTGAGAGGTTCTATCTCCCAAGGCCATGAAATCTTTCTGTAAATCATGGAATGCATGCTGAATAGACTGCTGTATAGAAGCATGGAAATCGTGCAGCATGTGTTTAAGTGCAGATTCAGTCACTGGTTTATCAGCCCCTGTGCTGTGTAGCATCTCGGACGCCATGTTAAGCACATGGTCTGGAGGAGAGTTATCAGTACTCACTGTTGGGGAAGAAGGCGGCCTGGAGGAGAACAGTCCACCTTGAGACCCGGTATGCAGCAATGCAGGATCCGACGACCGAGGAAAGCAGGGTGAGGAGACTGCGAGGCCTGCACCTCTAACAGCCCCAGAAGATCTGCGGTCAGCTACATGCTCTCCTGACCTCTCTGAAGACGGCGACCCGGCGCCATTTTGGGGCCTCGCCGCCGGGAAGAACTCCGTCATCTTTGCTGCGACCGGCTTCTTACGAATCCTCCCCATTTTGACAGGGTAAGTGTCCTGATGGTGTCCGGTTATCGGTGATGGTATTTAAAATCTCAAATGAGCCCTGTATGAGCCGATGTTAGCCGATTATAGCCTAGGAGCTAGGGAGCTGGAACAACACACGTCCTACTCCATGCGCTTGCGGCCACGCCCCCTGCAGCAGACTTTTTATTCTTTGGTTTCTATAGCTTTTTAGTTAACTTAGTGCAGATATTGGGGAAAACAACTGTGCAGAAACAAGCTTATGGTGCAGAATTTACATTCCGCTGCATGTACAGTCTGTTGCGGAGAAGCAGCGGATTTTCATTGCGGATTTCAGCCTTTGCAATGTAAAGGCTGAAATCTGCGGCAAGTCCAATATGAAATCCGCCACATCTGGACAAGCTCTGAAATAGGCAAATTTTGCTGCAGATTCATTGCGTAATTCCCGCAAATTTGCACAGAATCCACAGAGGAAAATTTCTGCCACATCTGAATGTGCCCTAAGACTCAACATACAACTGCTAGAACTGTTCACAGCACACATAAATTCTCTTGGAATTTGTAATCTCTTGAACCACATTCTTATCCTCCTATTTACTGTATATGATTACATAGTTACAGTATATAGTTAATAAGGCTGGAAAAAGACACATGTCCATCAATTCTAACCTATAATCCTACCATGTTGATCTAGAGGAAGGCAAAAACCCCATGAGGTGAATGCCAATTGTCTCATTAGAGGAAAAATTCCTCCCCGAATACAAATATGGAAATCAGAATAAATCCCTGGATCAACGTCCCGTCTCCAGAATCTAATACTCATAACCTGTAATATTCTTGAACTTGTTCAAAGAATCAACGATCACAACATCCTGCGGATGAGAGTTTCATAGTCTCAGTGCTCTCATAGTAAAGAACCTCCGTCTGTGATGATGGTGAAACCTTCTTTTTCTAGACAAAGAGGATGCCCCCCTGTCATTGATACATGTCCTAGGTGTAAAAAGATCATTAGAAAGATCTCTGTACTGTCCAGTTATATATTTGTACATTGTAATTAGGCCCCTAGGCCGTCTTTTTTCTAAACTGAAGAGTCCCAAGTTTAATAACCTTTTTTAGTACTGCAATCCGTCCATTCCCTAATTACCCTGGTCGCCCTTGTTTGCACCTGTTCCAGTTCAGCCGTATTCTTCTTATACACAGGTGCCCGAAATTGTACAAACATTCTATCTGTGGTCTGACTAGTGATTTGTAGAGAGGTAAAACTATGTTCTTTTCATGAGCATTCCATGATTTTATTAGCCTTAGCAGCAGCGGCCTGGCACTGGGTGCTAAAGGTAAATTTACTGTCCACCAATATCCCCAAGTCTTTTTCAGTAGCAGTTTTGCCCAGTGTTTTACCATTTAATGCATAATCATAACATTTATTTCCTCGGCCCAAGTGCATAACATTATGTTTATCAACATTAAATATCATTTGCCATTTCTCTACCCAAACCTCCAGCTTCCGCAAATCTCTCTTTAGTATTACAATATCATGTGCTGATTACTTTACTGAGCTTAGTATCATCTGCAAATACTGAAATTATACTCTGTAAACCCTCTACAAGTTCATTAATAAACATATAAAAAAAGAAGAGGGCCCAATACTGACCCCTATGGAACCCCCACTGGTAACTGTGACCCACTCTGAGGATGTACTATTAATAACCACCCTCTGTTTTCTAGCAATGAGCCAGTTGTTAACCCAATTACACATGTTTTCCCCAAGTTCCAGCATTTTAATTTTATATACCAACCTTTTATGTGGCACAGTATCAAATCAGCCTTTAAAAAAATCTAGATATACCTTAGGCCCCATGCACACGAACGTAAAAATGCCCGTAATTACTGCACTTTTTTACTGGCCCATGGACTTCTATTGGCCACGGGTACCTCCCCGTATGCTTACGGGAAGGAGCCCGTGCCGTTGAAAAATATAGAACATGACCTATTTCAGGCCGTAATTACGGCACGGGCAGGCCCATAGAAGTCTATGGGGCTCCCGTAATTACGGGTGACTACGTGTGTGCACCCGTAATTATGGGAGCGTTGCTAGGCGACGTCAGTAAATAGTCACTGTCCAGGGTGCTGAAAGAGTTAAACGATCGGCACTAACCGTTTCAGCACGCTGGACAGTGACTTCCGATCACAATATAGATTAACCTCTAAAAATAAAAAGACGTTCATACTTACCCAGAACTCCCTGCTTCTTCCTCCAGTCCGTCTTCTTGGGATGACGTTTCAGCCCATGTGACCGCTGCAGCCAATCACAGGCGAATCACAGGCTGCAGTCACATGGACTGCCACATCATCCAGGGAGGTCGGACTGGATGTCAAGAGAGGAACGCGTCACCAAGACAACGGCCGGGTAAGTATGAATTTCTTTTACTTTTTCTGCGGAAAGGGCTGTCCCTTCTCTCTATCCTGCACTGATAGAGAGAAGGGCTGCCGATTACTGCAGTGTAATTTTGCAGCGAAAACTTGCCTGTAAATACGGGTGAAATACGGGTGACACCAGACCCGTATTTACAGGCACGGGTCCGTAAATACTGGTGCAATATGAGTCGAATACGTGTGACCAAGGACCCGTATTTATACCAGTATTTACGGGAGGACAAAAATACGTTTGTGTGCATGGGGCCTTACCCAGGTCCAGAACTTACCACTTCATAGAAGCAAATCAAATTGGGTTGACAGTTAATAGTTTATTTTTATGGAGATACTCGGGGATAGCATCTCTTAGAAAACCCTCAAATATTTTACCACAATGGAGGTTAGACCTACAGGTTTATAGTTTCAATTTTTTACCCATTTTAGACAATTGGCACCACATTTGCTATGCGCCAGTCCTGTGGAACAGACCGAGTTATAATAGAATCCTTAAATATCAGAAATAAGGCTCTGTCTATCACGATACTTAAAGAGGCTCTGTCACCAGATTTTGCAACCCCTATCTCCTATTGCAGCAGATGCAATGTAGATAAGAGTAACGTTTTTTTTTAAAAAAAAACGAGCATTTTTGGCCAAGTTATGACCATTTTTATATTTATGCAAATGAGGCTTTCTAAAGTACAACTGGGCGTGTTTAAAGTTAAAGTACAAGTGGGCGTGTATTGTGTATGTTCATCTGGGCGTTTTTACTTGTTTTACTAGCTGGGCATTGTGAATAGAAGTGTATGATGCTGACGAATCCGCATCATCCACTTCTCTTCGTTAACACCCAGCTTCTGGCAGTTCAGACACACAGCGTGTCCTCGCTCATCCGACGCGATGAAGTTCCTGTGGGAGGAAGTGAGTGACGTCACAGCGTGATCTTGCGAGGACACGCTGTGTGTCTGTGCACTGCCAGAAGCTGGGTGGTAACGAAGAGAAGTGGATGATGCTGATTAGTCAGCATCATACACTTCTATTCACAACGCCCAGCTAGTAAAAGAAGTAAAAACGCCCAGATGTACATACACAATACACGCCCACTTGGACATAACTTTAAACACGCCCAGTTGTACTTTAGAAAGCCTCATTTGCATAAATATAAAAATGGTCATAACTTGGCCAAAAATGCTCGTTTTTAAAAAAAAAACAACTTTACTCTTATCTACATTGCAGCGCCGATCTGCTGCAATAGGAGATAGGCATTGCAAAATCTGGTGACAGAACCTCTTTAATTCCAGCAGAATGCGGGGGTGTATACAAAGTGATTTGTCTATTTTAGTGTTTTTAAGGTGGCGCTGCACTTCTTGTTTGGTTAAGCAGGTAACATTTAATAGAGAATTTACTTTATCCCTAATCATGTCATCTGACATTGAATTTTCCTGTGTAAATACAGTGGAGAAAAAGGCATTTAATAGATTAGACTTTTCCTTCTCCTCCTCCACCATTATACCCATATTATTTTTGAGAGGGCCAACACTTTCAGTTTTGAGTTTCTTATTTGATAAATATTTTCGGAATATTTCTACTTTCTTTGGTAACGAGTCTCTTAGTTTCAATCTTCGCTGCCTTTATTTGTCTTTTACACTTATTTTGTTCTTTATAATTATTTAATGCCTTGTCACTACCATCTTGCTTTAGTAGTTTGAATGCTTTCTTTTTATCATTTATTGCCCCCCTTATTGTTTTATTTAACCAGGTTTCATCCCATTTCCAGCTTGGTTATTTCCATAGGGTATATATTTTTCACAGGACCTATTTAAGAGGCCTTTAAAAATGTCCCATTTAGTTTGTGTATTTTTATTTTTGAGGACATTGTCCCAGTTTATGCCATTAGGGTCATCCCTTAGCTCAGAAAAATTGGCCTTTCTGTAGTTTAGTGTTTTTAAAGGTACTCTAGCAAACATCTTATTAAAGGATACATGAAAACATATCATGTTGTCACTATTACCTAGGTGACCCCAACCTGTACTTTTGATATCCTGTCTGGCCTATTGGTTTAAATTAGGTCTAGGTGCCCACAGAAGTGTGATGATGCAAAATAAATAAAAAATAAACAAATCAAACTAGATAAACTTTTCTCAGTCCTGGGTAGCCTGGTATGCTCCAAAGTGCACTCTGGAGTCATACTTTCTTGTCCGACAGCCCACGTGAACAATGTACAGGCAAACTGGGCATCATGAGATAAAATGTTTATTTTTTTACGGTGTGTCCCATTCTAATCAATGTTTCTTTTTAAAATATAAGGAAATGTCTTAGGGCGTACTTATCATCCCTTCCAAATTGGCTAAGAGATTCAGAAATTAGTGACAAATCCCCTGAAAATCCAGAAGTCGGTTTGGCAGGAGCAGTCACTTCACTAATCTCTGCTGTTTGAGTATATAGCGATCAGAGATGGGAGAAATGACATGTGAGTGACTTCTAGTTGGCTGTTCATTATACACAGCCAAGACACTGGAATAGGATGTGAGTTTATATATATATTTTTTTATTGAAATGCTCTGGCTCTAATTGCTTATTGTGACACTTTCCAGATGCCAATGTTAATAAGGGCACTCTTTGTCTGGCAATGTTAAATGAGGGCATCAAGTCACTTTTAATGGGGGAACTCTGAGGGTATGTTCACACGCAGTGAAAACAGCTCCTGATTTTCAGACGTTTTTGTAGCAACTCGCGTTTTTCACAGCGTATTTTACGAGTCAATGAAAAACGGCTCCAAAAACGTCCCAAGAAGCCACATGCACTTCTTTTTCACAGGCGGTTTTTTATGCGCCATATTTTGACAGCGACGTGTAAAATTACACCTCTTGGGAACAGAACACCGTAAAACCCATTGCAAGCAATGGGCAGATGTTTGTAGGCGTAATGGAGCCGTTTTTTCAGGCGCAATTCGAGGCGTAAAACACCCGAATTACATCTGAAAACACTGCATGTGAACATATCCTTATTGTAATGACGGGGGTGGTGAGACAGACAAGTGAGCCCTAATCTACCCGCCACTCAGTCCCTGACTACTTGCAACAACCCGCCCTAGGCGACGGGGTACAACTGGGCGACGGTCCCTACGCTCAATAAGTGCACGACAGACAAACAGACAAGGGTACACAGAGCTAGGGGGAGAAAGGGGCAGTTGCCCACGGCAACACCGTGAGCAACAAGAGAAGTGAACAAGCCGAGTCAAACCAGGAGAGTACGAGGTGCCAAACGCAGAGCAGGAGAGTAGTGAACAAGCCGAGTCAAACCAGGAGTGTACGAGGTACCAAACGCAGAGCAGGAGAGTAGTCAGCAAGCCGGGGTCAACATGAAGCAAGGACAATAGTACAAGAAGCTGCAGCAGAGCCAGGAAACCACACAAGAAGAATCACAAGCAAAGGAGGAACAGGAAAGGCAGGTATAAATAGACAGAGGGCGGGAGCTAGCTCCGTCTGGCCAGGCTGTGATAGGTTCTCCCACTCCTAAGCCTGCCACCCTGAGTGGTGGAAGATGGAGTCAGTCTCACAGACATAGAAGCAGGTGCAGACTGATTATCTATGGGCGTTAACCCCGAAGCTGTGCCTGGCAGATCCTTTACACTTATACTTCTATGAGGGCATTCTCTGGTCTCTCATTGTGGGGCATATTCAACATGTAAATGTAAAGCTTCTGTGAAAAAAAATATCCATCTAAGATTCGGTGGCAACTAAGTCTGATTGGATATACTGTACCTTTGGATTAATAGAAACTATGCCTGTTCTGTCAGAAACATAAGAACACACAAATCTAAGTAATTGCCATTAATTCACAAATGGATTCAAGGAATCTGTTGCACCATATGCAATAAACAACATAAAAAAACCTCTATTTGCCTCCATATTAAATCAAAGGCACATAGCAGTACAGTATGGGCCCATAGCAGGCTAGGGGTGCCACCTTAGGGTTTTGCATAATAGGAATCTACTCTGTGGCCATGTGCATGAGGCATTAGTTCTGAATCCTTACATAACTCAATTTTCTTATGCAAAAGTATAAATATGTTCAGGCTGCATATCACTTTCTCTGATTATTAAAATCAAGTATTGGAAAACTCACAAAGAATTCACAAATAGGGCTTAAATAAAAGGCTGTACTTGGGTACTTTCTCAAATGGCTTTCTTTATGTAATCCAAAATATGTGACCTGTCTGCCAAAATGTTTATATAGGAAATAAATGAATGCATTTTGTCACAAAGTCTTTTTGGGCTTTTAAAATGACAAGTACAGATATGAAAAAGTTGCTGAGCTGTGTGTTAAATTTCACAAAATTTTATTTCACATGAGACATTGATTACATTATAGATGGGAGAAGTTCAAATGCTTATACATCTATGTCTGCACTAACCTGATTATTTCTGCCAGACATTTGATGAAATTTCAAGCCAGACAGAGTTTTACACTGCTTTAAAAGTCTCTATAGTTATTAAAAAAAATCAAATATGTAACAGAAAGCTTTTTTTCCACTCTGAACATTGCAATTTTCCTGTATGAAGTTAAAAACAAGTAAAACTGGTTATTTTTCACCACAGAGAGTTAATATCTCATTTATATCCAACCTTTGTTGGTAATATCCATATGGGCAGTACATAATTTGGCTGGAATAAAAAAAGCCTATTGCTGAGCGTTATAATTTTTTTTATTTTAGTATTGTCGGTATTATCCATATGGATAATACATAATTTAACTGGTTTAAGAAAATGTACTGCTAAGTATTGAAAATAGTATTCTCTTGAAAAAAGGCCATTTTTTATTCTTATATCTTAACAATTAGAATGTTACCTTATTCGGTAATGACATTCCATGCTATATGATTTATTTTTGTTTCATAGTTAAATTATTATACAGTTTATTTAATGCTTATAATTGTGCATTGATATAATAATAAAACATGTCTATCTTAAATGGACACTAACTTTTCAAACAATTTATGCTAATCTAATAGTATACCTGATATAGAGCAACTTTGTAATTTACTTACTGTTACATTTTGCTGTTTTATCCATGCAAATTCTGTGTGAAGTTGCTGCCACTAGGTGTCTCCCTTACTGTGATCTGCTGTTCACCCCCAGTTGTCAATCAAAGTCCATCCCTGGTTAGGCTGGGTTCACACGACCTATTTTCAGGCGTAAACGAGGCGTATTATGCCTCGTTTTACGCCTGAAAATAGGGCTACAATACGTCGGCAAACATCTGCCCATTCATTTGAATGGGTTTGCCGACGTACTGTGCAGACGACCTGTAATTTACGCGTCATCGTTTGACAGCTGTCAAACGACGACGCGTAAATTGACTGCCTCGGCAAAGAAGTGCAGAGCACTTCTTTGCCACGTAATTTGAGCCGTTCTTCATTGAAGTCAATGAAGAACAGCTCAAGATATACGAGCGTCACAGACGCCTCGTATATTACGAGGAGGAGCATTTACGGCTGAAACGACGCAGCTGTTTTCTTCTGAAAACAGGCTGTCATTTCAGCCATAAATTACAGCTAGCGTGTGAACATACCCTCACAGAGAAGAATTGACGGTTTGCAGAAAGTGGAGGTGTGTCTCTTTACTACCTGCCTATTTAAGTCTATGGAGAGTGGAGGAGAAGGGAGCAGAGAGAGAGTGAGTCAGCAACAGACATGCTGTCACGAAGGGTCTGTGGACCCACTGGGCCATACCGCCTTGGCGGTAAGGCAGCTGGCCAACAGGGAGCAGGTGAGAGTCTATAGTTCTATAGGTACCTGTGGCAGCTCAGACAGCAGCAGGGCAGGCTCGGCTGGGACTAGGTAGCAGGCGGACGTCAGGCGAGGTGAAGCAGGTCAGACGTGAATGCAGCATGGCACGACTTTGGCACAGCTCAGTGCTAGACCAGGAATGTATGGATTGCTAGGAACAGGAACTTGAAGCAGGTATAGGTACAGAAGCAGGGACTGGAACAGGAAACATACTAGGAGGCCATCACATAGACAAACTAGGGAACACAAGAATGCTCAGGCATAGAACTAGGGGGCTGGACCCCTCTTATAGTCCAGGGTACTCACAGATCAAAGTTCATCCACGAGTTCCGGGGGAAACGCTGCCCCTTTAAGAGAGGGTACGAGCGTGCGCGTGCACCATACGGGATCCAGCTGAGGTGAGTGGACACGAGCGCTGGCGTCTCCTGAGGAGGAGGCTGGGGCCAGCGTTTGCCGACTCGTGGCTGCGGCTGTCAGGGGGAGGTTAGAGCTGACAGCCCACAGCCACGGACATTACACATGCTACCCATACAAGTCTATAAGGAGGGAAGGAGTGAGCAAGGGAGGAAGCAGGAGCAGAGTGAGAAAGACACAGGCTGCTGGTAAGATTTCTATTTCACCCCAGTGCTGGATTTCCAGCTACTCTGGTCTGTACTGCTGTATAGTATAATCTCCTCCATGCTGCTGTAGCTTCTATATATGTGATAGATAGCGATAAAGGAGCAGGATTCTCTTCTTCTCTGTGTGCAGTGTTAAGACATAATAGCCATTAGGCTCTGCCCACTAGCTCAGGGACAACTGAGAATTATAGATAGAGCCTTCAGAGGGAAAAAAAATAAATAAAAAATGCAGAATATAAGTCATATAATGGCCAGAATACATATGACAGCTTATTCTGAAAGTTCACCTGAAACAGGCAGAGCTGTATTTGCCACTAGGCACCAGTGGTGCAGTGCCTAAGGTGTCCAACAAGGTGGACATCTGCAGGATAATTTTTTTATATTAAAAACTTAACTTGTGACCTGACCGTCCAGCGGTCAGGTCACACAGGGCAGCGGGGGTGGGGGGTGCGCTTAGGCTGTAAGACACGCCCTCTGTTAATGGATTGGCCAGAACAGATCGCAGAGCAGAACAGCAGGGCACCACAGCAGGTCAGGTAAGTACTAGCACATGTTCTGCGTAATGTAGGGTTGTACGATGCATCGATACTATATAGAAACCGTGCACCCTCAAAGGGTTCAATACCATTAATTAATGTATTTGCGGCCACACAGCTTGGTATTGTAATACATGAATGTAGTCAGAGTGGGGCTGCAACTGTGTAATACTGCCTTGGCCCTTCTCCTCACAACAAGTGTGTGCTCGGTCAGCATGAGGTGATGTGGCCAGCACTGCACTAATGAGCGGCGGCATTGAAGGCAGACAACATGGCATGAGCACTGCAAAACACGCCCATGTTCTGTCTTCAGTGCTAGAGCCGCTGCTCTTTAGTGCAGCGCCGGCTGCATCACCTCATGCTGACTGTGCGCTCACACTTGTGTCAGGAGCGGGGTATTAGCTGTATTACACAGCCGCAGTCCTGCTTTAACTGCGGAGATCAGAGAAACCTCTCATCTCTGCCGCTATTACTGTGAATGCTGCGATAAAAGATGACTGCAGCATTCAAGGGGAAAATGCGAAGGGGGATGCCCCGTAGATCGCGTCACAGGTATTCCCTGTGATGCGATTGAGGGACATACACAATGGCGGATCATCATATGGGTGGTTCGGGAGGACACCCGGGGCCCGAGGCACCCAGGGAGCGGATGGCCGCCTGAACTGCACATAATCTTAAAAACTATGCAGCGCACTTGCGCTGTTAACTGTCGCTGCGGAGATCGGGAGAAGGTGCAGGGAGAGCAATTCAGGGCGGGCTTTGCCGGGATAGTGAAAGCTAGCAGCCGTTAAACACATAAAAGTGCTCCGAATAGTACGCTAAAAGACCTTTGATTATGTCATGCCCATGTGACCCCGCCCACCAATCAGGTCCTTCTACCACAGTGAAAAAGCAGAATATCTGCAGGGGAGAAGGCCCGCCCACCAGTCAGGTCTTTACACAGAGCCCCAGGCTCGTGAGTGCTTTTCCAAACCCCATCCCTACCTCCCTCCTTCCATCTCTTCATCAATTCATCCCTCCATTACCCCCTCCCTTCATCACTCACTCACTCCCTCCCTTTATCCCTCCATCACTCACCCACTTCATCCCTCAATCACTCCTTCCCTCCCTCCATCACTCACTCCCTACATCCCTCCATCACTCCCTGCCTCCCTCCCTTCATCACTCTCTCCCTTCATCCCTCCATCACTCCCTCCCTTCATCCCTCCATCACTCCCTCCCTCCCGTTATCACTGCAGTGTGTGGCGCTATCTACAGGGGGTGGTGTGTGGCACTATCTACAGGAAGCTGTGTGTGGCGCTATGTACAGGGGGCGGTGTGTGGCGCTATCTACAGGGGGCTGTGTGTGGCACTATCTACAGGGGGCTGTGTGGTGCTATCTACAGGAGGGTTTGTGTGACGCTACCTATAGGGGTATGTGTGGTGCTATGTACAGAGGGGTATGTGTGGCGCTATCTACAGGGGGTATGTGTGGCGCTATCTATAGGGGGCTGTGTGTGATGCTATCTACAGGAGGGTATGTGTGGCACTATCTACAGGGGGCTGTGTGTGATGCTATTTACAGGAGGGTATGTGTGGCGCTATCTACAGGGGGCTGTGTGTGGCACTATCTACAGGAGGCAGTGTGTGGTGCTATCTACAGGAGGGTATGTGTGGCGCTATCTACAGGGGGCTGTGTCTGGTGCTATCTACAGGGGGTTGTGTGGTGCTGTAATGTCCGTGGCTGCGGGCTGTCAGCTCCAACCTCCCCCTGACAGCCGCAGCCACGAGTCGCCAAGCGCTGGCCCCAGCCTCCTCCTCAGGAGACGCCAGCGCTCGCGTCCACTCACCTCTGCCGGATCCCTAGGATTAAGAGTGGGCACGAGCGTGCGTGCACCGGACCTCATGGACGAATTTTGACCCGTGAGTACCCTGGACTATAAGATGGGTCCAGCCCCCTAGTTCTATGCCTGAGCGTTGTTGTGTTTTCCTTAGTCTGTCTATGCAAATGGTCCCCTAGTGTTTCCTGCTCCCAGTGTTTCCTGTTCCTGTTCCTGTACCTGTATTCCGATCTAGTGCCATGCTTGATATTGTCGTGCTGTGCCGGATACCACGCTTGTCTGCCTCCCCACGCCTGACGTCCACCTGCTGCCTAGTTCCTGCCAAGCTACTGTCCGTGCTGCCACAGGTACCCTATATTCTATAGACTCAGACCTGCACCATGTTGGCCAGCTGCCTTACCGCCAAGGCGGTACGGCCCAGTGGGTCCATAGACCCTACGTGACAGGCGCTCTCTACAGGGGGTTGTTTGGCACTATCTACAGGGGGGGTGTGGCGCTGTATATAGGTATGGCTGTGTGTGTGATGTTGTCTGCAGGGGGATGTGTGTGGCGCTATCTATAGGGGGTGTGGCGGTTTCTACACGGGGGATGTGTGTGGTGCTATCTACAGGGGCTGTGTGTGGGACACTATATACAGGGGGCTGTGTGTGGCACTATCTACAGCGGACTTTGTGCATGTGGTGCTTTACTTTACAGTGTTTGACACAATTATATTCAGGGACGCATTGTATGGTGCTATTATATTTACAGGCACAGTGTGTGGCACCATGATAATTTTATCTTCGTTTATAGGTGTGGAAATGTTGGAAAAGTGAGGAACAGAAGACATCTGAGTGGCAAATTCTGCAGAAATAGGTCATGAAGTCTGGACCGGATGGTGACGATAAGAGGAAAATAGTTACTAGAATCTGAGAAGTTGTCACCTGTGAGTCACTAGATTATAGAGAATCTGTCACTGCTCCTGACATATTTATTATAGGAAATCCTTGTGTTTCACAAAAAGTCTTTGTGCAGTCCAGCACTGATAGACAAATGCGTGTTACCATTCCCCTTGTCAGGAGGATGTGTCCCTGCACAGTGTGATACTGTCAGTGATGGTTGGAGACTGTCAGTATGTAGGGACACAGCCCTAAAAGGGGGAAAGGAGGCCTAAATTTGGGTAACAGCCCAGGGCCTATAGTCTACTTAATCCGCCACTGGACATACCATATATGGGCAGACAATCCAGGGTCCATTGAAGGACCCCAGGGCTGTCTTACCATATTTCCTGTTGTTAGGGCATACTTAGGTATGTCCCAACAACGTCCTGTGTACTATAAGTAAACAGGCTAATGCACTGTCATATATATGCCAGTATATTAAAGTTTAAAAATAAAAAAGTAAAAATAAAGTAATAATCCATAATATGAAAGTCTCAACACATAAAATATACACACATTTGGTATCGTTGCGACCGTAATAACCAGCACTACAAATTTATAGCATCATTTATGATGTGTGTACACATGTAACAAAATAAAATAAAAACTGCTTTCTTTCACTTATTAATGTGAGGAACGAGGTGTTATGAATTTTATACCTACATGTGCCTCCCATTAATAGTAATTAACCCCGGGTGATCCTGCGCCACTAAGGCTCTGTTCACATCTGCGTTGTTATCTCATTCTGACGTTCCGTTGGAGCTTTCCAACAGAACGGGACCCTGAACAGACACAAACTGACACAGACGAAAACCAGAGGTTTGTGTCTGTGTTTTTTACAACCCCTTAGAGACCATCAATACGCCTTTTCACAGCAGTCACTAAGGGGCCTTATGCTAGGCTGTCGCCTTTTTACGGCGTCCCAGTCTAAGTCCTACACGAGTGTCGTGTGCAGGCTGGAGCGGGTGCTCGGCTGTCTGATGACAGCTGGGCTCCTGCTCTAACGGCCGCGATTGAAGTTTACTTCGATCGCGGCCGTTTGACCCGTTAAATGCTGCGGTCAATAGTGACCGCGGCATTTAACGTGTTTACAGAGGGAGGGAGCTCCCTCTCTCACCCATCGGTGGCCCGCAATTGCGGGCCTCCGATGGGGTACCAGGTCTGGGCATATGCCTATTAGGATTTGCCGAAGATTTACACTGACAGGCAATAATACTTTGGTATACTAAGAATACTAAAGCATTATAGCATCGATCTAAAGATTGCATCCCCTAGTGGGAGTAAAAAAACAACTAAGTAATGTGAGATAAAAATTATTAATAAAAATGACAGTGGAAAAATTATTAAAACTATATTTTTCCATAAAAAGTGGTTTTATTTAGTAAAAGTGTAAACAATAAATAAAAGTACACATATATGGTTTTGCCGCGATCGTAATGACTCCAACAATAAAGTTAATCTGTAATTTAAACAGCAAGATGAACACTGTAAAAAAAATGAAAATTGCTATTTTTTTCCATTTCCCCCCAAAAAAGTCATAATAAAAGTTAATCAATAAGTCCCATTTACCCCAAAACAGTACCAAACAAAACGACGTCTCAACCCATAAAAAACAAGCCAAAAAATCACTACATTGATGGAAGAATAAAAGAATTACGGCTCTTGGAAAGTGACGATGCAAAAACAAATAGTTTTAGTTCAAAAGTGTTTTTATTGTGCAAAAGTCGCAAAACATGAAAAACCTATACATATGTGGTATCGCCGTAATCATACCAACCAATAGAATAAAGGTAATGTGTTATTTATGCTGCACAGGGAACGACATTAATTTAAAACGCATAAAACCATGGCGGAATTACAGGGGTTTGTTCTATACCTCTCCAAAAAAAGTTAATAAAAGTTGTTCAAAAATAATTGATATGTCCCCCAAAATGGTGCCATGTAAAAGTACGACTAATCCCGCAAAAAACAAGTCTTCATACAGCTACGTCGACGGAAAATAAAAAAGTTATATCTCTTTGAAGGCGACTATAGCAAAACGAAAAAAATAGCTTGTTCATTAGGGCTTAAAATAGGCTGGTCACTAAGGGGTTAACTTTATTACTACTACCTTAGTAATGGTGGCTGTCTGAGACAGCGTCCATTACTAAGGCGGGGCTTAGTGTTAGCCGGTGAAGAGGCTAACACTAACCCCCCATTATTACTCCGGTGCCCACTCTTCACCGGCTAACACGAAGCCCCGCTATCAGACAGCCTCCATTACTAAGTCAGTAGTATTGAAATAAAATCCCCACACACAACCCTCGTTAACCATTTTATTGAAAATAAAATTACTGTCATCAAAGTAGTCCTTGAATCCGGCATAGTCCAACAACTGAACATGTAAAAAAAAACACACGCAAAAAAACACATTAGTAACACTAATAACTAAAAAAAACAAAACCATTATTATACAGGGTGGGCCATTTATATGGATACACCTAAATAAAATGGGAATGGTTAGAGATATTAACTTCCTGTTTGTGGCACATTAGTATATGGGAGGGGGGAAACTTTTCAAGCTGGGCGTTGACCATGGCAGCCATTTTGAAGTTGGCCATTTTGTATCCAACTTTAGTTTTTTCAATGGGAAGAGGGTCATGTGACACATCAAACTTATCGAGAATTTCACAAGAAAAACAATGGTGTGCTTGGTTTTAACCCCTTCCCGCACCTTGACGTTAATAAACGTCAATGTGTGCAGTAACTTCGCGCACCTTGACGTTCATTAACGTCAGTGCTTTGACAGTTAACCGCCGCGCGGCGCTACACCGCAGCGGCGGTTAACTGTGCAGGGTGTCAGCCCTGCTCTCCCTGTTGCCGATCAGCGGCCTGTCGCCGCTGAAATCGGCAATTAACCCCTTCGATGCGGTGGTCGATTGCGATCCCCACATTGAAGAGGTTTACAGCGGATCGGCAGCCCCCCACATGTATTTGCGGGGGCTGGCGATCCTTCTCACGGCAACCAGAGGCCAGACAATGACCTCCGGGTTGCCATGTACGGAAGCCTCGGAGGATCAGCCTCCGGCCGTTCCTCCTCTGCTTCATGTCAGTGTGACAGTTACGTCACAATGACAGTTACAACACATTACACTACGTGTGTAGTGTAATGTGTTCCAGCAGCGATCAGAGCTGCAAGTCTAAGTGTCCCCCAGTGGGACAAGTAAAAAAAGTAAAAAAAAGATAATAAAAATGTTTTGAAAAAGTGTAAAAATAAAAGTTAGAAGTGACATAAACAAAGAATGCTTTTTTTCCTATAATAAGTCTTTTATTATAGGAAAAAAATTAACACGATAAAAAAAGTACACATATTTGGTATCACCGCGTTCGTAACGATCCCGACTATAAAACTGTAATATTATTCTTCCCGCACGGTGAACACCGCGAAAAAAATAAACGAAAAACAGTGCCCGAATCACAATTTTTTGGTTACCACCCCTCCCAAAATCGACAATAAAAAGTGATCAAAAAGTCGCATGTACGCCAAAATGGTACCAATACAAACTACAACCCGTCCCGCAAAAAACAAGCCCTTACACCGCATTTTTGACTGAAAAATAAAAAAAGTTGTCGCTCTCAGAATACGGTGACACAAAAAAGAATTTATTTTATAAATAAGTGATTTTATTGCACAAACGCTGCAAAACATCAAAAAGTTATATACGTATGGTATCGCTGTAATCGTATCGACCCGCAGTATAAAATATAATGGTAATTTATAGCCCAGGGTGAACGCCATAAAAAACAGTTTCAGAATTGATGGTTTTTGGTCACCTTGCTTGCCAAAAAATTGAATAAAACGTGATCAAAAAAATTTCTAGTACCCCAAAATGGTACCAATGAAAACTACAGATTGTCCCGCAAAGAATAAACCCTCACCCAGCTCCGGTGGAAAAAAAATAAAACCGTTCTGGCTCTCAGAATATGGCGATGCAAAATGTGCAGTGTTCCAAAAGCAGATAAGATCGGGCGCCTTTTATCAGTGCGACACCGGCCACATATCTGCGGATTATTATTTATTTACTGCATTATTATACCCTCTTATTATACCCTGATGTACCCCGCACAGATAACATGTACCCTGATGTACTCCGCACAGATAACATGTACCCTGATGTACCCCGCACAGATTACATATGCCCCCACATTATATATTGAGACACCAGTAAAACCCCAAACAGAACTACTACCAAGCTACATCTGCGCCCCAAAAGCCAAATGCTGCTCCCTCCCTTCTGAGCCCTGCAGCGTGCCCAAACACCAGTTTACGCCCATAGATATGGCATCGCCATACCCAGGAGAACCCCCTTAATATTTTATGAGGTATTCGTCTTCAGTGGCACAAACTGGGCATAACATGTAGTGCACTAAAATGGCATATGAGTGGAAAATTGTAATTTTTACTCTGCACCATCCGCTGCACATTAACCCCTGCGCGCACCACAACATAGCATGTCGTAGTGTGGGGGGGGGGGTGATGCATGGAGCGTCTCACGTGAAAAATAAAGCATTTAAAACGGCAAAATCACTGTTTTTTGGTCACCTTGGCTCTACCTAAAAATGTAATAAAAAGTGCTCAAAAAGTTGTATGTACCAAAAAATGGTACCAATAAAAACGACCGCTCGTCCCTCAATAAATAAGCCCTGACACCGCTCTATTGACTGAAAAATAAAAAAGTTGTGGCTCTTGGAACGCGGGGAGGAAAAAACTAAAAAGGAAAAGAAAAAAATGGATCAGTCCAGAAAGGGTTAATTACTTTCTAATGAAAAACCATTTATGACCACACGTGGGGTATTGCCGTACTCGGGAGAAATTGCTTTACAAATGTTGGGCAGCATTTTCTCCTTTATCCTTTGTGAAATTGAAAAAATACAACATTTTAGTGGAAGAAATGTTGATATTCATTTTCACGGCCTAATTCTAATAAATCCTGCAAAAGACTTGTGGGGTCTAAATGCCCACTATATCCCTAGATAGATTCTTTAAGTGGTGTAATTTCCACTTTTGGGGGGTTCCACTGTTTTGGCCTCTCAGGGGCTTTGCAAATGCAACATGGCACCCAAAAACCATTTCAGCTAAATTTGATCTCCAAAAGACAAATAGCGCTCCTTCCCTTCTAAGCTCTGCTGTGGGTCCAAACAGCAGTTTATTACCACATATGGCATATTTCCGTAATCGGGAGAAATTGTTTTACAAATGTTGGGGTGCTTTTTCTCCTTTATTCCTTGTAAAAATTAAAAATGGCTACCTTTTTTCAGAAAAAAAGTAGATTTTTACCTTTACAGAATAATTCCAATGAATTCAGCAAAACAACTGTGGCATCAAAATGCTAACTTTACCCCTAGAAAAATTCCTTGATGAGTGTAGTTTCCAAAATGGGGTCACTTTCCGGGGGTTTCCACTATTTTGTTCCCTCCAGTGCAATTCAAACGCGACATGGCACTGAAAACTATTCCAGCAAAATCAGAATTTCAAAATCCAAATGGTGCTCCTTTCCTTCTGAGTCCTGCTGTGGGTCCAAACTGCAGTTTATTACCACATATGGGGTATTGCTGTAATCGGGAGAAATTGCTTTACATATGTTGGGGTGTTTTTTCTCTTTTATTCCTTGAAAAAATAAAAAAATTCTACGTTTTTTTCAGAAAAAAAGTAGATTTTCATCTTCACATACTAATTCAAATACATTTTGCAAAAAAACTGTGGGTTCAAAATGCTAACTATACCCATAGATAAATTCCTTGAGGGGTGTAGTTTCCAAAATGAGGTCACTTTTGGGGGTTTTTATTGTTTTGGCCCCACAAGACCTCTTCAAACCTGACATGATACCTAAAATATATGCTAAAAAAAAGGAGGCCCCAAAATCCACTAGGTGCTTCTTTGCTTCTGAGGCCTGTATTTCAGTAAATTAGCGCACTAGGGCCACATGTGGGATATTTCTAAAAACTGCAGAATCTGGGCAATAAATAATAAGTTCCATTTCTCGGGTAAAAACTTCTGTGGTATAGAATTTTTTTTATTACAAATGAATTTTGTAAAAAAAAAATGACATTTGTAACTTTCACCTCTACTTTGCTTTAATTCCTGTGAAACGCCTAAAGGGTTAAAACACTTTCTGAATGCTGTTTTGAATACTTTGAGGGGTGCAGTTTTCAAAATGGGGTGATTTATGGGGACTTTCTAATAAATAAGACCCTCAAAGCCACTTCAGAACTGAACTGGCCCCTGTAAAAATCGGCTTTTGAAATTTTCTTCAAAATATGAGAAATCGCTGCTAAAGTTCTAAGTCTTGTAACGTCCTAGAAAAATAAAATAATGTTCAAAAAACGATGCCAAACTAAAGTAGACATATGGGGGATGTTAACTAGTAACTATTTTGTGTGGTATTACTATCTGTTTTACAAGCAGATACATTTAAATTTAGAAAAATGCTAATTTTTGCAAATTTTCTTCAAATTTTGGTGTTTTTTACAAATAAATATTGAATTTATCGACCAAATTTTTTCCGTAACATAAAGTACAATATGTCACGAGAAAACAATCTCAGAATCACTTTGATAGGCAAAAGCATTCCGGAGTTATCACCACATAAAGGGACACATGTCAGATTTGAAAAATCGGCTTCGTCCTGAAGGCCAAAACAGGCTCAGTCCTGAAGGGGTTAACGTTACTTTATTCTTTCATGAGTTATTTACAAGTTTCTGACCACTTATAAAATGTGTTCAAAGTGCTGCCCATTGTGTTGGATTGTCAATGCAACCCTCTTCTCCCACTCTTAACACACTGATAGCAACACCGCAGAAGAAATGCTAGCACAGGCTTCCAGTAGCCGTAGTTTCAGTTGCTGCACATCTCGTATCTTCACAGCATAGACAATTGCCTTCAGATGACCCCAAAGATATAATTTTGACTATGTGATTTTCTTTTTTTTTTTTTATATAATCTATCTCTCACTGGTAAAATTAACCTAGCCTAAAAATTCTAGACTGTTCATGACTTTGACAGTGGGCAAACTTACAAAATCAGCAAGGGATCAAATACTTATTTCCTTCACTGTATCTATCTATCTATCTATCTATCTCATATCTATCCATCTCATATATATCTGTCTAAATCTGCAACAAATGTCAAGTCCCCCAAAAATATCCCAGTATTTTTTCATAGTTTTAAAAAAAAAGACTATACTCGTCTCCCGTGGCGCTCTTGTGACAACACATCCCTGGTCCTCCTGATGGTCTCTGTACGGCTGGGATCCTGTAATGATGTTTCATCACAAATGATGTTTTCATCACATTTGCAACCAATCACAGGATGCCAGCTGTACAGAGACCATCCAGAGGACTAGGGACATGTTGCCACAGGAGCACCAGGGAGACGAGTATAGTCTTTTTTTAAAAAAAATTTATTTTATCGCCACTGGTTTCCACTTCACGATTTGGTGCAGATTTTCTGGCAGATTTCCCTGCGCATTCTGGGTTGGATTTGCTGCAGAATTTTCTGCAGCAAATTTGATCCATGTGTACATACCTTAAATGGACACAAGTTACAAATGCTCCAGTAGTATACAGTTTTATGCCACCCAAAAACAGATGCAACCCCCCCGAAAAAAACAGAACCCCATATACCTCAGCACAGTGTGAAACCGCACAGTAGTCTTTGCATACGTGTATGTGCACACCAACGTTTTCTGAAATTCAACAGAGGCGCCATTTAAGTTTATGCCTCAGGTGGCAAAAAAGCTTGAGTTGGCCCCTCGGGTGCAGATACTATTGCATACTCCTCCTGGAGCGGAATCCCCCTGATGTCACTATCCATATGTCGGCAGTGACGTCAGAGACCCCTCCTGCAGGAGAGGAATCATACTTCCCGCTGTCCCTGACGGCCGGGGGTATGTCCCGCAGTCAACTGTATCTGCATCCTTAGGACACAGATACAATTGAACTTAATGCTGAAGCATTAGTTAAGAGTGGACGAGCAGAAGGGGCTGTGCCCAGGGAAGCCCTTGACGTCACTTTCCATCTAAGGACAGTGACTTCAGTGGCTCCTCTGAAGCGGAATCCCCGTTGCTGACGCTCCGACAGGGGATTCCGCTCCAGGAGTAGCCCCTGACGTCACTGTCCATATATGGACAGTAATATCAGTGACTTCTCTGTACATAAATGAACAGTATCAACTAGGAGCGGAATCCCCGGCCTATGCTCTGGCTGTTCATTCCGCTCCTAGAAGGAGTCTCAATGGTGCAATCTACAGGGGGGAGGGGGTAGCGCTATCTACAGGGGGTGTGGCACCATCTACTTGGGCACAGTGGCACTATATAGGGGCAGTATCTACAGAGGACACTGGCGCTAGCTAGATGGGTACTGTCTGTGGGCACTATCTACATGGGCACTGACACTAGAGGCATCTAAGAGGGCATTGTACGGCATGGGAGCATCTAAAGCAGCATTATACTGTATGGGGCAGCTGTGGCGGCATTATACTGTATGGGGAGGCTATAGGGGCATTATACTGTATGGGGCAGCTACAGGAGGCATTATACTGTATGGGGCAGCTGTAGGGGCATTATACTGTATGGAGGCAGCTATAGGGCATTATACTGTATGGGGCATTATACTGTATGGGGGCATTATGCTGTATGGGAGCAGCTATAGGGGCATTATGCTGTATGGGGGAATTTGATTTGGCATTATACTTCATGGGGGCATCTGTGTGGGCATTGTACAGTATAGGGGCATATGTGTGGGAATTATACTGCATGGGAGAATTTGCGTGGGCAGTATACTGTATAGGTGCATCTATGGGGGCATTATGCTGTATGGTGACAGCTATGGGGCTTTATACTTTATGGGGGCATTATACTGTGTGGAGGCAGCTAGAGGGCATTATACTGTGTTGCTTTGAGTGCCTCATCGGTTCTCCCTCTTTGTGATACTTGAAAGTTGGGAGGTATAGATGAATCCCCGGCCAAAGCGTTGCCGACGCTTTTCCCGGGGATTCCACTCCTGGAGAAGCCCCAGAGTTCACTATCCATATATGGACAGTGACGTCAGGGGCACCTCTAGGATGCCCCAATGGAGCTATGTACAGGGAGGGTGTGTGGCACTATCTACACGGGGGTGTGTGGCACTATCTACAAGGGGAGGTGTGGCACTTTCTGAAGGGGGGGGTTGTGTGGCACTATCTACACGGGGAGGTGTTTGGCACTATCTACAGGGGGCTGTTCATTATGTCACATATAGTCTCATTAGCCTCAGATATACAATCTGTTTAGTCAGGCACTGACCTCTTTATTTATTTTCTTTTAATTGTTATGTTAACTACTTTATATAACTATATTGCTTGTATTGTTTGTAAAATGTACAAGTGGTTTTATGCTCGAAAAAAAGTGGAAAAACAAATTACATCTCATTGATTGGTAGAGAAAGCAAATATGGCGAGGGAGAAGAAGAAGTCGGGAAAGTGGTTTGGGTGGGGCACCAAACTCAATCTTTGCCACGGGTGCTGGCGAACCCAGCTACGCCTCTGTTGCAGTGGCACACAAAGTATAACAATATGCTGAATGGTTACAATATTTTGAAGAGGCACACTGTAAAGGATTTGCCAGACACAGCTTCTGTGTCGACGCCCGTGGGCAGTCAGTCTGCACCTGCTCCTATGTCTGTGAAATTGACTCCAGCTTCCACCACTCAGGATGGCAGGCTTAGGAGTGGGAGAGCCTATCACAGCCTGGCCAGACTGAGCTAGCTCCCGCCCACTCTCTATTTATACCTGCCTTTCCTGTTCCTCCTTTGCCTGTGATTCTTCTATGCTTGTTTCCTGGCTTGCTGCTGCTGCTGCTTGTACAACTCATCATCTGCTTGTTATTGACCTTGGCTTTCTGACCACTCTCCTGCTCAGCGTTTTTGTACCTTGTTCTCTCCTGGTTTGACTCGGCTCGTTCACTACTCTTGTTGCTCTCGGTGTCTCCGTGGGCAGCTGCCCCATTTCCCTCGCTTCTCTGTACCCTTGTCTGTTTGTCTGTCTTGCACTTACTGAGCGTAGGGACCGTCGCCCAGTTGTACCCCGTCGCTTAGGACGGGTCGTTGCAAGTAGGCAGAGACTGAGTGGCGGGTAGATTAGGGCTCACCTGTCTGTCTTCCTACCCTGTCATTACACACACAATCTTGGATCTGAAAACTGTAATCATGTTTTCAATACGGGACTGTAGTTCCACGGAGAGGCAGGGACTCCTAGCGTCGTACATAACTATGATGCTAGGAGCCCGGCTCCCTGCAGTGTGTTCGGTCCGGGAGTTGCGACCGAAATACGTTCCGTCCTTTACGGACCGAACATGCTCATGTGAATCCAGCCTTACAGGGAATACACCCAGACTACATTACCTCACACCGTTTCACTACGACCCTCACCCACCATCTACAGCAGACAGAAATATCTCTTCCTCCTCTAGCCCTGCTCTAAGGCTTTCTCACTACAGCCCGTCATTCCCTGACTCTCATGGAATCTAAAGTCGTCCACAGTTCTGTATTACTCTTGACCAATAGGCAAACTCACTAAGGGACTACAGACCACCCCCAGGTCTACTTTCATACACTCAAACATGAAAACAAAGCAGCCTTCTCTCTAAGTCCCTGACTCTTAAACGCTCCTACATAAAACCCCTTTTGCTCAGTACTTCACCCAGTACAGTACAATCCAGGAGTGCACTAACTAGGCGATGTTTCAGGCCTACAGGGAAAAAACAATCCTCCCTTTAGCAATGTAAGGGTATGTTCATTCTGAATTTTTTGCAGGCTGTTTGCCGGGTTTTTCGCTGCGTTTTTCGCCCGCGGGCATTGAGCGCTGCAGGCAAAAAACTACGCAAAATATGCTTTCTCTGCCTCCCATTGATGTCAATGGGAGGTCAGAGATGTAAACGCCCGAAGATAGGACATGTCGCTTCTTTTCCCCGCAAGGCGGTTTTTCCGCTTGTGGGAAAAAAAACGCCTCCATCTCCCATTGAAATCAATGGGAGGCATTTTCGGACGTTTTTTGGCGTGTTTTCCGACGCAGTCTCCGCGTCACAAAACATGTAAAAAAACTCTCTGTAAACGAGCCCTAAGAGGTTGACTAGAACACAGGTCCCTCTAGATCCTAACCAGGACCTACTTACAGCCTTTCCCTGGTTCCACTACATACATGTGACAATGATGCAGGGCACCACAGCCTGTTGTCCAGCTGACTTAGAGAACTACATAACGTATATACCGTGCAACACAATACATATATACATGGTATGAACAGGTAAACACCTCAGCAGTTTTTCAGCAAAACTTTGCAGTCCTCTTAAAGTGACAGACCTCTATTATAAAATGATACATGGACAATCCATAGGCTGTAAATATTTCTCCTATATCTATGGTTCACATCCTTACAAGCTATCTTCAAGATAGCTAGATGGATATAAAGATTGCTAGTTACATTAATGTACAGTAGAGATGAGCAAATTCTGAACTAATTGAATTCGGTCCGAATTTTCCAAAAGTTTTGGATTCAACAAAATTCCAAACTTTTGGGATTCACGGAGCACAAATCGGCAAAATGGCATACTCACCTGGTCTCCCGTAACAACATGTCCCTGCCAGCCTCCTGAGATGGCATAATTTTGTCCCATGTGACCGCTGCTGCGTCATGTCCCTCGTGGCCTTCTGAGATTATGTAATTTTGTCCCATGTGACTGAAGCAGCCATTCACAGGCTGCAGCTCTCACATCCCAGGAGGCCACCATGGAAGTGCCGCAGCAGCAGTCACATGAGACAAAACAATATAATCTCAGGAGGCCGGCAGGAATGCAGCGCTATGGGGGACCAAGGGAGATGAGTGTGGTTATTTTTTTTATTCTAGGGGTGGAATAACAAGTGCCCAGATTGCCCTGTTTGATTCTCTGATGTCTTCTAGGACAATAGGATACAGTTCTAGAAGACCGCAGAGAGTCAGACATGGCAATCGATACACCTTCAATTAACGGAAAATTTATTCGGGCTAAATTGATTTGGACCGCCAATTCTGTAGAATTGGCCCTGAAATGAATTTCAGGAAACTCGCTTATCTCTAGTGTACATGTAAGTCTTGGATCAAACATCACATATTTAACACAATTTTCACATATATATATAAAGGTGTTTTAACAATACATCAGAGAAGAAGTATGATAATGCAAAAAAGTTAAAGAGGACCTATCATTTCTTGAGAAATCCCATGAAGTAATAAGATACCAAAATAAAAAGATTTTCTCTAATGTATATAATTAGGAAAAGTAAAAAATGTCCTCTCTAATTTAGTGTTTAAAGCTCTGGCCCTTTAAGAACGGAAACAACTTCTCAGCTCTCTCCACATACAGCAGTTCAAGTCTCACCAGATTTGGACTATTCTGTGAGAGAGCATAATAGGTAGAAGGATGGATAACTGCATTGCATTTTAGGGAGGCTGTCTGAAAGGCATTATGGGGAAGACAGTCCAAGGTCATTTGATCCTTTTTCTAATTTTTAAAATGGTGGCTTCCATTTTACTGTGATTCGTGCGCTGCAAGCTCTAAAACTTTAGGAGTTTGAAAAATTCAAAACTTTTGGGAAATTTAGATTGAATTTGCTCACTCATAATCCTGGTCAGATTTTAGTACAAGGCTCCAATTTGCCATTCAAATACTGCGAAGAAAAAGCTCCCCTTCCCCACAGTTGGTACCTACCAGAACAGAAGAAAATGTCATGAGATTTGGACTTCAACCTGCTGAAATGAAAGTAAAAATTGTCTTTCTGTAATACTTAGGGAAATCCTGTTTTGCTAATAAGATATATTTAAAATAATTTTATAATCTAGTCTACTGTCACTTTTTGTGTTTTCTTCTTCTCAGAACTGGAAGGTCCTCTTTAAGCTTTATCCTTCAGTTCCATTTTTTATTTAAAAAAAAAAAAAGAAATCCTTTCATTTCATAGGAAATTAACTGACCTATAAGTGTATATGATAATATCCTATTTAATGAAAAACAAAGCTCCCCCTTTGATTAACACTGACTGTTTAATTACCAAAATAGAATCTGTTCCCATTGAACTCATTATAAATGTGTATGTAGTAAGCGCCTCAGCTCCCTCTAGTGGTGGCTGCAAAGAGAAAGAATTGTATCTTTCAATGCGATGGCTATGCAGGGGACATGTAGCTCTGTAACAGAAAAACTCCAACTACTATAAGATATATAACCTAGAGAAGAAGGATGCTGAAGAGACACATGGTGTATGAAAAATAGAAAAATACTTTATTAGCATACATAATATGAGACAATGAACAATGCATAAAAACAAAAAGAATCCATAGACCGACAGTTAAAAAAGGGACAGTGAGCTGTGTGGCTGTCAAATACTCATAAATTACAGATGTATATCTGTGATTTAACTTCCAGGAAATAACACATAAAATAAGAGACCATATATAAAATACAAAAATATATTTGATGAGCTTGCGGATCCAAATAAGGTCCACAGTGTAGTAAAAACGTTTGTCAAATTGCCGTATACACATGTAGCGCTAAGTTAAATGCCGACAAACCATTTGTGAAAAATATTGGTGAACTATATAAGCACCAAAGAAGGATAGATAAACCATAAATATGGTCGAGTATAAGTAGATGCAACAATATATAGTGCAGATACGGTCAACATGCATGTGATCAAATATAAGCTGGAAGAGAAGTCAATAAACGCACAATAAAGGCACCGTATTTACATAGGATAAACCATACCCATAATGGAATGCCAAGAGAGACACATAGCCAGCGTCCACCCCAACGCGCGTTTCGGCATAATGCCTTCGTCTGGGGGTGGCGTAAGAACATAATTAGAGGTCATTTAAATGAGTCAGGGCCAATAAGAGAAAGCCTGCATCACCTGCAAGGTGTTCCGTGAATAATAGCCTCACTGCATGATTATCGGTCGCTGTATCCTGGATCGTGAAGTGGCCACACCTCCGAAAACGCCAGCCGCGAGGCGCCGGAACCGGAAACACGTCACCGCGTCAAAAGACCGGGTCACGTGAATACGGAGTCCGGCGCGTCACGGGTGACGAGAAACAGAGACTGGTCACCACGAACCAATGAAAGAGCGACACAGTGAGGCAGGATACATCAGAGCGCAGGTAAATTAGAAAAGACAGTGTGCTGCTATAAGAGAAGGTGCACTTAAATTGGTACATTTATTTGATACATCCAATGTAGATACAAATTCATCAAAGTTATGGAAAGTAACAATATTTAGACAGGGTCGTAAGAAAGTTATCACTGAAAGTTATATATAAATTCCTTTTGCAAGATATTCAAAAGAAGTGGGTAAAGCATGTACAATAATGCACTTATACATTTTTTAAATGGTGAAGAACAATATGTATATGTGTATATATATAAATATACACACATATATATATATGATGAAAAATATATATGGGACAGTATGAAAGTGAATGTGCAAACAGTGAGAAATGAAAAGAACATAATAAATAAAGCAAATGTGTGTGAAAAAAAGTGTGAAAGATGAGAATTAGAATAAATGAATGAATGAATGAATGAGTAAAGTGCTGCGTATAGTACTCCAAAAATGTGATCAGAGATAAAGTGAATAAAAAAGTGAAAGTGAGTGATGAACATATAATGTGGAAATATATGGGCTATCAGTGATACACAATGCATACATATTCCAAAAAGTACATGAACATATATAATTACATAAAAAGACACATGACAATATATGCACCTGCCCATGCACACACATATATATATATATATATATATATATATATATATATATACACGTACACGTGCATGCGTGAACATACAATCCAATATGATTCCTCAGATTTTCAGATGAATCAACAGCAATTAGTATATATTCCAAAAATATTGATCGTCAGTTGTGGAAAATCCTGTTGACTCAAAAAATGGCGTGGAGACCCAAAGAGATAGGACTCCAACAGGTACAATGGGGTTAACAATATACTTGTAATCTCTATAGAAGAAGATATACACATAATTAAAATCACACAAAAAATGAAATTTAAAAACAATAAAATGTAACCAACACCACTAAAATAAGCTGGCAATCAGAGAGATGCAGACCATTCAGACCTTTGGGAAATACCATTTGGAGCCTCCAAATCCACTTACATTCTCTGTGCAGGAGAAGTTTCTTTAAGTCACCGCCTCTCATGTTAATATTAATGTGATCGATCCCTTTTACTTTCAGTAATTTATAGTTACAAGAATGATGGAGTCGAAAGTGTCTGGGGACCGTTTTAAGCTGCTCCACATCAACTGCTGTTTTGGCGCTTTCTATGTCCCTGACATGTTCTCGTACACGAATTCGTAACTCACGAGTAGTCATGCCTATATATATCTTGGGGCATGAACAGGTTGTTTTTATGCATTGTTCATTGTCTCATATTATGTATGCTAATAAAGTTTTTCTCTATTTTTCATACACCATGTGTCTCTTCAGCATCCTTCTTCTCTAGGTTATATATATTCTATTGCGATGCTTTTGGGTGAACACCCTTGGATCAGCCCGTGCTACTTTGTCTAACATTTTCTTACTTTGTATATTTTGTGGGCTATATTGATCCATGCTGCATTTTCGGTTTGATTACTATAAAGATATATTGTAAAAAATAGCAGAATTTTGGACCCAAAAAACAATATGATGTTCAAAGTTGGAGATATACATGAATCTATTACTTTAATTACTGTTTAAACTCCATGCAGTGTTGGGAAGAAAGGCATACTCACTTTTAGTTACATGTTTGTATGATTACTGTGTAATTACCTAGAATATCTCATGGACACTTGATGCACATACAAATTTCCAAATACTCTGATGACAGCGAGACGTTCAAAAAACCTAAGAGATCACCTAGTGAGGAGCCATTATGACCCTATTACAGCAAAATACCCCTTCGGGACAAAGAGCCCCAAATGGGGTTGTACCCCTTGTGGACACTGCAAAGCATGTCCCAATATCGAAAAAGCTACTATCTTTTCGAATGTGATGGCCACAAAAACATACACTATTACCCATCCGATTACCTGCACCACAAAACCAGTAGTGTATTATGCTATGCGCCCTTGCCCTAAAATTTATGTTGGCCTTACATCTAGGGAATTGAAGGTGCGTGTAAGGGAACATGTCTCTGATATTAGGCGAGCAGCAGATGAGGACATTTTGGAAACTCTGAAACCAGTGGCTAGACATTTCAAGCTACATCATTCTTGTGATCCATCTCTATTAAAGGGATTGATCATATTATTTTGGATATGAGAGGAGTGGCTATCAAACAAAAATTGGCACAATGTGAAGCCCGTTGGATCTGAATCCCTGGGACAATGCATCCACTTGGTTTGAATGAATCTTTGTGTTTCGCTCCGTTTCTATAACCATTGACTCCTTGCGTGTCTAGCTTTTTATATATATATACATATATATATATATATATATATATATTTTTTTTTTTTTTTTTTTATCTTCTATATTGTTAATTACCCTCTTTCTTCCCTTTTCCCCTCCCTTCTTTATTTTAAGGTTACATTATATGCAGTTTTACTATACATCGGCAGACTGGACACATTGTGAAGGACACAGGAGGATACATAGACTGGAATATAAAATGGACTATTTATTCAACATCTTGTACTTATACACTATTATGTTGGAGATTTGCGACGTTGTTGCTGTTGCAATTGTATGCATTTCATAGATTTCCTCTCCCTGTTCTCCTACCTCCTCCCTTCCCCCCCTTTTTTTCCTCCTTTCCTCCCTTTTCCCTCCCTTTTCTTCATTCCCCCCCCCCTTCATCTCTAACCCCCCCCCTTTTCCCACAGGTATTTTTCACAATCATTGCTTAGGTTTATTTTTTATCCAACATTTTTATTTTCTCACTTCCCAATTTATTATTGATATTTCCAAACCCCCCTCCCACTTTTTTGTTTGTTTTGGCTTTTCACATGACTTTATGAATTATGTTGTTGTGATAATCTGTATACGTCGGTGTTCATATACAAATTATGTATACACATCGTACACTCATATGTTTTATAACCAATTTATTGTCATTGGGCATCATAATATGAATGCGTTTTTCTTGGTCTAATTTCTTTGTTTATTTTCACTCTACATAGGTCCCCTCTTTGTACAGTTTTTTCTGGACCGCCTTACATATATTTTTTCACCTTTTTCCCCATTCATACCATGCGTCTACGTGATTTGACATAACTCCCTATTTTTTATTCTCTAGTCCGACCTTTATAATTTCCAGATACATACATCAAAGTGTCCCTTTATAGCCACTTTACCTCCTGACCTAATCTGCCTTTAGGTGTCCATATATATATAGTGTTCCTTATTCCATTATTATGCTGCTGTGTGGTGTCTTATTCGCTTGACCATGTGTGAGGGACAGAGCGCTGTCAGTGAGGGGAGTGGCGTACGCACATTTCGTCCGCTGTCGTCCATCGGGGCTGGTTGTGGGCGTTGATGTTAGACATCGCCGTCCCACATCCTTGCTGATGACGCGGTGCCGGAAGTGGGGCAGCGTCCATCTTTGTACCCTCTGCCAGACGCCGTTCATGTTCCCTGCGACATGTTCAGGTGATCTGACTCCACACACCTTAATGGAGTACTATAAAGGGGAGGTCGCCGCTAGGATGATGCCACCCCCGGACCAAGGCATCCGCCGAAATGTGTGTCGGGTCTCGGCATCTTCCCTTGGCAGGACTATGAATCCTGGTATGTACGTCTCTTTGTACATGTGTATGTTGTCTATTTCACAGGCTCATTGTTATCATTATCTGTGTCTCTTTGCCTTGCATTTTGCTGGATGTACTCTACAAATTCTGTTTACTGATGCACATTGCAGTAGTTGACTTCTTTACGTCTCCTTACCTGCATTTAGCACTTTATATTACACTTCTATTGGCATACAATATGTATTAATTTGAAACAATCTAGACACAGTCAGGGTTGTTACCATACATGTGTCATATACAAACGTACACATTCATATTCATGGGTGTACATGCCTCGGTCATATGATATCCTGTCCTGCAAAGGTTGACTCCTTTCTTTATTGTGTGACTCATCTTTTTTAATATGTTTGTATCGATTCACTAATAAAATAGATATATATTTATATTCATTATCTTTGTGCTAGTATTGATCTTGTTCTTGCTTAGGTGTTTCTATTCTGTTTGTGGTCAATGCACCAAGTTTACTGGGTTTCATATGGGGATGTCTCTTAGTGATACAGATGTAGAACAATTGGGTTTAATACATGTATTATTACATCACACAATATACCATATCACCACATATAGAGTCATTCCCTGTAGTCCCTCGTGTGTACATTTGGTTATGTAATATCCTATTTAATTAAAAACAAAGCTCCCCCTTTGATTAACATTGACTGTTTAATTATCAAAATAGAATCTGTTCCCATTGAACTCATTATAAATGTGTATGCAGTAAGCACCTCAGCTCCCTCTAGTGGTAGCTCCAAAGAGAAAAATGTTTATCTTTCATTGCAATGGCTATGAAGGGGATATGTAGCTCTGTAACAGAAAAACTCCAACTATTATAATGATACACTACCGTTCAAAAGTTTAGGGTCACTTAGAAATTTCCTTATTTTTGAAAGAAAAGCACAGTTTTTTTCATTGAAGATAACATTAAATTAATCAGAAATACACTCTATACATTGTTAATGTGCTAAATGACTATTCTAGCTGCAAACGTCTGGTTTTTAATGCAATATCTACATAGGTGTATAGAGGCCCATTTCCAGCAACCATCACTCCAGTGTTCTAATGGTACATTGTGTTTGCTAACTGTGTTAGAAGGCTAATGGATGATTAGAAAACACTTGGAAACCCTTGTGCAATTATGTTAGCACCGCTGTAAACAGTTTTGCTGTTTAGAGGAGCTATAAAACTGACCTTCCTTTGAGCTAGTTGAGAATCTGGAGCATTACATTTGTGGGTTCGAGTAAACTCTCAAAATGGCTAGAAAAAGAGAGCTTTCATGTGAAACTCGACAGTCTATTCTTGTTCTTAGAAATGAAGGCTATTCCATGCGAGAAATTGCCAAGAAACTGAAGATTTCCTACAACGGTGTGTACTACTCCCTTCAGAGGACAGCACACATAGGCTCTAACCAGAGTAGAAAGAGAAGTGGGAGCCCCCGCTGCACAACTGAGAAACAAGACAAGTACATTAGAGTCTCTAGTTTGAGAAATAGACGCCTCACAGGTCCTCAACTGGCAGCTTCATTAAATAGTACCTGCAAAAAGGCCAGTGTCAACGTCTACAGTGAAGAGGCGACTCCGGGATGCTGGCCATCAGGGCAGAGTGGCAAAGAAAAAGCCATATCTGAGACTGGCTAATAAAAGGAAAAGATTAATATGGGCAAAAGCACACAGACATTGGACAGAGGAAGATTGGAAAAAAGTGTTATGGACAGACGAATCGAAGTTTGACGTGTTTGGATCACACAGAAGAACATTTGTGAGACTCAGAACAACTGAAAAGATGCTGGAAGAGTGCCTGACGCCATCTGTCAAGCATGGTGGAGGTAATGTGATGGTCTGGGGTTGCTTTGGTGCTGGTAAAGTGGGAGATTTGTACAAGGTAAAAGGGATTTTGAATAAGGAAGGCTATCACTCCATTTTGCAATGCCATGCCATACCTTGTGGACAGCGCTTGATTGGAGCCAATTTCATCCTACAACAGGACAATGACCCAAAGCACACCTCCAAATTATGCAAGAACTATTTAGGGAAGAAGCAGGCAGCTGGTATTCTATCTGTAATGGAGTGGCCAGCGCAGTCACCAGATCTCAACCCCATAGAGCTGTTGTGGGAGCAGCTTGACTGTATGGTACGCAAGAAGTGCCCATCAAGCCAATCCAACTTGTGGGAGGGCCTTCTGGAAGCATGGGGTGAAATTTCTCCCGATTACCTCAGCAAATTAACGGCTAGAATGCCAAAGGTCTGCAATGCTGTAATTGCTGCAAATGGAGCATTCTTTGACGAAAGCAAAGTTTGAAGGAGAAAATTATTATTTCACATAAAAATCATTATTTCTAACCTTGTCAATGTCTTGACTATATTTTCTAGTCATTTTGCAACTCATTTTATAAATATAAGTGTGAGTTTTCATGGAAAACACAAAATTGTCTGGGTGACCCCCAAATTTTGAACGGTAGTGTATATTGTAAAAGTTAGCAGAATTTTTGACCCAAAAAACAAAATGATGTTCAAAGTTGGAGGTATACATGAATCTATTACTTTAATTACTGTTTAAACTCCATGCAGTGTTGGGAAGAAAGGCATACTCACTTTTAGTTACATGTTTGTATGATTACTGTGTAATTACCTAGAATATCTCATGGACACTTGATGCACATACAAATTTCCAAATACTCTGATGTACACACATATAACTATTACTTACACTGGGCTTTCATGTGTAATGAGCAGGGCTGCAAAGAATAATAAAGTATTAATGAGCCAGTCAGATTCACTATCCACTTACATACACTATAGGGACACAATAATAATAATAATAATGATCATCATCGTCATCAACAGCAAAAGCATCATACTAACCAGCAACACTTATTGATAACTTTGAGGTAGAAACAGGGGCTTTTTTTCTACTCCAAACAGAGTAAAAACAAAGATTAGGCATTTAAGGACAGGAAATGATATATCAGAGGTTACTTTAGCAGTAAAGTTATCTATGTTGACCACAACCTTTCAATGTGTGAATGTATGCAGTAAGCTCCTAAGTTCCTCCTAGAGATGGCTGCGGGGAATCATTATTTTATTATTCAACCCGATATCAATGCAGGGGATTTGGAGCTCAATGTTAGAAAATGCTCTGTCCCCTATAAAGACATATTAAAGAGGCTCTGTCACCAGATTTTCAAACCCCTATCTCCTATTGCAGCTGATCGGCGCTGCAATGTAGATAACAGTAACGTTTTTGTTTTTTTCAAAAACGAGCATTTTTGGCCAAGTTATGAGCATTTTTATATTTATGCAAATGAGCCTTTCTTAAGTACAACTGGGCGTGTTTAAAGTTATGTCCAAGTGGGCGTGTATTGTGTGTGTGTACATCTGGGCGTTTTTACTTCTTTTACTAGCTGGGCGTTGTGAATGGAAGTGTATGATGCTGACGAATCAGCATCATCCACTTCTCTTCGTTACCACCCAGCTTCTGGCAGTGCACAGACACACAGTGTGTCCTCGCGAGATCACGCTGTGACGTCACTCACTTCCTCCCACAGGAACTTCATCGCGTCGGACGCTGTGTCTGAACTGCCAGAAACTGGGTGGTAACGAAGAGAAGTGGATGATGCTGATTCGTCAGCATCATACACTTCCATTCACAACGCCCAGCTAGTAAAACAAGTAAAAACGCCCAGATGTACATACACAATACACGCCCACTTGGACTTAACTTTAAACACGCCCAGTTGTACTTAAGAAAGCCTCATTTGCATAAATATAAAAATGCTCATAACTTGGCCAAAAATGCTCGTTTTTGAAAAAAACAAAAACGTTACTGTTATCTACATTGCAGCGCCGATCAGCTGCAATAGGAGATAGGGGTTTGAAAATCTGGTGACAGAGCCTCTTTAAGTAATTAATCAGCACAATATTTTGTTTAAATAGTCTTCAAGGGTGGGTATTCATTTGAAAACCAAATTCAAGAGTGAATCCTAAACAGAGGAATGTATAAAGTAATTACTTTTTTTTCCTTATTTCAATATTGGCTTTGTTTTTTTTTAAAGTGCATACGAAACTGAATCTGCACTGTGTAACTGTTACAATTGTATTTTATATGAAATGCAAAAATATATTTTGATGATTTTTGTTCAACTTGTACCTAGTAATGCTAATAATCCTAGTAATAGAGTAAAATAAATATACATAATAGAAACAATCAGTTAATAATATAAAAAGTTAATGTCACTACCTAAAGTTTTACTTATTTTCTATAATTGCAGTTTGTATCAGATTTTTAAAGTGTTGTTAAACAGTGTTTAAGAGGTAATGAAAATTAGCAATATGTTTAAAGAGTATTAATGTTTAATCACCTCAAAATGATCCTTTGATGACTTGCTATCACTTTAAATCTTTCCCATTGTGTAGCATTTATATTGTAATATTTCCACATAAATGAGTATAGACCACATGTCCACTGCTTTGCACTAAATTTAAATAGTGCTACAAGGTAGAACTTTATGTTTGTAAAAGCAATTTAATCTTGTAAAACATTTTGAGTAGTGTTGTTAACCACATGCCACAGTGTTTAGAAATAGCTGTGGGCTATTGTGGAGGTGTAATGGAATCAGTCTAAAAATATATTATTGTTTTCTACATCCTCATTTCCATGACTAATACTTAAATAATTAATGCAACGCTAGAAATGTTAATAATGGTGTTTTCAAATCCGGAACTTAGTTGATTTATCACAAATATAAATGTTATCATCAAACCCATGACAGTGCTAAATGTGTTTACGAAGTGGAATTTTGTGCTTTTTATATCCTATTGAAAATCTTTGCTAGCCTTGTTGAGATGTAATTAGCACATTCATCAAGGATAATATCTATATTTAATCTTATACATTTAGAAAGCTGACTGGTGTATGAACCCACTTTAATAATATGTAATGTATTGCCTTAACAGTGATCTGAAGAATCTGTTGTAGCATTTGCTTATCAAATGTATTTCTTTAGTGATAACGGATATGCTAGCAATAGGACTTTGTATTCTGAATATTCTAGAAATGTTTCATAAAGAAAAATTCCACCTTAAAGTGAGTGTCCAATTTTAAATACAATAGGACAGATTTACTAATCAAAATGCACCAGAATCCTGGTTTAAATTGAGACAGAATTCTGGCACATATGATCATCATGAGCACCATAATCATAAAGTTTTTATGGCATGTTTTGTGACTCTTCCGACAAAGAGGCGTGGCTTATTGTGAAGGTGCGTGGCATAAGATTCATCATATTGCACCAAAATTGTGAAAAAAAGTGATCTAAAGTAGGCCTACTAAAAGGTGGTATAAAGTTAGATAGTAGTGTCTAAAGATGCACCAAATTTATCATCCAGCATGAGCCAATAATAATTATGGCACATCTAGTCTATTTCTAAGCTGTCTCAAATTAAGACATTATAGGTAAATCTGCCCCAATATCATTTTAGTGTAGGGGCTAGTGATAAATTATGAAATTCTGGCTACCAGAAGCCTCCACTAGAGGGAGCTTACCGCATATTGTTTTATTATTGAGTTCAAATTATAAGTAGTATGCAGTAAGCTTTGAAGATCCCCTTAGCTGCAGGCAGACAGAATTTTATAATTAAACTTCAATGTCTCTGTGACTTTATGTTTATGATGAGGATTTATGATGAGGATTTTTTATTAGAAAAATGAAGCTGTGACCGTCATAAAAATGTATTAAGTAATGGATCAGCACAGAATTTTAGACCTATTTTGATCAATACAATCAAAATGATTTAAAAAAAATGGACATTCACTTTAGGACTATACTGAGTATCTGGATAATAACCAGAAAAAAATATTGCCTCTCTTAATCTAGATTTTACATGATAGAATCTTATAGTATCACGTTTTAGGAAAAATAGAAAATCTTATTCAGCCTCTCTCAGATCTAGATATTTATTCAAAGGGAAGGCTAAACTAAACTTCTTGATCAATTGTCATCAAATGTGCCCCACTAGAGAGTAGTGAAACTGAAAAATTGCTAATCCGCTGCTTTGCCGACATGCAAGTTTCCTATTATGAAGCCATTTTTCCCCCGAAGCCTTATTTTACTATTTCAGCCTCTGTTTTATAAGCCAGAAATACGGCTCCATACTAGGAAATTTACCCGCTGGCAAACTGTCCACAAAGCACATTTTCCAGATTCTAAGCATTGCCTACACTGGAAAAGTTGTATTTACTTTTCAGATGAGAGCAGGAATAGCTATGTATGGATCTGCAGCCTGTAAATGTAAAAAAAGGGTGTTCACATTCACTGACAGAAAACATATTTTAAAAATGGTAAGGAATTAAAACACAACGTATATATGAAAGTTGCGGAACTTTTCGTTTATATCGTGATCAAGCTTTAATAGCATCAAAGTGGAAACCCCTTTAAGAATTACCATATGTTCATGGCTTTCTGGCCAGAGTAATGGGTGCTAAAGAATATACCCTTTTCTAGAAGTAATTCCATGATCCATGAAAATTAATCCTGGAGGAGCAAGCTCATCATTATACTATCACTTAAATGAAACTTATTTGTGTACTTTATACCCTTCTTGCTTCTGAGCTAGTACTCCCTAGTGATTCCTGTGACCTGAGAAGAAACAGAGTACTTTGCCTAGCAAATAGCCTTTAGCTAGCAGGGGAGAAAAAAGTTACTATGGTGTCCGTCAAATAACAGCTCAGCTAGATGGCCATATCAATAAAGTTAAATTGCTAGTGGCAACTGGCTGACTCAGCCTTCTATGAGAATGAGGTTAATGGTGATATAAACTATCTTACCATGTAAATGACCACATAAACATACTTACACAGCTCTTAGAGGTAAGAACTGTGAAACAAACTTGGTTCAGCACAATAATGAGAGAATATTCACACCATGAGTAGCAGCACCCTCATAGGAAGGTCAGTTTCTCAAATTATAAAACTTTCCAAAAATTACAAAATAAAAGAGAGAGAATAGAGACCTTAAAGTGTAGCTAAACATTTGACAAACTTCTGACATGTCATAGTGACATGTGAGAAGTTTGGATTGGTGGGGGTCCGAGCACTGAGATCCCCGCCAATCACTAGAACGAAGCAGCTGCAGCGCTCGTGTGAGCGCTCAGCCGCTTTGTGTCGGTTTGGCTTTTTCCGGAAATAACTGTATCGGTGTATGGACTCAATAGAAAGTCTATGAGCCCGTACTCCGATACATCGCCTTTCCGGAAAAAGTCGAACAAACACGATGAACGCTCACACGAGCACTTCAGCTCCTTCGTTCCAGCGATTGATGGTGGTCTCAGTGCTCGGACCCCCACCAATCCAAACTTCTGACATGTCACTATGTTTAGCTACACTTTAATTAAAATTATTGCATTACTACTTGCAGCATGTTTGAGCATGATAAGGCCTGGGCCCAATTACTTAGGAAGGCACATCTGCTACCCTGCATTTCTACCAGTCCTGTCCTGTGTCATTCCTAGCATCAGATACCAGGGGCATGTTCCCCATGGCACAACGTTTTTCAAATGTATCTCTCTCCTCAGGACACATCTGGCCATACACATTAGATAGCCGTCTATTAAATACTTGTTAGTTCGACTACTATCTTAACTTACTGCCCCAAGCCTGCATGTATATAAGGAGAGAGAAATACACTATATGGACAAAAGTATTGGGACACCTGCACATTACACCTACAGGAGCTTTTATGGCATCCCATTCTAAATACATAGGCATTAATAGGCAGTTGGTCCCCTTTATGTGGTCTGCCACTTTCCTAAATGCTTTCACTTTGCAATAATACCACTCACAGTTGATCTAGAAATATCTAGGAGGGAAGAAATTTTAGGAACAGACTAGAGGTAACGGTGGCATCCTATTCCATGATTAAGAGGTGTGTCTCAATACTTTTGTCCACTTAGTGTAAAGTTGATATTACACGGCCCGACAAGGGCCATGTAAACTAGCGCTGATCAACAAAATAGCTTATTGATCAGCACTCGTTTGCTCCATTCAAAAAGAGCTAGTATGTGGACAAGCGCTCATTACTCCGATTGCTCGTCCCCATACATTTCTATCATGTCGGCAGCGCATCTCCCTGTTTAGAGGGAGATGTGCTGTCGACAACGATAATATTTTGGCCATTTAAAACATTCGGTGAGCGCTCGTTTGGCCAATAATTGGCCAGTGTGAAAGGGCCTTTAATCTCCTAGATGAACAAAGGATTGGGCATGGGGATTATCAACATGACAGATCCTTCTTTATACACCTATATATTTACTAAACATCAATTATATACCAAAGCAACAAGAGAAAAGATAATCATAGATGAAGCATATAATGTCTAGAAAAAACAATCTTTATTATTCCAAATATGTAGACAATCTAGTACACCCCGCAAAAAAAATTGATACAAAAAATATTAAAAACATCCTTCAAAAAAAACCGGGGTCAACCATATCCGCAATTACATAAGGGTGGAGTAAAAGTATAGGTGGTAATAGCTCATCGAACCTGGGCTCAATGTCTGGAGCAAGACCCTAAGTTTATAGACCTAATTAGTATACATACTACAACCATAAATCAATTACCTGTGGCTGGCATGGTGGCAATGGGAGAATTCCCCCCAGGAGATACTTTGACGCGTGTTTCGCAACCTTGGTCATGGGGTAAGTATGCTACTCCCACCAGGATTTAAATACTATGCTCAAAAAGCAGTGTCAAATGGTGCATGACGCATCCGGGTCCTGCCCAGCGCATCTGCGTTATTTGCGTCAGCACCAATAAGCACACGTTGCCCAAACAGGAGCTTCCAGCAATTCTCTGACAACTTCTGGTACGACACCAGAACAGTCACCAGAAGCGCATGCGCACTCGCCGTCACTCTTAAGTGTTAATACATGTCCTTATATTTATGAAAAATAGGAGAATTCTCCCATATACCACCATTAGTAGAATACAACTGGAGTCTCATGTATGTATAGTGCAAACATCGTTTTCAGTGTGACCAGTAAAAACGGAGAACAAGTAGCAATGCGAGTAGGGGGCTGTCTCCATGGCAACCAACAACATTGCCAACGAGACAGCATAACGCCAGCAAGGCCCATCACACACACCTGCATATCCACACATAAATAATATATGTGAAAATGTATATGTTAACTAAATAAGTAAATAGATAAATAACATCTCACACAGAATTCACGTTGTAGAGGGGATTTACCAAAATATACAGGTAGGAAGCTATAGAAGCAGATAGCCGCCACCACAAGCAGCTAGATAACAGTAAGCGGCCAAAGTGACAGCACTGCCTATTAAAGTGGAATATACGTACACATAATGTGTAGGTATAAATGTGTGGACCAGTTCATCCCCAAAATGTACAGGTAAGACCTTCACGCAGGAGTAAATTTCCCATGCACAACAATACCGATAAACATCCCGCCCACAGCCCCCACCAGCAACTATCAAACACAGAAATGCTAAGCACTAAAAACGAGCATGTTAATCATTGCTCAGAGGAAGGCAGGGGCAATGTGGGCAGGAGGCTGGAGTTTGGACACCATGCAGTAAAATCACTGCATGGTGTCCAGAACAACAGCAGTCCCGCCAATATACCTGACCTCCCCCAGAAACAAGGGCCACCAGCTAGAAAAACCATAAAAATAGGTCAAAGTGCATCGCCAAAAGGAATCGCCAGTGAGAGAACGCCAAATGCAATGCAAGTCAATGCCTATCACACCGGCGATGCCACCTAGCAATACCCCAGACAGATCCTTTTTTGCCTTGACCTTTACCATTAGGGGACTTTAGGACTGCTCCTATACATACTAGATTGACATCCGATCCCACCGAAATCTATGACTTCAGTCTTCTTCAAACTAACGTGTGTGGCCAGCTTTCCATTTGACTTTTTTTTTTGTTTTGCTTTGACTTTTAGCTAGTTATACATTTCCAAGTTTGCCAAATATACAAATGAGCATCTATGGTAACTAACCCTTTTATTTTTTACTGTTTTGTACTATGATTGTTCTGCAATTAATTTGATAGATTTTGCTTTAAGTAATATTTCTTCCTCATAATTTTTGTTAAAGATTAATGATATAACCATTTTTTATTTTACAAAATTAGTGACACCTTGTGAAGTAAATAATAAGTTCAGCGTCTGTTCCAGTTTGTGATGCAAACATTTTTTTTTCTGGCTAATGGAAAATATGAATTTCCATTCACACAAAAGGGCAGATTCATCTGCTACAGATTAGCTACATCGAAGTAAAATGGTGTTCAGCACAAATGCCTTATTTATGGTCCTTTCCAAAACTTTTTCCGACACCTGTGAGAATATTTTTGTTACTGATGTAAAAGGGATTTTAGATGACAAGTTGCAGAATGTGCAACTGATTTACTTAAAGAGGCTCTGTCACCAGATTCTCAAATCCCTATCGCCTATTGCTAAATGGACAACTGGGCGTGTTTTTTTTCGTATGTCCAACTGGGCGTGTATTGTGTTTTTAACTGGGTGTGTTTACTTGTTTTACTAACTGGGCGTTGTGAATAGAAGTGTATGATGCTGACGAATCAGTGACCAATCAGCATCATGCACTCCTCTCCATTCATTTACACAGCACATAGTGTTCTTACTAGAACGATGTGCAGCCACATACACAAGTGTCCTGATAATGAATACACATGACCTCCAGCCTGGACGTCATGTGTATTCAGAATCCTGACACTTCTGAATCTTTTCTGTGAGATTTCCAGCAAGGGAAACAAAATCTCGTTTACCTCGTAATCTCGCGAGATTACGCGTGGCTTGCTGGAATCTCACAGAAAAGATTCAGAAGTGTCAGGATTCTGAATACACATGACGTCCAGGCTGGAGGTCATGTGTATTCATTATCAGGACACTTGTGTATGTGGCTGCACATCGTTCTAGTAAGAACGTGATGCTGCTGTGTAAATGAATGCAGAGGAGTGCATGATGCTGACTGGTCACTGATTCGTCAGCATCATACATTTCTATTCACAACGCCCAGTTAGTAAAACAAGTAAACACGCCCAGTTAAAAACACAATACACGCCCAGTTGGACATACAAAAAAAACACGCCCAGTTGTCCATTTAAAACCTCATTTGCATATATATATATATATATATAAAATATATCATAATTTGGCCAAAAATGAACGTTTTTCAAAAAAACAAAACGTTACTGTTATCTACATTGCAGCGCCGATCACATGCAATAGGCGATAGGGATTTGAGAATCTGGTGACAGAGCCTCTAAGTTTTCTGTGCCTTTTTTGAGGGTGCACGCTACACTAGAATTTCACACTGGCATACTATGTACCACAACATGCACTTTTTGTCACATTTCCTGCTTTTCATGCTTTCTTTGTAAATATAAGAAAAAATTTTGCAAGAAAAATGGCATCTCATGTAGTAAAATAAATCCCAGCAATTCCCAAATATTTTTCAGCAAGTTGCATAATTTTCCACCAGTTACACATAACACTTAAAGATATAATTTGTCATGTTGGTGAGATTGTAGAGAAAATTGCTATGTGTAAATGCAACTTCTTGCAGCACTCCCAGCAAAGACATTCTTGCAGCGCTCCCAGAATAGGTGAAAAATCCAATTTTATTTTTTTTCACATACCGCTCAGAATTTGATCCAGCAGACTATTCAAGTGCTGTGTGCACAACAGCGATTCACGAACACCAGAGGAGAGATATGCTCGTATCAGAGATGCCCTAACAGTGATCTTGCAACCTGGTACTGGAAACTGTGCTGTGGTGCCAGGCTTGTCCAGTTATCCAACGCCAAGACTAACAGGCCTTGGGGGAACCTATCCTGCTGGAAGAGCATCCCATGGTGATGGCTGCAAAAAGTCTAGTGACTGTATCTAAAGGAAAGGTGCCTAAGTCTTCTGAATCTGAGTGACTTAAAAATGGAATCAAAGAAATACTATCCAGTAGCTCAACTGTCTTAGGTAAACTTACAGGACATTGTGGACACTCCAACAGTTCCTGCTCGGCAGTCCACTCAGCAACAGAACATTCAAGGAGAGACAACATCTATGCCTTGGTAGGACGAAATTCATATTGGCGATTTGTCCACACCAGCTGCCCAAATTGCTGGAGTCCTTGCTGTTGCCCAATAGCACCATCATGATTTTAGTAAACATTCCTTGGATTTTTGGAAAGCCTGCAACATTGAGCATGCCATCCCAACTGGCTTTCACCCTCCAATCAAGGACAGGAACCAGCCTATACCACTAGCCATGTATCAGCCTGTCAAGAAAACGATACAGGAGATGAAAGACGCCCAAGTTATCTGGGAAAGTCACAGCCCGTGGGCTACACCTCTGGTCCTAGTCAAGAAAAAGGACGGTAACATCAGGTTCTGCGTGAACTACAGGAAAATCAAGAATATATCATCCACAAAGATGCCTACCCTCTGCCACGCATAGAGGAGTCCTTAACATTGTTGGAATCAGCAGTATATTTCTCCACCCGAGATTTACTGAGTAGGTACTGGCAGTTAACCATGGCTGCAAAATACACCATTTACCACTCCCAAGGGCCTATTTGAATTTAACTGTATGCCCTTTGGACTGTGTAATGCCCCTTGAACCTTCCAGAGGTTGATGGAGCGTTGTCTGGGCCACCGGAATTTTGAGACTGTCCTGCTGTATTTGGATGATGTCATCATATATTCCACAGCCGGATGTTACTTTAAAGTCTATACTGAAATATCAATATGTTTTGTAAAGTACAGCATTCTCTAGGTATGGCGTTTTTTTCTGGCTTTTTCCCATAGGCTTGTCTATAAGACTTGAAATATGGCACCAAAAAAAAAAAAACGCATGTACAAAATGACAGTAAAAAAAAAAAAAACACTGCCCAAAAAACGCTTCAAATTCATGGCATTTTTTACAAGCGTTTAAAAACGCTGAAAAAATATTACTATTCAAAATGAACCAGAATTCTGGTTTAAATTAAGCCAGAAATCTGGCGTACATGCCATGCGCCACATTTCTTAACTATCTTAGATACTTTTTTGCAGCACTTGATAAGTGGGTGTGGCTTAGCAGGAAAGGGCATGGCTTAAAATTCAACACCTTGCAAAAAAACCTGTCGTAAAGTAAGCCTATTAAGAGGTGATATAAGGAAAAGTTTCTAATATGTCTAGATAGATGCACCAAATTTATTACACAGCATGCACCACTGTGATAGGTTTGGCACATCTTCTGACGACCTTGTCTAAGTTTAGACTGTTTAAAACTCAGACTGTATTAGTAAATTTTCCCCGTTGTCTGTGAAGGAGGTCCAATGCAATGACAGTAAAATATTCAAGCAAGTATATATGAATGATTACCTGAAAATGATGGTACATTGTAGACTTTTATACTAGTTGGTTCACTTGAACAGATTTATCTAGGACATCGGTTATTTGGTTAAGAAGAATTTAGGTGTTTGACCTTTCAACAATGAAACCTACACAACTCACAGTGATTAAATCAAAATCAGAACTTTAAAGGTCAATTGGGCTTTAAAACTATAGATAGTTATCTTGGCTATCATAGTTCATACATTTATGTCATAAGCACTAACTATTCACAAATCAATAAAAATTATTGATATTGCACTAAGCACAACTGTTGTTGAAGCGAAAATCAATCTCTTACACAACTTTGATGTAGTTTCCATCTTCTAATCTGTTCCTGAACAGACAGATTTTACAGGTGTATAGCTTTTGAGGAAAATGTACAACCTTTGAAAAAAAGAGGGAGAAGCAAGAAACCGTCATATTACAATAGATTTCTATACCTTAAAGAGACATTTCTGTTGAATTTTTTGGGGATTTTTTCCTTTTATTATTGTTATTTTCATAATTAAACTTTTACTTTACATGAGGACATCCTTACAAAATGTTAATTTCAATAGGTTTTTATTGTAGATTTTCTTTTGCAAGATAACAGATCGGCAAGCGAAGAGTAGAAAATTATATAATGCAAAGTGTAAACGAGTGCTATACAGAACATGCTACTTATTACTTACATTTGAAGGACTTAGTAAATTCAAGTTGAAAGTTGAATGTAGATCAGGTTTAGTCACCTGTCATTCCGTGCCCTCAAATATTCATGCATTAATAAATGGTTACCATGGAATAGCACAAAAATAAACAATAAAAAACAAGTAGAAATTTGCAGCAAAGTAGCCAGTACTAGAAAAGGCATAGTATCAAGGATGATTGGAACCTTGAACAGCAGACAATGGAGAGATGTTAAAATCAGAATCTATAGCAATAACTCACCTACATTTTTGTGATGGTTTTGACTCAAAGAGATTGTTCTAAGATATAGGTCTGTTAAGCCACATTAATAAGTGTTTAAATGCTGGGAATATCTGTAGATTTCCACGTTTGCGCAATCACCACCTTAGCATCCTCCAAAATGTGTGATACAATAGACTGAAAAGCACATGGCCAGGCGTTCATTAACAATAATTTGAGTTCTAGTGTCAGTTTGGTTTCTAGTTTTTTGTAAAGTTTTGTAAAGTTTTGGATTAATTGTGAAACCGCCTTCCAGTATGGGGAGAGAAGTGAACAAAACCAAAAGATGTGAGAAATGGAACCCTTATTTCGACAGCATCTCCAGCATCTGTCAGAGGAAGTAGGATACTGTACATAAGGTGCAACTTATCCTGAGTATAATACCAGTGTAGCAGTGTCTTATGGTGAGCTTATAATTCATTGCTTGGAGAGTACATTTCATGGCGGTGTGCCATTGAGACAATGAGTAGGTTTTGCCAAGCTCCGATTCCCACTTATACATATATAAGTGTTTAGTAAAGACAGGTACATCATTGAAAAGATCATAAAAAAGCCTAAGACCCGGGGGGCGTGGCTGGACGAGCTGGAAAGCAGACGTGCTTGAGGGAGCTCTCCACAGGCCTGAGCAAAAAAAGGGACAGATTGAGCATTTAAATGGGTAAAACCCGATCTAAAAAGACCCTACGGGGGACCCAGACCCACGGGGGTGCAGACACCCCGATTTCTAATTTCTTTCTGCCGCTGGCAGCCGGAGACTCGAGCTCGGAGGGAGCCGCAACACCGCCGCTGATGGAGCCGCCGTCAGGGCGCATGGAGTGCAGCCCTGCCCGGCTCACTGTTAGCCTGGAGGAGCTGCTGTCTCCGGAGGTGGAGAGGGCAGCGGCACGGGCACCCGAATCCCTGGCGGAGGGTGACGACCCGGAGAGGAGTGGAAGCCACTTAACCGGGCCAGCCAGAGCCTCCAGGAGGAGCCAAGATGGCGGCGGCCAGGACCGAGGTGAGACGCTGCCCGTGCTGGACGAAGCCGGGTGCTCCCCCAGATGTGGGTCGGTGCAGCCTGTGGTAAGACAGAGGAGGGTGTTGTCACAGGGGACAGAGGAGCATGAGGAGGAATGGCCAGGAGTGAACAGCGCCAGCAGGGGATGTCACTTACCTGCTTCTGCTGGTACCTCGCGGCGGAGCCAAGATGGTGGCCGGGACCGGTACTATGCAGGGGTGCAGGAAGATGGCGCTGGGGAGGTGAGAGGCAGTGCGGCAGCCTGCTCTCCGATACAGGTCACGGGAAGAGACAGGGGAGAAGTGGACCCGCTGGCCGAACCGGGGGTGATGCCGGAACAGAGACATGCACAGGCTCAGGAAGAACCTGGGGAAGAGGATGGCGAGGAGAGCTCCTCGGAAGGAGGGGTGATACCCCCAGTAACCTGCAGACGACAGAGAATCAGGGGGACTGTGGCAGAGAGGTCCTATCCATTTCCCTCCAGTGGTGGGAGTCTGATGGGAGATCTGCCGCCACCGGACCGGGCGGCCCAGACGCTTAGAGGTCACCCGGAATTACAGGCTTTGCTGGCGCTTTTACCTTCTAAAAGGGACATGGAGGAGATGGCGGCCGATTTAAAAGTGGCGTGGCGCCGAGACCTGCACGTGGTCCAGTCGGAGGTATCTGCCCTAAGGGCTAAAGTAGGTGTATTGGAATCCTGGAAGGACTCTGTGTCTACGACTATACAACAGCTTACTGAGGCGCAGAGAGCTTCAGGCTCACAGCAGAGACAAATGCAAGGGCAACTGAACGACCTGGAAAGCAGGAATAGGAGGAATAATATCCGTCTGAGATGTTTGCCGGAAGCAACTAGAACGGCTGACTTAATACCAACGCTGACAGGTATCTTTAACACCTTACTTAACCGGCCCGTGGACACTTATATATAGATAGATAGAGCTCACAGGGCATTGGGTCCGAAGAGTACTGATGCCGCTAGACCACGGGATGTAATTTGCCGTATTCACTATTATGGCCTGAAAGAGAAGATTCTGCAGAAAGCGAGATTAAAGGCCGAGATCGATTTTGACGGGGCTAAACTGCTCCTGTTTCCTGATTTAGCGAGACGCACCCTTAGACAACGGGGGCTGCTCTGCCCTTTGCTTTCCGTGCTGCAACAGCAGGGGATATCGTATCGCTGGGGATTCCCCTTTGCCCTGCATGTGCGTGTGGAGGACAGAACTGTCTCGCTGTGCACCCACGCGGAACTCCCGGTATTTATGAGGGCCCTTGAATTGCCTATCCTCTCATTGCCGGACTGGGAGACTTTCCAAATGGACACTTTGCAGGGGCCGGGAGCGCCCCCTCCTGGGAGGTCCGCGACCGGACAGAGGGAGAGATCTGGCTCACCATTGCCACACAGACCGCGGTGGCGACAGAACATTCCCTGCAAGATTTTGGGAGCGTTGATGTTTTATATGCTCTTTCTTTAACCCCTTTGCATTACAGGTTGTCACCCATGCAGAGATGCTCGAGCTCATCAATCTTGTGAGTCTGTGAATAAATAAGTTAATATTCCATGTTGGGATGATGTAAAGCTCTAGTTTGGGTAAACTGTTTGGAGCTTGGTTCTGGGGAGGTTAGAAAGGTCCCGTGGTGGGCTTACATGAAGCATTTATAGACCCTGTAGTTTGTTTATATCCACATATGGTAGGTCTGTCCCTTCGCGTAAATGGTTTAGCAGACGTTGATATTAAAGGCTGTGGAGTTTAGTCCGATACCTCTACTTTTTGTAATCAGTAGTAGTGTACTGCTTGACGGTAGTCCGCTTTGACCCCCACATAGGAATATCGCTGAGACTGGACTGGTTCTAACCAGTGATATAGGTGCTTGGAGGCACAATATAGTACTTTGTAGTGACAGGATGTTTTACCTGTCTTCTGTTAGTTTTTTCTTTTCCTTTTTTATCCATGTTATGCTATTTATTCTATGCTATGGTAATGCAATGTCTGCTTGGAATATCTGTAATGTACTCGATGTCTTGGACGGGATGGTGGGTGCGGCGGCAGCGGCTGGTGAACACAAGTATTTTGTGATTAGATGTAGCTTTGCTCTTTTTGAGTTCAGAGATAATGGCTGAGTTCACCATTTCATCCCTGAACGTGAAGGGATTTAATGTTTCGGAAAAGAGGTCTCAGATCTTGTATGCTTCACATAAACAGAGGATCCAGGTACTGTGTGTTCAGGAGACCCACTTCAGGGCGGATCAGGTTCCGATTATTCGTAACAAATACTACCCGGTGGGATACCACTGCAGTTATCCGAACGGCAAGACTATGGGGGTATCTATTTTCCTGCATAAATCTTTTCAGGGTAGGGTGATAGATACCTATATGGATTCTGAGGCAAGATTTATTTTTATGAAATGTGAAGTGGGGGTCCGCATGGTCACGGTAGCCAATATTTATGCCCCTAATACTAACCAAGTTCCTTTTTTTCTGAAGATGTTGGAAGAGCTGAGCTCTTTTTCATCGGGCGCGCCTATCCTATGTGGGGACTTTAATCTGGCCATTAATCCTTTGCTTGATACGTCCTCTGGACGGACTTCCCTAGCATATAATAAATTGAACAAATTGAGGAAGAGGCTTAGAGATATGCAGCTTTGTGATGCGTGGCGGTTGACTCATCCGGATGAAAGGGACTTCACCTTCTACTCGTTTGCCCATAACTCCTACAGCAGGATAGATTACGTTATGGTTCACCATAGTCTATTATCTTTCCTGGAAGAGACTTCTATTGGTAGTATGCTTCTCTCTGATCACGCACCGGTGTCTTGTGTTTTGCGCTTTTCGCCACAGTGTCGTAGAGGCTTTACTTGGCGCCTAAATGAATCTCTGCAGAAGGACCCCTTGTGTATGCGAGAGTTGAAAAAATAGGTGGAGAATTTTAGAGGGGATCATGCTAGAGATGACACCGCCCCTACGGTGAAGTGGGAGGCCCTGAAGTGTGTGCTTAGGGGGGTCCTCATCAAGCATGGTGCTCGCCTCAAGTAGGAGAGGAGGGCGAAGCTTCAGACGCTTCTAGTTAAGGTGCAGTCCCTAGAATCCAAACATAAGCAGTCGCTGCAAGAACACACTCTTCGGGAACTGACTAAGATTTGTCATGAGGCTCAACTCCTGCTGGACAGGAGCAGTGCTCGACTCCATCAGGTGTATTCCCACTATTATTATGAGTGCGGTAATCAGGCGGGGAAGGCGTTGGCACGGGCGATGTGTGAGCGGGGGGGGGCGTCTTACTTTATACCCTCGATACGAACGGTAGCGGGGGAGCTTGCGATTAAGACGGAGGATATAGCATCGGCCTTCTGTGAGTATTATTCCACACTTTATAACATGCACGCTCCTACTCTGGGTAATGTTCCTCCCGAATCACTGCTCTCTTTATCTGAGTATATTAGGGACACTGCGCTGCCTCGGTTGTCTCCAGAAGAGGCTCTGGGCCTGGATTTAACGTTCACCGGAGAGGAGTTACTGCAGGCTATCAAAGCGTTACCGGCGGGGAAGAGTCCGGGGCCTGATGGGTATACGGCAGTATTTTATAAATCGCTGGCGGAGGACTTGGTACCGTCTCTGCAAGAGTCGTTTAATTCCATTTCGGAACGGGAGATTCCCGGATTGTTTTTTACAGGCTCATATCACAGTCATCCCAAAGGGGGGTAGGGACCTGCAACATTGTGCGAACTACAGGCCCATATCTCTCATCAACACAGATGCTAAGTTGTATGCTAAGTTAATAGCGAATAGACTGGCTGGGTTTCTGGGGTCCCTGATTCACCCGGATCAAGTGGGGTTTGTCCCACGGCGCGAAGCCAGAGATAATACGCTGAAGACCTTCTCTCTGATCCATCACATGACGAAGAGTGGCATTCCCTGTATGCTCTTATCGTTGGATGCGGAGAAGGCTTTTGACCGGGTGGATTGGGGGTTTTCTGGAGGCGGCTTTTTGTCAGATGGGAGTAGGTCGTTTAATGCTGACGCGTATCATGTCCCTTTACAATCATCCTCAGGCGAGTGTTAGGATTAATGGCTCCCCATCGGCTCCATTTCGAATTGGTAATGGGACTAGACAGGACGGCCCACTGTCTCCACTGCTGTTTGCAGTGGTGATGGAACATCTTTTGGTAGCTGTGCGAAATAATTCTGACATAAGGGGGGTTCAGGTTGGTGAGATGCACTTCAAGGTGTCGGCGTTTGCGGATGATTTACTGTTTTATATTACAAGCCCACACCTAACATTGCCGCCTTTGATGAAAGCCATTCGAACGTATAGCTATTTTAGTAACTATAGGATGAACATGTCTAAGAGCGAGGCCATGAATGTATCCTTATCGGGGGCGGAAGCTCAGCAGGTGCGCAGTAACTATTCTTTTTCGTGGAAGGCGGGCTCATTGAAATATTTGGGGGTTGCGGATACCTGTGTCTAAAAACACCGAAAAAGGCCATACTTACAAATGGACACAGCCAGGTCAGAAACGCTGATGAAGGCGAGTGAGCAGGTGCTTTAAATAATAATAGCCACTCCCACTAGTCTTGAGGGGAGTGGTATGTGGTGCATGGGATGTGTAGTAAGAAATAATAAATGAATAGTGTATGTGCAAGTGTAATAATGTAAGTGAAATATAGGGGGCAGTAATGAGTAAAGTGCCTAAAAAATAAATGAATAATGGGATGCAAGTGTGTGAAACATGGAGGGATAGTGTGTAAGTCATGAGGCGCAACGTGACTAGCCAGGTAGAAGCCTATTTGTGACGCCTTGATAATTCATAGAGCGGGCTACCCTGCTTGCTAGGCCAAACAACAACACACCATGCTCTCCCAGCATCAAAGACCTGGCTGTGTCCAAAAGAAGCGAATATAAGTAATAATGAAAAATACCTGGGGTATTAGTGATCATTTTGGCCAAAAGGACGCAAGCTCGCAATCCACGACAAGGATCCCCAGACTTGCGAGTCCCTAACTGGAGCGAAAAGCTCCTGATGTACAGACCTTGGCCTAGCAAGCAGGGTAGCCCGCTCTATGAATTATCAAGGCGTCACAAATAGGCTTCTACCTGGCTAGTCACGTTGCGCCTCATGACTTACACACTATCCCTCCATGTTTCACACACTTGCATCCCATTATTCATTTATTTTTTAGCCACTTTACTCATTACTGGCCCCTATATTTCACTTACATTATTACACTTGCACATACACTATTCATTTATTATTTCTTACTACACATCCCATGCACCACATACCACTCCCCTCAAGACTAGTGGGAGTGGCTATTATTATTTAAAGCACCTGCTCACTCGCCTTCATCAGCGTTTCTGACCTGGCTGGGTCCATTTGTAAGTATGGCCTTTTTCGGTGTTTTTGCATAAATGTCCTTGTTTTTATCTGTTTTGTGGATACCTGTGTCTCTTGCAGACTCATACTCTCTTAATTTTCTACCTATTCTTCAGACTCTTAGAGCTGATCTGGACAAGTGGGAAGCCATGGATTTTTCGTGGTTGGGTAGGATAAATGTGATAAAGATGAATATCCTGCCGCGGCTGATGTATATCTTCCAGACGGTCCCGTGTGTCTTGTCTAGGGTTTTTTTTCTTCAATTAAACAAAGCACTGGCTAGGTTTGTTTGGCGGGGCAGACCGTCGAGAATAGAAAAAGCTACCCTTTTTAAGAATAAGCGGAGAGGGGGGCTGGGCTTGCCTGACTGTCTGGCCTATTACTTTGCGGCGGTGAATGCGCGTATGTTGGATTGGTTCCATCACGCGGACTCTAAGTTGTGGGTGAGACTGGAGAATCTATTGGCGCCGGTTCCTCTCACTGTCCTTCAATGGCTCCGGGTGCGTTACTTTAAGGGGCGGGAAAACGCTATGCTCCCTTTGGTTGCGGGACAAGTGGCACTCATTTATAAATGGTACCGAGCTCTGGCTGTAGGAATTCCTCCTGATGGCCCATTGGTGGCAATATCCCATAATGTGGACTTCCCACCTGGGAAGAAACCCACCTTCTTGACCTTTGCGTCTAGACCTTCGCCGCTGACTTTTTGTCATGTTCTGACGAGTCAGGGCTTGAAGTCCTTTGAGGCGCTTGTCCCGGAGCTAGAGAGATCATCGGTTGGGCGCTGGGATTTTTTAAGGCTGCAACATTTCTATAATGCTAACAAGGCGAGGCTGTCCTTGCACAGGGATCTAACACCGATAGAGCAGCTATGTGTGGTTTCTTCCCCTCCGGGGAGGGATATTTCCCTTATCTATAAGTGTTTTCAGGATTTAAATAATGAGATCCCACCTTCCTTTGTGAAAGGGTGGGAAAGAGAGCTTATTTCGCCCCCGACATCGGCTGACTGGGCAAAAGCTTTTGCCTTATGCCATAGATTCCCCATATCTTGCAAGGCCCAGGAAACTAACTATAAGATCTTGTCACGATGGCATAGGGTTCCTGCATTGCTTCATTCCTTTTACCAGGAGGTACCTGATAATTGTTGGCGGTGTAGCAGAGCCGGTGGTACGATGTTGCATATTTGGTGGGGGTGCCCGTTAATCAATTCATTTTGGGCTGCAGTGGTGGACCTGATACAGAAAATCACGGGTCAAGTGCTGCCCAATACACCAGAGGTGTTGCTTCTTTCCATGCTCCCTGGAGCGATCAAAAAATACACGAAAACCTTGATTAGTTTTCTTCTGATCGCAGCACGCACGGTTATTCCACGGCTATAGAAGTCCAGTAACATACCCACTATTACTGAATGGTTCCAGGAGATTTTACATCTGCAGAGAATGGAGGAGGCAACACAGGCCCAGCATGAACATCCACGGTCAGGGAGATTGGTTTGGCAAGAATGGCAGGAATTCTGTGAGTCGGACGATTACTTACTGTACGCGTAGGCCTAATGGGACAATTCAGGGGGGGAACTGGGCCTGATCCGCCCTGATAGTGGGAGTGCGAGTCCTCTGGGTGTGCCTGTTCTCTTTATCCTCTATCCGATGCAGGGTTAGGAAGTAGTGCCTTATCGCATGTCACGGTTCTGATGCCGTCTGTCGTGATGCCCACTGTCCTGGCTGCCTTCTCAGTATTGATTGTGATGTAGTGCTATGTATTCCTGATATCCAGGTGTCTTAGGCGCCTTATTACTTCCTCCTCTGCTGGACTGAGGAATCTGTGGCTATGTATGTCAATATCATGTGTATAATATGGATTGTTTTATTTTTCAATTTTTCTTCTTGTTTTCTTTTTGTTACCTCTTGCCGGCTATGTATGATGAATGCATATATTTTCTGTAGTGCTGTACATTTCTGGCTTGTTTTGATTTGGTTTTGTCGAAAATACCCAAAAATAAAGAATGTTTAAAAAAACTAAAAAAAAACTAAGACCCTTTAGCAATTTATTTGTGTTAGATATTTTATCCGAATAAACTTGTGTGATAGAAGAAAATGACAGATTCGGAAATATTTATAGAAGTCCAGTTTAGGAATTGAGAACTTTGATTGTAAATTGAGAGACTAATAGGAGGTTGGATCTGAATAGGAGGTCTCTATAAAGCACATCAGTTGTGGGATTTTATACCCATTTGCAAATGGCAATAGTTGGGGTTTAACCCCTGCCAGCACGAGTAAGTAACTGTACGCCGTTGCGGGAGGTTACTGCACGCACGAGGATGTATAGTTACTGAGTTGATTCTGGTGCACACTGTCGGCGACAGTGTGCCCCGGGAACCGGGAGGTCAGCTGTCGCCGACAGCTGACAATCCACTCTTGCCGGCCAGCGGTCCTTTGCCACTGATTTAGGCTAATTAACCCCTTAAATTCGGGGATCGATTGCAATCGCCAAATTTTAGGGGTTTCTAGCATATCAGCAGACCCCGGTCCGAAATCGCGGGGTTTGCCGATAGTTAGCATGGCAAACGGAAGCCAAACAATGGCTTCCATGTCTGCCATAGACGGAAGCCCATCAGGACCAACCTTCGGCTGGTCCTGATAGGCTTCCTGTCAGAGTGACAGGAAGTCACTGTGTCGTTCCCGATGTACACTGTCGGCTACAAGGTGTGCATCGGGAACTGGGAGATCAGCTGTACCCGACAGCTCAGTGAGCTGGGAGATCAGCTGTCCCCGACACTCTAGTGTTGCCGATCAGCAGCTCATCGCCGCTGATTTCGGCAATTAACCCGTTAAATGTGGTGCTCGATTGCGATCGCCACATTTAGGGGGTTTGTAGCACATCAGCAGCCCCCATGCAATTGTGGGGGTTGCTGATGCTTGTGATGGCATCCGGAGGCCAGGCAACGGCCTCTGGGTCTGCCATGTATGGAAGCCTATGAGGATCAGCCTCTGGCTGGTCCTAGTAGACTTAGGGCTGATTCAGACGAACGTGACGTTTTTGCGCACGCAAAAACCGCGGCGTTTTGCATGCGCAAATGGCACTTGACAGCTCCGTGTGCCCTGTTCATATGGATGCGCGGCTGCGTGCTTTTCGCGCAGCCGCCATCTTTATGACACTCCGTCATAAATGGATGTTTGTAAACAGAAAAGCACATGGTTCTTTTAGTTTACATTCATTCTTTTACTGTTATTGCGTGAATAACGCTTGTCCCACGGAAGTGCTTCCGTAGGGCATGCGTGATTTTCATGCTCCCATTGACTTCAATGGGTGCGTGATGCGTGAAAAACGCCGACACATAGAACATGTCGCGAGTTTTACGCAGCGGACTAAGGCTGCGCAAAACTCACGGACTGTCTGCACTGCCCCATAGACTTCTCTAGGTCCGCGCGAGCCGCGTGAAAACCACGCGGCCGGCACGGACGCAAAACACGTTCGTCTGAATCTGCCCTTACTGTCACAGTGACTGTGACGTCACATTGACAATTGGAATACGTTTGACTACCTAGGTAGTGTAATGTATTCTAGCAGTGATCAGAGCTGCAGGTAAAAAAAATAAAGTGTAAAAAGTAAAAAAAAAGTTAATAAAAATGTTTTATAAAAGTGTAAAAATAAAAGTTTTTGTTTTCCTATAATAAGTCATTTATTATAGGAAAGAAATGAAAATGTTAAAAAAAGTACACATATTTGCTATTACCGCGTTTGTAATGATCCAAACTATGAAACTACAATGTTATTTTTTCCGCACGGTGAACGCTGCAAACAAAATAAATGGAAAACTAGGTCAGCATCGCTATTTTTTGGTCACCACCCCTCCCAAGATAAGGAATAAAAAGTGATCAAAAAGTTGCATCTACCCCAAAATATTACCAATAAAAACTACAACCCGTCCCGCAAAAAAACAAGACCTCCCACAGCTTTTTTGACTAAAAAATAAAAAAGTTACGGCTCAGAATAGCGTGTCTCAGAAAATAAATAATTTTATAGAAACGTAATTTTATTGTGCAAACACTGCAAAACTAAAAAAAACTATACACATATGGTATCGCCGTAATCATACCGACCCGCAGAATAAAGTAAAATGTAATTTTTTGCGCACAGTGAACGCTGTAAGAAATAAAGAGTTTAAAGCGCCAAAATCGCTGTTTTTTGGTCACCTTAGCTCAAATAAGATCCTGTGGGGTCAAAATGTTCACTATACCCCTAGAAAAATTCCTTGAGGGGTTTAGTTTCCAAAATAGGGTCACTTTTGGAGGGTTTCCACTGTTTTGGTCCCTCTGGGGCGTTGCAAGCCTGACATGGAACTGAAAACCAATCCAGCAAAATCTGCGCTCCAAAATCCTTCAATTCTGAGCCCTGCTGTTGGTCTAAACAGCTGTTTATTACCACATATGGGGTTTTGCCATAATCGGAAACAATTGCTTTACAAATGTTGAGGTGCTTTTTCTCCTTTATTCCTTGTAAAAATGAAAAAATTGTTTGTTTCCACAGAAAAAAAGGTGATTTTCAACTTCACAGACTAATTCCACTAAATTCTGCAAAAAAAACTGTAGGGTCAAAATGCTAACTATACCCCTGAAAAATGCCTTGAGGGGTGTAGTTTACAAAATGGGGTAACTTTTGGGGGTTTTGACTGTTTAGGTACCCCAAGACCTCCTCAAACCTGACTTGGTGCAAAAAAAATATTCTCAAAAAAAAGGAGGTCCCAAAATACACTAGGTGCTGCTTTGTTTCTGAGGCCGGTGCTTAAGTACATTAGGATACTAGGGCCACGTATTGGATATTTCTAAAAACTGCAGAATCTGGGCAATAAATATTTAGTTTCATTTCTCTGGTAAAACCTTCTGTGTTACTGATTTTGTTTTATTACAAATGAATTTCGGCCAAAAAAATTACATTTGTACATTTCACCTCTACTTTGCCTCAATTCCTGTGAAACATCTAAAGGGTTAAAATACCTTCTGAATTTGGTTTTGAATACTTTGAGGGGTGCAGTTTTCAAAACGGGGTGATTTATTGGGACTTTCTAATATAGAAGGCCCTTAAAGCCACTTCAGAACTGAACTGGTCCCTGAAAAAAAAAGCCATTGAAATTTTCTTGAAAAATACGAGAAATTGCTGCTAAAGTTCTAAGTCTTGTAACGTCCTAGAAAAATAAAAGGATGCGAGAAAAACTATGCAAACATAAAGTAGACATATAAGGGATGTTAACTAGTAACTATTTTGTGTGGCATTACTATCTGTTTTACAAGCAAATACATTCAAATTTAGAAAAATGCAAATTTTTGCAAATTGTCGCTAAAATTTGAAGTTTTTCACAAATAAATATTGAATTTATCGACCAAATTTTTTCACTAACATAAAGTACAATATGTCACAAGAAAACAATCTCAGAATCGCTTGGATAGGTAAAAGCATTCCAGAGTTATTACCACATAAAGTGACACGTGTCAGATTTGAAAACATCATCTGTGTCCACGAGGCCAAAACAGGCTGCGTCCAAAAGGGGTTAATTGTTGATACTCTAATTGCATCTTTTTTTTAACAGAGATCCATTTCTGGTCTGATTCTTGGGACCATCAGCCTTTAATTAGGTCTAGTAATGAACCCTGTTGAAACCCTAAAAGTAGTGGAAGACCCATTCTCGTATAACTTCTCAGTTTGGACATAATAGACTGATTATTATAAGGTCTAAGATCCTTCCATATAAATTTAGACATCTGCCTATGCAACTCTGTTATGATATAGATGGAAAGAGGAATTTAAAGAGTATGGAAAAAAATCTAAAATTTTGGGAAATATTAATATATTGTATAGTGCAATTTGCCCCATCCATGACATTTCAAAATTGAATAGATGTGCCTTGTCTAGTTTAGCAATCAGTGATCTATAGCTCAAGTTAGCTAATTGGATCTAGGGCAAGTAAGGGATCTACCAAGGTACACAAGCGACTCCTTTATCCATTCAAAATACAAATTGGTAGTCAGGGATTCTTTAGTGGATCGCAAAATGTTAACTCCTTAACGCCGAAGGACGGATATATCCGTCATCAGCAGCTGCTAGTTCGCGCAGGAGGACGGATATATCCGTCCTGTGATGGCGCGGGTACTGAGACTGTACCCACGCGATCAGCGGCAGGAGCACGGCTGTTATACACAGCCTGGCTCCTGCTGCAACTGCCGGAATCGAAGCGCGCGCCGATTCCGGCAGTTTAACCCATTAAATGCCGCTGTCAATAGTGACAGCGGCATTTAATGTGTTTGACAGAGGGGGGAGCTCCCTCTGTCACCCGATCGGCGCCCCCGCAAACAAATCGCGGGTCGCCGTCGGGTTTCCATGACAGCCGGGGGTCTAACAAAGACCCCCAGGTCTGTCTTCAGCATCTGCCTGTTAGGCGATGCCGGAGGCATGACCTAACAGGTTGCCTGTCAGTTTTACACTGACAGGCAATAATGCTTCCGTATACTAAGTATACCAAAGCATTATATATGCGATCGGCACATCGCATAGTGAAGTCCCCTGGTGGGACAAAAAAAAAAATGTAAAACAGTTAAATAAAGTTTGTGAAATAAAAAAAAAAAGAATTACAGTCAAAGTCAAATAAAACTTTTATTTAGTAAAACGGTCAAAACAAAATCAGACATACACATATATGGTATCCCCGCGTTCGTAACAACTTGACCAATAAAATGAACATATTAATTAAACCGCCGGATGAACAGCGTCCAAAGAAAACGCAAAAAACAACGTCAAAATTCTCTCTTTTCTCCCATTCCCCCCATAAAAAATTAAATAAAAATTAATCTAAGTCCTATGTACCCCAAAATAGTACTAATGAAAACTACACATTGTCCCGCAAAAATCAAGCCCACGTACGGCCACATAGACGGAAAAATAAAAACGTTACGCTCTTGGAATGCGGCGATGCAAAAACAAGTAATTTTTTTCTAAAAGGCTTTTTATTGTGCAAACGTAGGAAAACATATAAAACTTTTACATATTTGGTATCCCCATAACCGTGCCGAGCCATAGAATAAAGTGAACATGTTATTTACGCTGCATAGTAAACGGTGTAAATTTATAACGTGAAAATCAATGCTGGAATAGCTGCTTATTTTCAATACTCTCCTAAACTAAAGTTAATAAAAGTTAATCAATATATTATGAGCATCTAAAAATGGTACAATTACAAAATACAACTCGTCCCGCAAAAAACAAGCCCTTATACGGCTATGTCGACGGAATAAAAAAAAAAGTTACGACTGTTGGAATGTGACCGTGAAAAAAACAAAAATAACCCTTGGTCATTAACGTGCAAAATGGCCCGGTCATTAAGGGGTTAAACGGTTTGAAGAGGTCTTCTGGTACCAAAACAGTGGAAACCCCCAAAAGGTGACCCCATTTTGGAAACTAGACCCCTTGAGGAATCCATTGTAGTTTTCATGGGGTGCATGCGGCTTTTTGATCAGTTTTTATTCTATTTTTAGGTGGCGCGGTGACTAAAAAAACAGCAATTCTACTATTGTTTTTTTATTCTATTTTTGTTACAACGTTCACCGTGCGCTATAAATGACATATTCACTTTATTCTATGGGGCGATACGATTAGGGCTCATTTACACGAGCGTGTTATACGTCCGTGCAACGCGCGTCGCAGGGACCTATGTTAGTCTATGGGGCTGTGCAGCCAGGTGCGTGATTTTCACGCAGCGTATGTCCGCTGCGTGAAACGCACGACGTCCTATATTTGTGCGCTGTTCGCACATCACGCACCCATTGAAGTCAATGGGTGTGTGAAAACCACGCATGTCGCACGGAAGCAATTCTGTGGGACGCGCGTGATTCGCGCAACAGCACTGTAAAGGATGAATGAAAACAGAAAAGCACCACGTGCTTTTCTGTTTACAAACATCCAAACGGAGTGTCATAATGATGGTGGCTGCGCGAAAACCACGCAGCCGCGCATCATAAAGGGCTGACGCTGTTAAGTGCCTTTTGCGCACGCAAAACGCAGCGCTTTTTGCTTGCACAAAACGCACACGCTCGTGTAAAATCGGCCTTACGGTGACACCAGATGTTTATAGTTCTTTTATGTCTTATGGCGTTTGCACAATAAAATACGTTTTGTAAAAAATCATTCACTTTTTGTGTTGCCTTATTCTAAGAGCAAGAACTTTATTATTTTTCCATCAATAAAGCCGTGCGAGGACTTATTTTTTGCGTAACGAACTGTAGTTTCGATCAGGACCATTTTTAGGTACATGCGACTTTTTGATCTATTTTTAATAAATTTTTTGGGAGGTGAAGTGACCAAACAATTGTGATTTTGGTACGGTTTATTATTATTTTCTTTTACGGCGTTCACCGCGCGGGATAAATAACAAAATAATTTTGTAGTTCAGGCCGTTACGGACGCGGCGATACCAATTATGTATAGTTTATTTATTTATATATTTTTTTTAATAAAAAAGGACTGATAAGGGAAAAAAAGGGGATTTTTTTAACTTTTATTTTCTTATTTTTACACATCTTTTTTTACTTTATTACTTTGTCCCACAAGGGGACTTGAGGGCAGGAGGCCCTGATCGCTATTCTAATACACTGCACTACATGCGTAGTGCAGTGTATTAGAACTGTCAGCTATTCACTGACAGCAAGCATAGTGGGTCCTGACTTTGTCAGGACCCATTAGGCTTCCGTCGTTGGCATAGCCGGACGCCATTGTTTGGTTTCCGGTTGCCATAGTAACCATCGCGGCCGCTATCGTGTAGCAGGCCGGCGATGGTAACTTAACCCCTAAAAAGCCGCGATCTCTATTGAACGCGGCTTTTTAGGGATTAGACAGCGGGGACACAGCGATCGGTCCCCGCTGTAGGAGCTGCGGCAGCTGCTGTACGAGACAGCAGCTGTCACAGCTCCTGCACCTGTCGGGAAGACGGCCGAAACGGCCGTTATTCCCGCAACTTCATATTCCGTCGCTAATATATAAGGGGTTATAATTTCACAGAGCATGCGCGGTGGAGTGTGTTAACCACGCATGCTCTAATGAGATAAAGCACGTGGTGCGGTTACGTCATTTGTGACGTAACCGTACAGTGTGAAAGCCGGAAACCGGAAGCAAGGCAGAAGACCAAATGGACGGGTCTGCACAGGAAGTGCAGATTTTGCATTACTAAGGGGGCGGTGACGGAGGAGGATATACGACGCTACAGCCATCTGATGAAACGTAAGTACATTGTAAAGTTATATATTTTTCATTGTTTTATTTAAATAAATGTAATTTTTTAGTTCCGGAAAACCCCTTTAAGACCCAACATCTGGGATTTTTTTTTATATTCAATTTGTAGTAGGATACATTACTAGATCTGTCAGTATGTTATTTGCTGCAGGAAGGGTCTTAACTGTGTCTGATAGTAACGATAATATCATCAGCAAATAGTTCAATTTATATGGGATCGTTTGCTAATAACTATACCGGTAGCCTCGGGTGAGGATCTGATGCGTTCGGCCAAGGGTTCCATCAAAATGACAAAGATATGAGGGTAAATGGGGCACCCCGTCTAGTCGCATTGGTGATATAAAAGGAGCTTGACAGCAGACCATTTGCTAATACTCTACATGACGGTGTAGAGTTCAATGCTTAAATAGCTTGGAGTACAAAGTCCTGAAAAACGTTTTTCCTTTTTTTTTTTTTTTTTTTTTTAAACTCCCAGTGCACTTTGTCAAATGCCTTCTCTGCCTCCAATGTTTGCTCAGTGCCCAACCGATCAAATAAGTCGATCTGCGTGTGCCATCAGAGGCTTGACGCCATTCACAAGGCTGACTTGATTACCATCTATTAGGGTTGGGAGTATATTCAAAAGCCTGGAGGCTATGATATTTTCATAAAGCATAAGGATCTCCATTAAGGAGGGAAACCAGACGATATTTGCCAGCGGAGGTAGGCGATTTGTTCGGCTTCGGTAAAGTTATAATAGTGGCTTGAAGCATTTCATGCAGGAAATTCTTAGTTGTTGCAGCCAGATTAATCACTGCTGTAAAATGGGGGTAATAAGTTTTGACAAATATTTAAAATATTAATTGATGAGGCCATCCGGCCTAGGGTCCTTACTTGCCTTCTAGGAGCGGATAGCCACAGACACTTCTAAGTCTGAAATTGGCTCGTTTAAAGAGGAAAGTTGGGTCTTCGAAATCTGAGGAAGAAACATGGTTTGTGAAAAGGTATTAATGAAATCTCAGCTTGGTTGTACAGTAGTGGAGAAAAGTTTTACATTTTAGAAGTTTTCATAATAGGAACTAATCTCATCTGCTATGGCTTTGGGATTAGTGATTAGGATTTTTTTTATTTTATTACTTGAAATGTAATTTTTTTTTTCTTTGTTTAACTTTTTTTTTTAGTCCCACTTGGGGATTGAAGGTCCAACTATCCAATCGCTGTTATAATACACTACAATACTTATGCATTGCAGTGTATTATACCTGTCAGTCTTACACTGACAAGCAACCTCATTTTCTGCCAGGCAGCCGACAACCTTATTGAAAAAAATACATCTGTTGTTACCGCGATTTGCAAAACTGCTGCAAATCGCTGTAAAAACGCATGCATTTTTTTAATGCAGTTTTCAGCCACTCAGTAAAACTGCAGCAAAACTGCACCGTGTGAACACACCCTAAGGGCTTTTTCACATGGAACAGAATTTCCATTAAAACTAGCAGACATTCTGCTGCGGAAAAACTGCACCATTTCCTGTGTTTTTTCCTGAAGAAAATTATGCCAATTTTGCGACAATTTTTTAATGCTGGGAGATGGTGATAACTCCTCTGAAAAGCAGTTCAGTCCACTTTCCACAGCAGGAACTGACATGATGCGGTACGAAAAATATGCACTGCAGGTGAATTTCTGGTCAGAAATTTTATGCAGCGTGTGGATGAGATTTGTTAAATCTCACCCACTTTGCTGCTTCTGTATTCCGTTACGTGTGGACAAGCCCTAAAGAAGTTTTCTGAGATTATAAAACACCCCTGCCTTTCTTTTTTACAGGAACTTTTGAAGATGAATTTTGGGTAATTTTTTGTAGATAATAATCCTAAAATCTTGCAGTTTTAACTGTGACCACTGAACCTCACAATAGACTGTTACTTCCTGTTCTGTAGTTCTGCAGTTATCTCATTATCATCACAGGCAGGATTACACTGACAGGTAAGGCTGTGTTCACATCACCATCTGTGTTCCGTTGAGGGGTTCCGTTAGAGGTTTCCGTCGGGTTAACCCCTCAGAGGAAAGCAAACGGAGACCTTTGGCTTTCGTTTCCCTCACCATTGAACTGAATAGTGCTGGAAACCTAGCTAACGGTTTCCGTCTGTCACCGTTGTGACAGGGTTCCGTCGTTTTGACGGAATCAATAGCGCAGTCGACTGAACCCTGTGAATCACGGTCTGTAGTTTATTTTTTAACCTTTCAGGTCACAATAACTACTATTTTTACCAAATTAATGGGTTATGCAGTCTATTAAATTGCACTAACAGCAATTCAAAGCTCACAACCAATATAAATCATGTCAAAAGTTCAAGTCAGTTCATCTGAGCATGAATAAACTAGGTCAATTAGTTTTAATTAAATCATGTCCTACATTTGCCCTATAATTTTTTTATATCAATGCTGACCAAAGATAAATTGCTTTTACTGTGCACCTTTGTATTTTCCAGTAAGCAGTACAACTTGGTAGCCTGAATGTCTGATCCTATATACTGTATATCACTATATGTCCCTATTGCCTCAAATTGGTATGGCATTTTTAGATATGATAATAATTTCAGGTGGTCAGATTGGACTTAGTCTAGCCCTTTCTTACAGGTCCATTCTTTTAAACCTTCATCTCTTTAAGTGAAGATTATTCACAGTGCCTGTGTGGGTGTTGCAAATCTGTATGCAAGTGAAAGGCACACGTCAGAAAGTGGCTATGTCAACTTTTGAAGGCAATTTTTTTTAAATAAAAAAAATGTTTGAATTGGTTTTTATAAAACATTTTTCAACTTTTTGAGATACAGCTTCTATGTAGGTAAAAACATTAGGGACAGGGTGATGCAGAGTTGTTTTGATCCTTTAATCCATAAGGGTACTTGGTTAGACAGGCAGATACCAGGCACACACAGATGTGGTAGTTGTAGATCCTGTGATTTTATCCAAAGTGGGAAAAAATTCAAAAGTGTTACCACCAAGGTTGAGTATGACATCCGAGATTTTGTGAACTGCAAAACGACTGGGGTAGTCTATTTAATTACATGTCCGTGCCCACTGAACTATGTGGGCAAAACGATATGGCAGTTTCGGCGCCGGATTAGGGAACCTATTGGAGATGTTACAAATTTAAGAGACACTTCCATATCAAAACATGTACATGCAAAACATCAAGGCAGGGCAGAATGTTTGAAATTTCAGGCAATTGAATTGGTACATTCTCCTAAACGGGGAGGGGATTGGGATAACCTCATTTTGCGCAAAGAGGCCCAATGGATTTACAGACTGGCTTGCGTACATCCTGAAGGTTTAAACGAGCAAACAAATTATACCTGTTTTATTTAAAGTATAACTCAGACTAAGTTACAGGGTTGTGTCGGTCCCCTGGGTGGGGGTATGGCAATTCAATCCTAGTCCAAGCACAGTTACTTGCAATATACCATTCAAAAGTAACAGGCATGGCAATTTAGTCCAGGAGTGGTTCAAATGTCCTAAGTGTGGTTGACATTAACATCGTCTTTCCATTCGTACAGTATGTATTTCCAGGGTAGGTGTTCCTATTGTGGTAGTCCAATTGCGGTCTTGAGCTGATCCGCAATATGTATCCAACCCAACATTGTTATACTCCATCCTTGAATAGTAGGAGGCTCTGTGCGGCAAGCAGATACTTCTACAGCCTCCCATTCAGTCTGCACGCTCTGTGGTGTTTACAGTGTGGCTTCCGGGTATGTTAGCTGACGGCCGGGAGTCACATGGTTGAGCGTCATGGATGTGGTGGGCTGGTGTGATTGGCTGGTTCGAAGTATGCCGCCGAGGCCAGGGGGAGGAGTATTTAGTTTATAGTTACTCTGAGTCCCGTAGTGAAGCATGCCGCTGACATCTATGCGTGCATGCTTCCGTGTTGTGCAGTAGAATACCTGCTGCTGAAGAAAATATCGCTGGCATCCTGGCCAGACTGACAGACCCCTGATGATAAGTATAGAAACGCGTAGGGTCGGGTGAAGTGAGGGAATTTTGTGTAGGGGGCAGTGGCATTGTTGTACATCTGTACATTGGGAGATTCAGGCGCGGTTAACGCTGGCTCCTATGTGTACGAGGGTCTAAACCACTGCTACACCAATGTTTAAACGCTGATTCCACAATTTGATATCTCTGTTATATACCAAGTCATAAAGGGTTCGCAAACGAACTAGGACTTGGAGTATTTTGTTTAATACGTTTTTAAATACACGGTTGGGCTTTTTCACAGTGGTGATTGTACCCCTGTTTTTAGATAGCTATGAATTAAAGTTATACATTTTACTCATTATCACTTCAGTGAATTTCCAACAGCTTCTATGTATCCTGTATACATAGAAGCTGTATCTTGCGGTCAAAGCCAAATCTGTCAGTTCAGCAGGATTGCCGGCTCCGGTAAGCGCTGGTCCTTTGTGTAACCCAAGCCATTAGTCCCGCTGACCTGAGAGATTTGACCACAAGATACAGATTCTATGTATACAGTGTACTGTACATAGAAGCTGTATCTCAAAGAGTAACAAACAATTATAGAATTGTTCAAATGAAAAAATACATAAATTTATATATATATATATAAAAGAAAGTCCCACAGCACTCCTGCCTGCACCCGATACCTTCTTGGAATCGAAATCTGAGTGCTGCTGCTTTTCCATTTGTATATATGTGTATATATATATATATATATATAGCAGAAAAAAAATGGCGACAGCACACTGCAACACTAATGCCACCGAAACCACTAAATATAAATAAATATGCACTAAAGCTAAATCTACTTATAATAGGGAGGTTCTTAGTGCACATTTTGATCAAAAAGTGTTTGCCCACCTGCCACACGACAAGGCGACCTCTGTAAGGTGGGAACCTGCGCTGCACATACATCCAGAACTGGGACTAAGCCTACATATATACCTGGGGATGGTAGGATCCAGCATTGAACTGATTAAAATCACTCAGGGCAGAATGGGAGGAGTGCAAGAACAAAAATGGAGGCAGTCACTAACCCCACATATATGGATCACATAAACACAACAAAAATTTGAACAGCACATTCCAACTAAATGATATAAAATGTCTATGCAGGTGCAGGAACACCTATGACTGCAAATATACAGCAGAAAAAGAATGGCGACTGCACACTACGACACTAATGCTACCTAAACCACTAAATATAAATAAATATGCACTAAAGCTAAATCTACTTATAATAGGGAGGTTCTTAGTGCACATTTTGATCAAAAAGTGTTTGCCCACCTGCCACGATAAAAATAAAAAATAAAAATAATAATCAATTGCCAATAAATGTTTACATAGCCTTTAAGGTGGACATCTCAAAGAAAGCACTTTAAAGTATACTTATTGTTAGACCTTGTTCACACGGCGCTAAAAAAATAAATGACGTGTAAACGTGTCAAACACTCTAGCGTTTTTGTAAAGAGATGTTTAAACTATAATTTTTTTGCACGTATTCTGCACTTTTTGGGTGCGAAATTAGGACACCAATTGACTATGGAAATTAGGCACGTCTTCAGTGTTTTTTTACATGCCAAAGAATTAGCCTGCTGCTTCTTTTTTTACGCGATTAGTTTTTTAAATACACATGCGTATAAAAACACGTTGTATGCACTAACGCGCCACTGTCAATGATGTCAATGAAAAGCTTCAATCATTTGTCTTTTCAAGCTATTTTCGCCACGTTTTACTCGCGGAAAAACTTGTCAAGTACACGCCGTGTGAACAGTGCTTTACAAAGAAAAATCACAATTACTCATTAATCAGCTACAGTATATACTGTATTACAAAATATGCAGGTCAGAAATTGTGTCTAACCAGCATATTAAATATTTTTCAAACACATTAATAATAAGAACCTCAAAACTGAAAGTGTTGGCCCTCTCAAAAATAATCTGGGTATAATGAAGGAGAAGGATGAGGAAAAGTCCAATCTAATAAACACCTTTTTCTCTACTGTATTTACACATGAAAATCCAATGTGAGATGACATAATTAGGGATAAAGTAAATTCTCCATTAAATATTACCTGCTTAAACCAGCAAGAAGTGCAGCGCCACCTTAAAAACACTAAAATAGACAAATCACGGGGTCCGGATGGTATACACCCCCGAGTTCTACAGGAATTAAGTACTGTGATAGACAGACCTTTATTTCTGCTGTTTACGGATTCTATTATGACTGGACCTGTTCCACAGGACTGGCGCATAGCAAATGTGGTGCCAATATTTAAAATGAGGTGAAAAAGTGAGTCCGGAAACTATAGACCTGTAAGTTTAACGACCATTGTGGTAAAATATTTGAGGGTTTTCTAAGAGAGGCTATTCTCGAGTATCTTAATACAAATATACTGTTAACGCAGCATCAGCATGCGTTTTTGAGGTATCGGTCCTGTCAAACCAGTCTAATTCGCTTCTATGATGAGGTAAGTTCTAGCCTGGATCTGGGTAAGGCTGTGGATGTGGTGTGTCTAGACTTTTAAAAGGCGCTTGCTACTGTGCCGCATAAAAGTTTGGTATATAAAATGAAAATGTTGGGACTGGGGGAAAATGTGTAATTGGGTCAACAACTGGCTTAGTAATAGAAAACAGAGGGTGGTTATTAATGGTACATCCTCAGAGCGGGTCGCAGTTACCAGTGGGGTTCCACAGGGGTCAGTATTGGGCCCTCTTCTTTTTAAAACGTTTATAAATGACCTTGTAGGGGGTTTACAGAGTATAATTCCTGTATTAGCAGATGATACTAAGCTCTGTAAAGTAATCAACATAGAGGAGGATAATGTAATAGTACAGATGGATTTGTGGCAGCTGGAGGTATGGGCAGAGAAATGGCAAATGAAGATTAATGTGGATAAATGTAAGATTATGCACTTGAGCCGAGGAAACAAATATTACAATTATGCAATAAATGGTAAAACACTGGGTATAACTACCACTGAAAAAGATTTGGGCATATTGGTGGACAGTATATTTGCCTTTAGCAACCAGTGCCAGGCAGCTGCCGCCAAGGCACATAAAATCATGGGATGCATCAAAAGATGCATAGATGCTCATGACAAGAACATCGTTTTGCCTCTATACAAATCACTATTAAGACCACATATGGAATATTGTGTACAATTTTGGCCACCTGTGTATAAGATGTGAACCCACAACATGAGGTCAAAGGAGCTCTCAATGCAAGTGAAACAGATCATTGTTAGGCTGAAAAAAAAAAATAATCCGTCAGAGAGATAACATAAATGTTAGGAGTGGCCAAATCAACAGTTTGGTACATTCTTGAAAAAAAAGAGCTAACTGGTGATCTCGTGAACTCCAAACGGCCTGGACGTCCACAGAAGACAACAGTGGTGGATGATCACAAAAATCCTTTCCATGGTGAAGAATAACCCCTTCAAAACATCTACCCAAGTGAAGAACACTCTCCTGGATGTAGGTGTATCAGTATCTAAGTCTACCATAAAGATATGACTTCATGAGACCAAATACAGAGGGTTCACCACAAGTGGCAAACCATTAATCAGTATCAAAAATAGAAAGGCCAGATTAGACTTTGCCAAACAACATCTAAAGAAGCCAGCCCAGTTCTGGAAGAGCATGCTTTGGACGGATGAAACTAAGATCAACCTGTACCAGAATGATGGGAGGAAGAAAGTACAGAGAAGGCTTGGAACAGCTCATGATCCAAAGCACACCACATACTCTGTAAAACATGGTGAAGGCAGTGTAATGGCATGGGCATGCATGGCTGCCAAAGGCGCTGGGTCACTAGTGATTATTGATGTTGAGACTGAAGACAGAAGCAGCCGGATGAATCCTGAAGTGTTCAGGGATATACTTTCTGCTCAGATTCAACCAAATGCAGCAATGTTGATTGGACGTCGCTTCACAGTACAGAGGGACAATGACACAAAACATACTGCGAAAGCATTCCAGGAGTTTTTTAAGGCAAAGAAGTGGAATATTCTGCAATGACCAAGTCTATCACAAGATCTCAAACCGATAGAGCTGCATTTCACTTGCTTAAGACAAAACTTAAGTCAGAACGACCCACAAACAAGCAACAACTGAAGACAGCCGCAGTAAAGGCCTGGCAAAGCATCACAAAGTAGGAAACCCAGCATTTGGTGATATCCATGGGTTCCAGACTTCAGGCAGTCATTACCTGCAAAGGATTCTCTACAAAGTATTTTAAAAAAAATCGTTGAATTTCGAAACGTTTCACAGGATATTTTTGTTTAACCCCCTGAATTAAACCTGAAAGCCTACACTACAATTTGCATCTCAGTTGTCTCATTTCAAATCCAATATGGTGGCATGCAGAGCCCAAATCATGAAGATTGTGTCACTGTCCAAATAATTCTGGACATAACTGTACTGAGTGTTATCCTGCGAAGGTTCCTGTATGCACCTGATCCTGTCTGCTTATGCTACCAGTTATCAGCCTGTATCCAGTTGTCCATTACCAGCCTGCATCTAGTAACCCATTACCAGCCTGCATCCTGTAATACGCTACCAGTCTGCATCCAGTAATCCGCTATCAGCCTGCATCCAGTAACAATCTTTAACTTCACTCTTAGGCTCTGTTCACACAGAGTTTTTTTGCAGGCGGAAAAATCTGCCTCAAAACTCCTTCAGGAATTTGAGGCAGATTTTCACCTGCCTGCTTTTTTCACCACAAATACTTCTTCCGATCTAATCTCTACTCTCTTCTCTCCACCCCCTCCACTGTATCACCCCCAACACTTCCCTTTCAAAGGTCTCAAACCGACACTGGATCCATGGAGCCCATCCTGAGGAAAGAAACTGAGGTTTTTCCCTTTTTTCTGAAAACAGCTTTTTCCAGAATAATAATCCTATTAGCATAGTTAGCCCATTTAGAAACCAATGGAAGGAATTTACTTTTCCAATTCAAAAGGATGCACTTCCTGGCATAATAAAGTAATTTTCCCACTGCCATAGTCCTCTCCATTGACCCCTCTTTCAACTCCAAAGCTCCCAATCAACATGACCAAGGGTCTAGAGGTATTCTTGTTTGGAAAATCCTCAAAAAATCTCATTGCAAATCTCTTCCCAGAAACTATTTCTTTATGGACATAACCATAATAGATGCAGATTATCAGATTCCAAGTTATTACATTTGGGGCACCTAGTTTCCTGAAGGTTATAAAATTTAGCTATTTTAGCCGGAGAAAAGTGTAAATTGTGCACAATAAAGAACTGCAACATCCTATGTGTGGGGCTAGATGGCACCTTAATACCTGAGGCTACTCTCTACCGTTCCGAGTAACTAAGGTCTCTTCCTAATACTTCCCAGCTTTAGCTGGGTTCCTCTCCATACTCTGTGTCATATATAATTTGTATAGTTTGAACGACAACCCTTTATTGGAGGATGATTTCATTATTAATTTAACAAAATCTGGAACTTCCACTATCCTCATTACTCCCTGTTCTTCTGAGCAAAATGCCCGGTATAACTGGTTAACATTTCCTATCTAAAATCCAACAAGGCACCGCTCTCTACTAATTGCTCATTGCACAGGATACCATTTCTCTCCCAATATTTAATATTCAAATCTTATTAAGTTCTGAAATAAACATTACCCCATATTGGGCTAAAACCAAATCTCCCCTCTGCTTTCCATTTAATTTTTATGTCCCGCCATCATTTTTCCATCATAACCAGGATCGGGCACTTCCTAAAGGGGTCCATCTGAAAAATCCCCCATCTCCAGCTGTTGAAATAGATTAAATCCCAAACCCACCGCACCCCATCCCTGTAATCTTTTCCTATTACTAGTATCTCTATCCCACTCAACCAGTTGTTTCATTTGGGAAGCAATATAATACCCACAGAGATCTGGGACCGTGTGTTTAACAGGATACTGCAAATATTCAAGCTTCATCCTTGGTTGTCTTCCCCTCTATACTAGCTTTCTGAATAATCCTTCAAACTTTCTAAAAATAATTTTTGGAATGGGAACTGGATAGTTCCCAGAAATATGCAATATCTGGAGAAGAAGAATCAACTTAAATAAAGCGATTCTTCCTGGAATTGAAAAATATTTTTTTTTCCATACCTGAATCCGTCCCTTGATTTTAGAAAAAAGGGGTTCAATATTTAATTTAATAAAACCTGGCACATTTTTAGTGACGTAAATCCCCAGATATGTTATATATTGTCCATCCCCAACAACAGGCACTTACCCAAAGGAAAAATTAGCCATTTGATCTACCAACAGACAAGCAGATTTATCACAATTAGGTTTTAACCCAGAAAATGATCCATACACCTCACATATCTCAATAACTTTATTTATAGATTGGAAATAACCCATGTATAGCAGAACATCATCCGCATAAAGGGATATATTTTCAATAATGCCTCCATATTCAATGCCAACTATACTCCTATCTTCATGTATAATTACTTCTAAAGGCTCCATAATCATAGAGAAAAGCAAGGAAGACAAAGGGCACCCCTGTCTTGTACCCCGTTCTATCTTAAAATCTCTGGGGATTACACCATTTATTGCTACCCAATCTCTCGGAATGGCATAAAGGAGTTTGATCCACAAGATAAATCTAGGACCAAAACCCATTCTTTCAAGGACTGCCCATAAGAAATTCCAATCCACCATATTAAACGCCTTACAGGCGTCAAGAGTTACATAGAATCAATCTTTCCCCTGAGTTGCGTGATTCCACCTGGAGATTCACGCACAACCTCCTTATATTATCTGACGTAGACTTATTTGATATAAAGCCACATTGGTCCGTATGAATTTAATATGAACTAACCTTCACTAGTCTATTTGCCCGGATTTTGGCCAATAACTTGACATCAGTATTGATCAAAGAAATCGGTCTATAAGAATCCATATTAAGAGGATCTTTTCCTGGTTTTAGAATAAGTGTAATCAATGCTCTCTCATAGAGATGGAAAGAGAGTTAAAAAACACACGGCGCCAACATGGTGCAGGTCACATTTGGTAAAGGTAGAGCAAGACAATGTGAATTGTTAACTGCTCATCTATTGGAGTTGTGCTGCAACAAGCACAACAATGGTACAAATGTAAAGGATGAAGCTGCAGCTGGGTTAGAAGAACCAGTCACCTGAATATGGTATTTAACCTGATGAAGACGCCGGTTCGACGTAGAAACGTGTAGTCCATTTTGTTTGTTGTAATAAATGTAGTCTTGTTTTGAACTACTGGATTGTCCTCTATTGGATGTTAGCAGCGCTATTTTTTGGAAGCTCCATTTTTTTGCATATATATCTCTCATAGAGATAGACAATTTCCTCTCCCCTTAAGATTGTTCCATAGGCCAATAATTCTAACCCCCAATACCTCAAAATATTGTGCGTAAACCTGAAAAGTTAAGCCATCCAACCCAGCGGATTTATTTCCAGGTGCATTCCTGATAACCACCTACAATTTCAACACAGTAATCGGAGCTTCCAGCATATCTATATGTTCTTGTGGAAGACTTAACAATGGAATAGTCTCTAAAATGTTACTTATCTCCCCAGCCTCACAAATTTCTCTTGTTTCATAAATACCTCAATAATAACAGGAAAATTCTTCAGCTATCAAATTTGTATCTTTAATTAATTCCCCCTTGGAATTTTTCAATTACCACAATGGGTTTTTGAATATATTGGGCCTGGACCATTGATGCCAAAAGTTTACCTGGTAGATCAGCTTATGTAAAATATATTTGATCTTGTTGTAGTATATATCTCCTTGCCTTGGCTTTCAAGATATCTTTAAACAGAGTTTAGGCTTTTTCTCATTTTTCTTCAGTGCGATTCAGCAAAAAAAAAAAATAATCTTCCATAGTTACCCTCTTTGCAGCTTCCTTTTCTACCCTTGCCAATTTTCTCTTAAAGGGAGCCTGTCGCCAGCATTTCACCTATTGAACTTTACTTATCCCTCACTAGCCGCTGCTATCGAAAGTTAATTGCCGTTATCCCCTCTCTTAAACTCCTCCTCCAACTGTAAATAACCGTCTGCAAACATTTTGCGCCTTTTATCGTAATAAACGGTATCCCGTTGTACGCACACACCAGAAGAGGACATCAATTCACAAGCACAGGATTTAGTTTGCTGGGGGAGGGCGAGGAGCTGTCAATCAAAAGTAAGGAGGCTGGGTAAACTCGCAAAGACTTGAGGAATGAAAATTTGACTCTTTTCAAGCGAAGATTTGACTCTTTTCAAACGAAGATATGACTCTTTTATGCTCATTAGCATACGGTGTGGGAACACTAAAAAACTGAATACTAAAGCTACAGAGCCGACTAAGAAGACAATTATAGGTCATATAGAAAAAAAATGTCACCCACTACCACCTGGTATTGCTCGTTTAATAGGTGAAATGCTGGTGACAGGTTCCTTTAACCTCAATGATCCCTTTCAGAATTAGCCCTCGAATTACTGTTTTTGCAGTATCCCAAACCATTCCAGAAGATGCTGATCCCTCATTTTCCTTAAAAAAACAAATCAGTTCATTTTTAATTTTACAGTGGTCCAATATAGTGAACCAACTATTGTTTATTCTAAATGTACTACACCTGCGCTTATCCCCACATACTACTGTTAATGGGAAATTATCTGAAATACCACATGCTTCATATTTGACCCTAATAATGTAATAAAGTGCCTTTTTATTACATATCACCTTATCAATTAGTGATAGTGAATTATGTGATTTTGTGTAACAAGAGTACTCCGTACTCACCAGGTTTCTACAACGCCATGCGTTCATCCACCCAGATTCGTCTAGCGCTTGTCTCAATCCCTGCTTATCCTGCTTAATATGTGTTTTTTATAAACTAATTATATCCAGGGACATATAACAGTGCATCTTATCCTTTTTAATTCTTTAATTTTAATAAAAATTTCCATTGCAAATGGAGGTGGATTATAAAGATTAAACAACACCCAAGTTTCGTCCTCGGAATCTTTCTTAACCCGTTAGCGACCGCTCCATAGGGTTTTACGGCGGCCACTAACGGGCTTTATTCCGATGCAATAACCTTTTTACGGCGCTGCATTGGAATAATTAAACAGAGCAGGGAGCCGTTAAATCAGGTAGCTGAGGGCTGGGGGCATCCCTGCACTAACGGGTGAGATCGATATCAGAATTGATCTCACCTGTTTAACCCTTCAGATGCGGCGCTCAATAGCGAGCGCCGCATCTGAGTGATTTTGGAGAGAGGGAGGGAGCACCCTCTCATGCCACCGGCACCCGGCGATAAGATCGCAGGGTGCCTGTGTCTTCTATGGCAGACGGGGGGCCTAATAATGTGTATGCCTGCTAGGTCATGCCAGAGGTATGGCCTACCAGATGCCTGTCCATTTTACACGGACCGGCACTAATACACTGCAATACAGAAGTATTGCCGTGTATTATAAATGTGATTGGAGGATCGCATAGTGAAGTCCCCTAGTGGGACTAGTAAAAAAGTAAAACAAAAGTTTAATAAAAAGTTTTTAAAAAAAAAAACGAAAAAAAAAAGGAAAAACACTTTTTTTCCCCCTTACAAACTGCTTTATTATTAAAAAAACGAAATAAAGTAAAAAAAAGTGACACATATTTGGTATTTCCGTGTCCGTAACGACCATAACTATAAAGTTATTACATCATTTAACCCGCACGGTGAATGTCGGAAAAAATAAAATAAAAAACAATGCAAAAACCGCTGTGTTCTTTGAATCCTGCCTTAAAAAAAAATTGATAAATAGTGATCAAAAAGTCGTACCCACTCCAAAATGATACCAATAAAAACAAAATTTCGTCCCGCAAAAAAAAAGCCCTCATACAACTGCATCGGCGAAAAAATAAAAAGTTATGGCTCTTCAAATACGGAGACACAAAAACAAATAATTTTGAAAAAAAGTTTTTTTACTGTGTAAAAGTAGTTAAACATACAAAATCTATATACATTTGGTACTGTTGCAATCACAACAACCTGATGAATAAAGTTATTGTGTTATTTATACCACGCGGTAAACAACGTAAATTTAGGATGCAAAAAAGTAAGGTGAAATTGCTGTTTTTTTTCTATTCACCCCCAAAAAAAGTTAATAAAAGTTAATGAATAAATTCTATGTACCCCAAATTGGTGCTATTAAATATTACAACTTGTCCCGCAAAAAACAAGACCTTATACAGCTATGTCGGCACAAAAATAAAAAAGTTATAGCTCTTTGAATGAGACGTTGGAAAAACGTAAAAAATAGCTTGGTCATTAAGGTCTAAAATAGGCTGGTCATTAAGGGGTTAACTGACAATCTTTATGTATCAAAATTGATACTCCTCTTGAATGAGAGGAAAACGCTCAGTGAAAAGATTTATACGCCCACTTTTTCTCTATTACATTAAGCGAGTTCATATCAAGATGGGTCTCCTGAAGACAGACTATGGCAGGAAGAAAATTCCTAATAAGATTAAAAAAAACAGCGAACTTGAACCCAGCGTTCTTGAACCCATATCCCTAATATTCCAGGAAACTATTCTTACCCCATTTTCCTGCATCATTCAAAATGAAAAACACCCTTTTGAGGAGGGGGAAAAGGGGAGGGGGAGAAGAAGCATCCGAGACAACTAACCACCATCCGAAACACAAAAAACAACAAAACAAACAAATCCATAACCCCACCCATCCTTACCCAAACCCTTAAACAGCCCATCTAGTGCAATACTAAGTATCACTAAACAGACTTCTTTTTGCTATCGAATTCTGCCTCCATACAGCCTTAACTTCCTAATAAATTTACTTTATTACATTTTTGCAACCTCACACCAACCATTGCAACCTATCCTTATAACCTATTTCCCTGTAAATTGAACCCCACTGTCATCCAGCTGACCCAACCCTAAGCCTAATAGCCTAAAAAGGGGTCCTATATCCAATTAACCCCCTCTGACCCACCCTACTACTACCCTTTCTTATTTTTTATTATTTCAAGCCAGAGTCAAATGCAAAAGCCCAATGGCAAAAACCAACCCTTCTTACCCATCTCCAATTTAATGAAAAGAAACTGAACGCAGAAGAAAACATTATCCAATGAAAACTACTCCTTATCTAAATCCCCCATATCATTTATTTTAGGGTTTACATTCATCCATTCCTTAACTTCATCAGGATTTTAAAAAAAACAGAGATGAATCTTTCCACATTATTTTCAATTTGGCAGGAAACAACATAGAGTATTTCACCCCATGTTACCTCAACAATTCCTTAGTCCCAATAAATTTGGAACAATCTTTTTGTGTCTCCACAGCATACTTCGCAAAAACATGATTTTTCTGCCCCTCAAATTCCATATTAACCCCTTCAGGACGCAGCCTGGTGCAGTTTTCAAAATGGGGTGATTTATGGGGACTTTCTAATATATAAGGCCCTCAAAGCTACTTCAGTACTGAACTGGTCCCTGAAAAAATAGCCTTTTGAAATATTCTTGAAAATATGAGAAATCGCTGCTAAAGTTCTAAGCCTTGTAACGTCCTAGAAAAATAAAAGAATGTTCAAAAAAACGATGCAAACATAAAGTAGATATATGGGAAATGTGAGATACAGCTGCTCTGTATTCTTTATACAGAGCAGCTGTATCTTGCGCTATGACCTGAATCCGTCAGTCCCGCAGACCTGATGGGTTCAATGTCAGCGAGTCCTGCGTGTCTCTGACACACAGGATCCACCTGTAATCTATTTAATCTAAGTTATGAATTTAGGTATGATAGATTACAGGTGGATTCTGAGTGTGACTGACGGGAACAGGTTTTAGCGAAGGATACAGCTTCACTGTATAGAGAATACAGAATCCGTCAGCAGCTGTATCTCAAAAAGTAAAAATAATTTTTAATAAATTCTATTTATGAAGTTGCACCAATCACAAGTTTTTATAAAAAAATAAATAAAAATATGCCATTTCAAGTTTGTTCGTGTCATCTGTTCATGTCGGCTTTAAACAGTTCTGAATTTCTTTACTGTTCCGACAAGGTTGCTGTCTTCTCTTGCAATGTGTGGGAAAAAAAAATCACTTGTGCTATGGGTCACCTTGTCCCATCACAATGTTACCCTCTTTACTGTGAAGACTTTATTATCTTGTTAATATCTAGGCTTTGCTGAATTGTTTAATAAAAATAGAATTTACAATACAGTATATATCTTCACTACCCTGGATCCCATGTTACCCATCTACAGGAAAATAAATGCAAGAGGGGAAAGAAGGCTAATTTTGCCCAGAGCCCCTCTGCCATCAGCACAGATAAGCAAAAATATGAGAAAAGTATTTTTATATGATAGAAACATTGCAAATTACTTTAAAACAGCTAATAAAAACATTTATGGACTTTTCCATCTGACAAATTATTCATTGGATGACCCTTTTTAGGGTGTTAGTACATGTGAAGGTTTTGATCAGGTTTTGTTCAGGTTTTTTATGCATTTTTTAAGCTAAAACCAGGTGTATCCTACTTCTCCTCTCATTTGAATCCACTCCTGGTTTTGGCTTTTAAAAAAAAAAAACCTGCACGTGTACTAGCACTCTAAGGCCGGGTTCCCACGGGACGGATACAAGCATAAAAATCACGCAGCGTATCCGGCCTGGAACCCGCAGTACATTCTGTCCAAAAACCGCACAACATTGTGGTACGTTTATTCGGACTGAATTTCCGCTGCAGAAAGCAGCGGTAAAAACCACTTATTCTTGCATAGGTCGTTGCTATTTGCGACGCATCCCTCCATCGCAGTCCGATCTGCCCTCCCTGGATGACGCGGCATCCCATGTGATCACCGCTGCAGCCTGTTATTGGCGGCAGCGGTCACATGGTATGCAACAATATCCCAGAAGGCCGGACTCCAGGAAGGAGGTGGGCGTTCTGGGCAAGTATGATTTTTATTTTATTTTCCGTAGCTGCGATTTCTGTGTTGTAATTGCTGCGGATACGGCGCAAAAGTCGCAACCCTGGCCTTTCTGTTGCGGGTTTTGCATCCCATTAAATTTAATGGGGTGATCAAAATGCTCACTATACCCCTAGATAATTTTCTTTAGGGGTGTAGTTTCCCAAATGGGGTCACTTTTGGATACTTTCCACTGTTTTGGGCCATCAGGGGCTTTGCAAATGTGACATGACACCCGTAAACCATTCCAGCTAAATTTGAGATCCAAATGGTGCTCCTTCCCTTCTGATCACTGCTGTGTGTCCAAACAGCAGTTCATGACAATATATGAGGAATTACCATACTTAGGAGAAATTGCTTTACACATGTTGGGGTGCATATTCTCTTTTAGTCCTTGTGGAAATGTAAAAAATGGAGCAAAACCTACATTTTATTTGATTTTTATTTTCACAGCATAATATAAATAATTTCTGCAAAAAACCTGTGGGGTCAAAATGCTCACCATACCCCTATATAAATTCCTTAAGGGCTGTAGTTTTGAGAGGTTTCCACTGTTCTGGCACCTCAGGGGCTTTGCAAATCTGACATGACCTCCTCAAACCATTCCAGCTAAATTTGAGCTTGATGCTCCTTCTCTTCTGAGCCCTGCCACATATGGGGTATTGCCATACTCGGGGAAATTTGCTTTACACATTTTGGGGTACTTGTCCTCCTTAAGTCCTTTTAATAATTTTTTTTAGCTAAACCTACATTATATTGTAAAAATATATATATTTTCATTTTTATGGCCCAATTCCAATAATTTCTGTAACAAAACGGTGGGGTAAAAATGTTCACTATACCTCTAGATAAATTCCTTGAGGTGTGTAGTTTTCCAAATGGGGTCACTTTTTGGGGTTCCAACTGTTTGAGCTCCAAAAGTCAAATTACACTCCTTCCTTACGGAGTATTCCTGTGTGTCTGCCAGCTTTTACTGCTTCTATCTTCTCTGATCGGTTCTACACAGCGCTCAATGAGCACTGTGTATATGAATAGAGGCAGCGGCCTCCCGCTGCCGTTAGTGGCAGAATGCTGCTGGGTCTTACTAGACCCAGCACAGTCCTATTAGTGACAATACTCACTATAAGAGGGCTGATTTCCTCTGTAACTGGGACTGCTGTGCCCTTTTTTAGATAATGCCACAACGCACTCTGTAGATAATGCCACATTGCCCTCTGTAGATAATGCCACAGTGTCCTCTGTAGATATTGTCACAGTGCCCTCTTTAGATAATGCCACATTGCCCTTGGTAGATAAGGCACCATGTCCATGTAGTGGCTCATAAATCCAGGTGTTAGAGTGAGGCCTTGTGTCAGTGACTGGAATTTTATCATCATCTTAAATTCCCACATTTTTTTTCTCTGTTGTTTTTAAAATGCAGAATTAGGACCTTTAAATCTGCCAAACTGTGATCAGGTCCAGAGAAGTGTTTTCCCACGGGTGTATCCACCTCCTGTTTTATTGTATATTCGTGGGAAAACACTACTCTGGACCTGATCACAGTTTAGCAGATTTAAACGTCCTATATCTGAAGGGTCATTTTAAAAACAACAGAGAAAGAAAAATTTGGGAATTTAAGATGATGATAAAATTCCAGTCATTGGCACAAGGCCTCAATCTAACACCTGGATTTATGAGCCACTACATGGACACACATCACATCCCCCATCAGACTGACTACAAATCCCTTATCTCCTAAGTCATCAACCCTATAACCTCAGTTTTATTGCCCTGGCTTATCTTAATGATGTATCACCTCATGTACTAATTGTCTTTGTGTAACATCTTAAATGTGGTTTTTTTCCCAGTCATTAATTTGTAAATTGCCTGACGAAGGGGCCTCTGCGCTCTGAAAGCTTGCATATAGAACTTTTATGGTCTCTTGACACAAAAGTATTTAACATTGCATATTGTTTCTGGCTAACACGGTACTACACTATTTTTTACTGTACTTTGTAAAAGAAGGGATACAACCTTGCTGGCTAAACCTTAAAAGGACTAACTCTGCAGTGAATGTGATATCTATAGAGCAAATATCATGTATACAGTTATTTAACTTTTTTCAAAACTTCATTATTCTGGGGCAAAACCACCAGATGTGTAAAATAGTTTCTATACCTCTGTCGTACCTCTTAGCTTTGCATAACAGTTGAAGGGCAAAACCCTGGTTCATTTAGCAGGGTTGTCAAGCAGGGTGTGTTCAGGCACCTCAAAATCAAGGAGACCTTCACAGTCTTAAGTTTATTTCATAACCCTGAATAGATATTCAAATTATTGAAGTTAAGCCTTTGAAGAAAAAGTTCCAACTGCGACGTGGAGCCCTGCCAGATGAAAAATATATCATCGATATACACTGCATCATGTCCTTGGGTAGTAAGGACTATATCTCTCCCACAGCCCCAGGAACAAATTAGCGTATGAGGACACTCAAGTCTCCCGCATTGCTGTGCCCTGGAGCTGCAGAAAGAGACGGTCTTTGAATGTAAAATACTTGTGAGTAAGTGCAAAACTAAGCAAGGATATAACTAAATTAATCAACTGAGGATCAACATTAGTCATATGAAGAAAAAATTGTGATGCGTGTATTCCGTGGTCATGGCCTATCGAGGTGTACAGGGACTCCATGTCACATGTGACAAGAAGCATGTCAGCACCCAATTGAATCCCATTGAGCCTCCTGAGGATGTCTGTAATGTCCTAAATGAATGATTGTGGTATTGTCTGGGTTCTTATCCAATCTTATCCATTATTCTGATTGGTTCCCTGTCTGTTCTCTGTAGCTTTGGGCCCTTTGTCCTTCCCTGTGGCCCCTTCAGTGGTCTTTTTCTCACATATTTTATATTATATTTGATTCATATATTATGTACTAATAAAGATAATTTTTGTATTTTCGTATACATACTGTTTTTGTGGTTATTCCTGCTCTCTTTTTTGTGGGTATTGTATATGTTCTGTGCCCTTTATTTATGGAGGTTTAGGCTGGGTTCACATTTCAATGGGAGGCGGGGGCGGTTTTCTCCCGCGAGTGGTAAAACCGTCTCGCGGGAGAAAGAAGGGACATGCCCTAACTTTGCGCGATTACACCGCTGACCTCTCATTGACATCAATGGGAGGCAGAGAAAGCGTATTTCGCTGCATTTTATGCCCGCGGCACTCAATTGCCGCGGTTCAAAAACGCAGCGAAAATCGTCGTGCAGGCAGAGGAAAATCTGCCTCAAACTTCCAAACGGAATTTTGAGGCAGATTTTCCGCCTGCAAAAAACTCAGTGTGAACCCAGCCTTAAAGGGGTTGTCCGAGATTTAATGACTTTGTGTTAATGCTTGTAATTTATAAATGTAAATACATTTGTAATATACTTACATTTTCCAAAGTGGCCCCGTGACGTGGTGTATTCGGCTTGTTCTGCTTCACAGCCCGTAACGCGCATGTGCTGTCACTGCTGTTCTCGCGGTCCCTGCTGTTCTCGAGATAACAGCAGGGGCCGCGCATGCGCATTACAACAGAACAAGCTGATATACACCACGTCACAAGTGACGTGTCGTATACCCGGAAAATAATTCAAGATCAACAAAGCGGCCAGAGCCAGTGCAGAGGGTGATGTCACCCGTCAAGTTCCCCACGGCAGGATCTGGAAACGGGGACACTTTGGAAAATGTAAGTATATTACAAATGTATTTACATTTTCAATGTTCTCGTACACTTGTGGAACTTTTCATTGGAGCAGATTGCAAATTTTTGGGGACTATCGAAAAAGATATTGACGCACTGAGGGATAAAATTCAACAGACATTGTCAAGTGAGGAAATTATCATTTTTGACAAAGTTGTGAAAGACGAGCTACTTAAATGTGAAAAAGAGGGCTTTAAGGCAAAAAAAAAAGACCTGAAGAACTATCAAACCAAGAGAGTCTATCGGTGGAATACACCAAGGGACAGATCAAGGTCTCTTTCTAGGTCCCTATCTATTACATCTCTTACTTCAGAGGAAGAATGTGGGGATCGTTTTTTGGACAGATGCACAGGGTTGGAAATTGGAGACAATATGGCGGGTTTCCGACTACAATCTGCGTACACCCGCAACATAAACGAAAAACCGGCAGATTAAACCTAAGGGTATGTGCACACGATAGCAGGCATTTAAGTCTGAAAAGACAGACTGTTTTCAGGAGAAAACAGCTGCCTCGTTTCAGTCGTAAATGCTCCTCCTCACATTTTGCGAGGCTTCTCTGACAGCCGTAAAATTTGAGCTGCTCTTCATGGAGTTCAATGAAGAACGGCTCAAATTACGTCTGAAAGAAGTGTCCTGCACTTCTTTTGACGAGGCTGTATTTTTACGCGTCGTCGTTTGACAGCTGTCAAACGACGACGCGTAAATGACAGGTTGTCTGCACAGTACGTCGGCAAACCCATTCAAATGAATGGGCAGATGTTTGCCGACGTATTGTAGCCCTATTTTCAGACGTAAAACGAGGCATAATACGCCTCGTTTACGTCTGAAAATAGGTTGTGTGAACCCAGCCTAGGAGACAAGAGAACCAAGAATTAATAAAGTTAATCAATCTATCCAAAACCTTTCTCACTATCCCCCAGATAGAGGTTCTTAGCAAAGGTCTGTCCTTCTCTCCTACAGGGAAATTCAGTTTATTTACTGCAATTAAAGATTTACAGCTTTTTGCACATAAACTACTTTTCAAACACTACATTTTAAACACAAAAATCATTTTTCAAATGCAGACTATGATTAATCTTTATCATCTCTGGCGGAGAGACAGGCTTTGGCTGATCTTGAATCACTTTTGGCTGAACAAGAGGAGATATCTGATTCCAAATTGCCCATGTACCTGTTTCGTCGATCACAACATTTCCCCCCTTTATCATTATGTCTGTAATGGCAGGCGGTAGGGAGACGGACAAGTGAGCACTAATCTACCCGCCACTCTGTCCCTGCCTACTTGCAACGACCCGCCCTAGGCGACGGGGTACAACTGGGCGGCGGTCCCTGCGCTCAGTAAGTGCACGACAAACACGACAAACATACAAAGGAACACAAGCAAGTAAAAGGGGCAGTTGCCCACGGCAACCCCGTGAGCAACCAGAGTGGTGAACGAGCCGAGTCAAGCCAGGAGTGAGCGAGGTACAAAACGAAAAGCAGAAGAGTAGTCGGTAAGCCAGGGTCTGTATGGAGCAGGATCAAAAATAGCAGGAGCTGTAGCTGGGCCAGGAAAACACAAGGAAAGAATCACAAGCACCGAGGGACAGGAAGTGCAGGCTTAAAAAGACCGAGGGCGGGAGCTAGCTGAGTCTGGCCAGGTTACGATAGGCTCTCCCACTCCTAAATGATTCACTGTATATAAGATAGCAAATGTCGTTCAAAAATGTAAATATATTCACCGCCTGATAGAACGATTAAAAATTGATTTTATTGTTAAATTGATAAAAGATATGGCTCAACCAGCCATTATTTCCAGAAACAGGCAAAAGCAAGTGATTGGCGACAGTAGAGGTGTATCAGAGTGAACGAGGTTTCTCAAACACTCCAAGACCACCCTCCCTGTTTATTGTATAATATTTCGCTACACCCTTGCCAATAGATAACAATCTATCCAGATCCAACGCGTTTCAGCAACACATCAAGAGTGATGCCTCATCAGGGATTACTAGATAGCAATTTCAGTTAGAATTGTTAGGTTACAAAAGCTGGATAGCACTGTATATGTGCAGATTTTAGCCTCCAGACGCGTGAACGGCTCTGATACAATGACCGCATACGCGCCCGAGAAGCTGCAGGCTTATACGATTGAGAGCCCGCCCTCATTCCAATCGTCACCGGAGCAGCCGCCAATCCGCATACAACACGCACATTGTGACGTGCCGGAGGCGGCGCCTCACGACACAGACAACCAATGAAGGTATCTGGACGACAAGCGTCCATCGTTACTAGGGGACGCTAGACGCGGCTCCTAAACTGCTGTCAAAATCAAACAGCAAGGAATGGAAAAGGAACGAATGTCCCTCCTATCACACATAACACCGTCCCCAAACAAACGGGGTAGTGTGAGGTGGAGGAGATAAGTATCACGGGAGTCGTCAAGAGAAGACTGACCCCCAGTGATTCCATAGTTGCCTAGCAACTTATCGTTACCCTACTAGCCAGGGATAAGACTCAGATAGAAGATGGATATAGCCCAATATCCCACAAGGACTATGTATAGAAGTCCTATACGAGCCTCCTCCCAAACAGAAACGGAGGGTGCCCGGCGGAGGAAAAACCCCCATCCATAGTCGCTCCCTAAATCTCAAGATGCGATAGGTAGACATAAAAAGTAAATAGAAAGGAAAAAAGTCAGCAAGTGGAGAATAATGCACCCACAAATCGCAATAAAAAACGCATAGTATGAACAGGGACTGAAATACCATTTATCAGTCAAAATATTGATATATTCACAGGGACATCCCCAATTCTCAGAGATGCCCCTGTCAGTCAAAATACTATATATTGGTATATTCACAGAGATAGCTGGGAGTAACCAAAATAACAACTAATCGCAGTAGACACAAACGACTCGACAAAGAAGAATGAGAAATAAGAGGCGCAATGTATCTAGAGAAAACAAGAATAGGAGATTTGTTCATTCAATCCATGAGGATTTATGGTCTGCATCCTAAAAATCCATTCAGCCTCCTTTTGTAAAATTTTCTTGTCCAGATCCCCCCCTCTCGCGAGCGGTCTGACATATTCAATTCCCTGAAAGCCAAGAGCAGTAACATCCCCATCGTGACAGGACCATACGTGTCTTGATACCGGGGTGTCCACCTTCCTTCTGACATCCCCAATGTGGTCACGGATCCTTCTCCTAAACTCCCTTTTTGTTTTACCCACGTACTGTAGACCACATCTACAGGTAATCATGTATACAATGCCTTTCGTTTTACAGTTGATATATGATCTATTGTCAAATGTTTTACCAGTTTTCGTGCTACTGAAATTCCTGCTACATATAATGGACACACATGCTTTGCATGTTCCACATCTAAAGGTACCTTTTAGACTGTTCTCCAACCAAGTACTGCACTGTGCCTGTGGTAGTAGATGACTATGAACCAAACGGTCCCTAAGGTTCCGCCCCCTCCTGTATGTAATAAGCGGGGAGTCTCCTACCAGGTCCCCCACATCGGGGTCTGCCTTAAGGATGCCCCAGAAACGTTTAAGAACTTCCCTCACCTCTCTACTGGCAGAGTCAAAAGTACCGATCACCCTGATCGACTCTTCCTCCACTCTCTTCGGTTTAGGGTTCAGGAGATCGTTCCTGTTGCAACCCAAGGCATTTTGATATGCCCCTCTCAGTACATCCCTGGGGTACCCCCTATGTCTGAATCTATTCTCCAGGTCACGTGCCGATACCCTAAAGTCCGAAATGGTGGAACAATTTCTACGTGCCCTGAGATACTGGCCCTTCGGTATTCCTCTCTTCAGACTAGTTGGGTGCCAGCTTTCCCAGCGCAGTAAACTATTGGTCGCCGTCTCTTTGCGGTACATGTTCGTCTGTAGCATCCCTGTGTCAGTTTTGGAAATCAGAATATCCAAAAATGTAATTTTGGTATCTTGGATTTCAGATGTAAAAAATAGTCCCAATTCATTGGCGTTCAGCATCTCCACAAACTCCTGAAAATCCTGCCTAGTCCCTGTCCACAAAATCAAAATGTCATCTATAAATCTAATCCAAAGTAGGATAGATGATGACCATCTGTCCATAAGGTCACTGAACACAACCTCTTTTTCCCACCACCCCAGATAAAGGTTGGCAAAGGTAGGAGCACAAGGGCTACCCATGGCCACTCCTCTGAGCTGGTGGTAAATCTTCTGATCAAATAAAAAGAAGTTGTGTTCTAAAACAAATCTCAACAGTTCAATGGTAAATTTATTATGGGCCTGATATTGTATCCCTTTATCCATTAGGAAATATTCAATGGCTCTACATCCCTGATTATGTGGGATGGAGCTATATAGGGACTCAACATCCAAAGATGCCAACAAAACATCGCCATCGCAGCGTATACCCTCCAGTCTTCTCAGTACATCCATGGTGTCCCTCACGTATGATGGCAGGGACACCACGAATGGCCTGAGGACCTGGTCCAGGTAAAGACTCGCATTCTGCGTGAGGCTGTCAATCCCCGATACAATGGGGCGACCTTTCAAAGGATTCACCCCCTTATGTATCTTGGGCAGGCTATAAAATGTTGCCATTTGAGGGTGCTCCTTAAGTATAAAATTCATCTCTCTGTCATTAATAAGATTGCCTGATTTCGCTGGACCAAGGATGTTCAAAAGTTTATCTTTAAAGTTTGCAGTAGGATTGCTGGTAAGTACCCCATAACAATTACGATCATCAAGGATGTCATGGCACATTTTACTATATTGTGGTCGATTCATCACCACAATATTCCCCCCTTTGTCAGAGGGCTTTATAATGATATTATCATCCCTTTCTAAAGATAGTAGGCCAGCCATCTCATTGCTAGAAATATTGGAATAGTGTTCTCTTTGGTTGATCAATTTTAGCTGATCCTCAACCACCTTCACAAAAACATCAATCGGTGTGTTGTCACTTAGGGGTGCATATTTTGTAGATGGAACCCGTAATTCGGTAAATGGGCCCTTGCCCTCCTCCCTGTGACCCTCCTCCCACAGACCCTCCAATAGTCTAAAATGTGGGAGATCTTCCTCCATGATGCCCAGATCAAGACATTGTCGTTTATTATGCATCTTAAAAAACTTTTTCCACTTCAATTTTCTAGCAAAAAGGTTCAAGTCCTTGACCCAAGTAAAGAGATTAAATTTGTTGGTTGGGACAAATGATAGACCCTTACTAAGTACTCCCAATTCGTCTCTCGTGAGGTTACGTGTGGAGAGATTAACTACCTGGAGCCTATCACTTTCCCCTGATACGGTGCCTAAAGCTCCCTTCTGTCTCGCAGAAGGTACTCTGAAATCGGGTGGTTCTTGGCTAAAAAACCACCCCGCTGCTGACTCTTTCCTCTTCCTCTGCCTCTAATGTTGGGACGGGTCGGGTATCTCCCAGTCTCACTCCCTCCCCGACCTCTCCTAGGTGGGTTCCTACCAAATTCAGAGTCTGATTGTTCCTGCTCCGATGAAGATAAATCGGTGTCAGGCTCATGAGATACACCAGACCTGGCACTATAGTCAAAAATTCTACCTTCTTTGAAGTCCAACGTGTCACGTACAAACTGGAAATGCTTCCTTTCCTTAATGTGACACGTGAACTTCAATTGAATGAACAAATCTCCTATTCTTGTTTTCTCTAGATACATTGCGCCTCTTATTTCTCATTCTTCTTTGTCGAGTCGTTTGTGTCTACTGCGATTAGTTGTTATTTTGGTTACTCCCAGCTATCTCTGTGAATATACCAATATATAGTATTTTGACTGACAGGGGCATCTCTGAGAATTGGGGATGTCCCTGTGAATATATCAATATTTTGACTGATAAATGGTATTTCAGTCCCTGTTCATACTATGCGTTTTTTATTGCGATTTGTGGGTGCATTATTCTCCACTTGCTGACTTTTTTCCTTTCTATTTACTTTTTATGTCTACCTATCGCATCTTGAGATTTAGGGAGCGACTATGGATGGGGGTTTTTCCTCCGCCGGGCACCCTCCGTTTCTGTTTGGGAGGAGGCTCGTATAGGACTTCTATACATAGTCCTTGTGGGATATTGGGCTATATCCATCTTCTATCTGAGTCTTATCCCTGGCTAGTAGGGTAACGATAAGTTGCTAGGCAACTATGGAATCACTGGGGGTCAGTCTTCTCTTGACGACTCCCGTGATACTTATCTCCTCCACCTCACACTACCCCGTTTGTTTGGGGACGGTGTTATGTGTGATAGGAGGGACATTCGTTCCTTTTCCATTCCTTGCTGTTTGATTTTGACAGCAGTTTAGGAGCCGCGTCTAGCGTCCCCTAGTAACGATGGACGCTTGTCGTCCAGATACCTTCATTGGTTGTCTGTGTCGTGAGGCGCCGCCTCCGGCACGTCACAATGTGCGTGTTGTATGCGGATTGGCGGCTGCTCCGGTGACGATTGGAATGAGGGCGGGCTCTCAATCGTATAAGCCTGCAGCTTCTCGGGCGCGTATGCGGTCATTGTATCAGAGCCGTTCACGCGTCTGGAGGCTAAAATCTGCACATATACAGTGCTATCCAGCTTTTGTAACCTAACAATTCTAACTGAAATTGCTATCTAGTAATCCCTGATGAGGCATCACTCTTGATGTGTTGCTGAAACGCGTTGGATCTGGATAGATTGTTATCTATTGGCAAGGGTGTAGCGAAATATTATACAATAAACAGGGAGGGTGGTCTTGGAGTGTTTGAGAAACCTCGTTCACTCTGATACACCTCTACTGTCGCCAATCACTTGCTTTTGCCTGTTTCTGGAAATAATGGCTGGTTGGCTCTCCCACTCCTAAGCCTGCCAGCCTGAATGGTGGAAGCAGGAGTCAGTCTCAGGGATGTATTCTCAGTTGCTGACTGATTAGTTCTGGGAGTTAACCCCGAAGCTGTGCCTGGCAGATCCTTTACAGTACCCCCCCTTTTATGAGGGGCCACCGGACCCTTTCTAAGTGGACCTGGCTTACTGGGGAAACGCAGGTGGAACCTCCTGACCAATACCCCAGCGTGAACATCCCGGGCAGGTACCCAAGTCCTCTCCTCGGGCCCGTATCCTCTCCAATGGACCAGGTACTGGAGGGAGCCTTGGACCATCTTGCTGTCCACAATCCTGGCCACCTCGAATTCCACCCCCTCAGCGGTGAGGACGGGAACAGGAGGACTCCTCGATGGAGCCAAGGACGGGGAGCAGCGTTTGAGGAGGGAGGCATGAAACACGTCGTGTATCCGAAAAGACGGGGGTAACTCCAGCCGGAAGGAGACAGGATTGAGGACCTCAATGACCTTATACGGCCCAATAAACCGGGGAGCAAACTTCTTGGACGGAACCTTGAGACGCAAGTTCCTAGACGACAACCACACCAGATCCCCGACCATAAACAGGGGGTTAGCAGAACGTTTTTTATCAGCCTGAGTTTTTTGTACGCTCTGGGACACCTCTAGGTTTTTCTGAACCTGGGCCCAGACTGTGCACAGTTCCCGATGAACGACCTCTACCTCGGGATTGTTGGAACTACCAGGTGAAACGGAGGAGAACCGTGGATTAAACCCAAAATTACAAAAAAAAGGAGAGACCCCTGACGAATTACTGACCCGGTTATTAAGGGAAAATTCGGCGAGGGGAATGAAACAGACCAATCAAATTGACAGTCAGAGACAAAACACCTTAAGTATTGTTCTAGAGATTGATTAGTCCTCTCCGTTTGGCCATTGGTTTCAGGATGGAAGGCAGAGGAGAAGGACAGATCAATCCCCAACTTCACACAGAAGGCTCTCCAAAACAATGAAACAAATTGTACCCCTCTGTCCGAAACAATATTGACAGGGACCCCATGGAGACGCAAGATGTGTTTGACAAACAAGGTAGCCAACGTTTTGGCGTTTGGTAGTTTCTTGAGGGGCACAAAGTGGCACATCTTACTGAAGCGGTCCACCACCACCCACACCACCGACTTGCCTTGGGATGGAGGCAAATCAGTGATAAAATCCATGGAGATATGGGTCCAAGGTCTCTGGGGAATGGGCAACGAACGCAGTAAGCACGCTGGTCGGGACCTGGGAGTCTTGGACCTAGCACAAACCTCACAAGCGGCGACGTAGGCCTTAACGTCTTTAGGCAACCCAGGCCAACAATAATTTCTGGTAATGAGGTGTTTGGTACCCAGGATGCCTGGATGGCCAGATAGTGCGGAGTCATGATTTTCCCTAAGTACCCTTAGCCGGAATTGCAGGGGAACTAACAGCTTGTTCTCAGGAAGGTTCCCGGGAGCTGCACCTTGATCAGCAGCAATATCAGAGACTAAATCAGAATCGATCGAGGAAATGATTATACCTGGAGGCAAAATACAAGCAGGATCTTCCTCCGAAGGAGGGCTGGCCATGAAGCTACGCGACAGTGCATCAGCCTTAATATTTTTAGACCCAGCCCTATAGGTAACCAAAAAATTGAATCTGGTAAAAAATAACGCCCATCGAGCTTGTCTCGGGTTTAGCCTCCGGGCAAGATTCTAGGAAAACCAGATTCTTGTGGTCGGTAAGGACCGTTACCTGGTGCCTAGCCCCCTCCAGGAAGTGGCGCCACTCTTCAAATGCCCATTTAATGGCTAAGAGTTCGCAGTTGCCAATATCATAGTTACTTTCAGTTGGCGAAAACTTCCTGGAGAAGTAGGCACAGGGGCGGAGATGGGTGAGGGACCTGGTACCCTGGGACAAGACAGCCCCCACTCCCACCTCATATGCGTCAACTTCCACGATAAATGGCTCCATTTGGTTGGGCTGAACCAGCACCGGGGCCGAGACAAAGCACTTCTTAAGGACCTCAAAAGCCTGGACAGCCTCAGGAGGCCAGTGGAGGAGATCAGCACCTTTGCGAGTGAGGTCCGTAAGGGGCTTAGCGATGACCGAGAAGTTAGCAATAAATCTCCTGTAATAATTAGCGAACCCCAAAAAACACTGTAACGCCTTCAGGGAGGCAGGTTGGACCCATTCCGCCACAGCCTGAACCTTGGCGGGGTCCATGCGGAATTCATGAGGAGTGAGGATTTGACCCAAAAATGGAATCTCCTGTACCCCAAACACACATTTTTTGGTTTTGGCAAACAGTTTGTTTTCCCGAAGGACCTGGAGCACCTTCCTGACATGCTCAATGTGGGAGGACCAGTCCTTGGAAAACACCAGTATGTCATCAAGGTACACTACCAGAAAAATCCCCAAGTAATTTCTCAAAATCTCATTTATGAAATTCTGGAAGACCGCAGAGGCATTACACAACCCAAAGGGCATGACGAGGTATTCGAAATGGCCTTCGGGCGTGTTAAACGCAGTCTTCCACTCATCCCCCTCTTTGATGCGAATAAGGTTATACGCCCCCCGTAGATCCAATTTAGAAAACCATTGGGCCCCATGAACCTGATTAAAGAGATCAGGAATCAAAGGAAGGGGATACTGGTTCCTTACCGTGACCTTATTCAGGCTACGGTAGTCAATGCATGGCCTAAGACCACCATCCTTCTTCCCCACGAAGAAGAAGCCAGCACCTACCGGAGAAGAAGAGGGACGAATGTAACCCTTGGCAAGAGATTCCGGGATATACACTCTCATAGCTTCACGTTCGGGACAACAAAGATTAAATATCCTACCCATAGGATGCTTAGCTCCTGGTACCAATTCGATAGCGCAATCGTATTCTCTATGAGGAGGTAACACTTCGGATGCCTCCCTAGAGAAAACATCAGCGAAGTCCTGAACAAACTCGGGTAGCGTATTCGCCTCCTTAGGGGGAGAAATAGAATTAACAGAAAAACATGACGTACAACATTCATTACCCCATTTGGTTAGCTCCCCAGTATTCCAGTCAAACGTGGGATTATGCAACTGCAACCAGGGAAGACCTAGAACCAAATCGTACGATAATCCCTGCATCAACAGTACAGAGCATTGCTCCAAATGCATGGAGCCAACAAGGAGTTCAAAAACAGGGGTATGCTGTGTAAAATAACCATTAGCAAGAGGAGTGGAGTCGATACGCACTACCGGGACAGGTTTAGGCAAATCAATCAGAGGCATAGCAAGGGACATAGCAAATTCCACAGACATGATATTAGTAGAGGACCCTGAATCCACGAAGGCACTGCCGGTAGCAGACCTACCACCAAAAGAGACCTGAAAGGGAAGCAAGATCTTAGTACGTTTCATATTTACGGGAAATACATGTGCGCCCAAGTGACCTCCCCGATGATCACTTAGACGCGGAAGTTCTCTTACGCTTAGGACAGTTGTTCACTTGATGCTTGTCGTCCCCACAGTAGAAGCAGAGACCATTCTTCCTGCGGAATTCTCTACGTTGTTGGGGGGACACGGAGGCCCCGAGTTGCATAGGTATCTCTGAATCTTTCGGGGAGGAACGAAGCAACGGAACTTCGGGAGGCATCATGGGGGAGTCGGAGGAGAAAACACATAAACGTTCACGTTGTCGTTCCCTGAGACGTCGGTCAAGTCGTACCGCTAAAGCCATAACCTGGTCTAGGGAGTCAGAAGAGGGATAGCTAACTAGCAGGTCTTTCAGGGCATTCGACAGACCCAACCTAAACTGGCACCTTAAGGCAGGGTCATTCCACCGAGAAGCTACGCACCACTTCCGAAAGTCAGAGCAATACTCCTCAACAGGTCTCTTACCCTGACTTAAGGTCACCAGCTGACTCTCGGCAAAGGCAGTCCTGTCAGTCTCGTCATAAATAAGTCCGAGAGCAGAAAAGAAACAATCAACGGAGGAAAGTTCAGGGGCGTCAGGAGCCAAGGAGAAGGCACACTCTTGGGGCCCTTCCTGGAGCCGGGACATAATTATACCCACCCGCTGGCTCTCAGAACCTGAGGAATGAGGCTTTAAACGAAAGTAAAGCCTACAACTCTCCCGAAAGGAGAGAAAAGCCCTCCGGTCCCCTGATAACCGGTCAGGCAACTTGAGGTGGGGTTCAAGAGGTGCGGTGAGGGGAACTACCAGGGTAGCATCAGGCTGGTTGACCCTCTGAGCCAGGGCCTGGACCTGTAGGGAGAGACCCTGCATTTGCTGAGCCAGGGTCTGACGGGGATCCATAGTGGTGTCAGGGACCAGGGGTAGACTAGGTATGGGCTTGTGATTATGTAATGGCAGGCGGTAGGGAGACGGACAAGTGAGCCCTAATCTACCCGCCACTCTGTCCCTGCCTACTTGCAACGACCCGCCCTAGGCGACGGGGTACAACTGGGCGGCGGTCCCTGCGCTCAGTAAGTGCACGACAAACACGACAAACATACAAAGGAACACAAGCAAGGAAAAGGGGCAGTTTCCCACGGCAACCCCGTGAGCAACCAGAGTGGTGAACGAGCCGAGTCAAGCCAGGAGTGTGCGAGGTACAAAACGAAAAGCAGAAGAGTAGTCGGTAAGCCAGGGTCTGTATGGAGCAGGATCAAAAATAGCAGGAGCTGTAGCTGGGCCAGGAAACCACAAGGAAAGAATCACAAGCACCGAGGGACAGGAAGGGCAGGCTTAAATAGACCGAGGGCGGGAGCTAGCTGAGTCTGGCCAGGTTACGATAGGCTCTCCCACTCCTAAGCCTGCCAGCCTGAATGGTGGAAGCAGGAGTCAGTCTCAGGGATGTATTCTCAGGTGCTGACTGATTAGTTCTGGGAGTTAACCCCGAAGCTGTGCCTGGCAGATCCTTTACAATGTCACTCTGTAAATATTTTTGTTAAACTTGTTAAAAGAGATCTTGAACAACTCACAGGGGCCTCTACACATTACAATCTTAGTCTGGTCCAGAAAAGGACTATAGACGAATTGAAGAGGCTTAAAGATGTGTTTATTAAGCCTGCTGATAAGGGGGAAATTTTGTCATCTGGCCAGTAGACATTTATGAGAGTGAGGCATTTAAACAATTGAATGCTAACCAATGTTATCGTAGATTGTCGGGTGATCTCACTGTTCAGTTCAAACATGAATTAGACAGTCTTCTAGAGTTGGGGGTCAATGATCAGATTGTAACTGAAAAACTTAGATGCGGTTTGACAGTGGGCTTTCCAGTTAAACCTACCCTCAACCTGTTACCTAAGATCCACAAGCACTCCACCAATCCTCCAGGACACTCTATTGTCTTGGGGATAGGTGGATTATGTGAAAAAGCGTGTTGTTTTGTCGACTTTTATTTGCAAAAATGTGTGGAGAACCTACTATCATTTTTAAAAAAAAATATGTTGTTTTAGCTCCCAATTAATATATTTTCATTTAGTAAAAAGAGAAAAAACAGTGTGGGCACTCACGAGCTGATAGAGGGAGCCTCCCTTTGTGGAGACTCCCACAAACAATGCCTTTATGAACGTTGCTTTGTGCACTGGGGCACAGTCATGCTCAAAGAGAAAAGGGCCTCCCCAAACTGATCCCACAAAGCCGGAAGCATACAATTGTCCAAAATGTTTTGGTATGCTGAAGCATTCAAATTTAACTTCACTGGAACTAACTGGCCTTGGTCAACCCCTGAAAAATAACTACTTAGCATTATCCCGCCTTAACCTAACTAAACAGTTGGCACAATGCAGTCAGGCAGGTATTGTTCTGGCATTTGCCAAATCCAGACTTGTCCATCAGACTGCCAGATAGAGAAGTGGGATTCATTACACCACAGAACACGTTTCCACTGTTCCACAATCCAGTGGTGGCGTGCTTTACACCACTCCATCTGATGCTTGGCATTGTGTTTAGTAATTTAAAACTTGCATGCCATGAAGCAAAATTTTTGTACTAATGTTAATGTCAGAGGAAGTTTGGAACTCTGCAGTTGAGTCAGCAGTGACCCTGCTCTGTAACTTTACGTGGTCTGCCACTTCATGGCTAAGTTGCTGTGGTGCCTAAACACTTCTACTTTGCAATAATAACATTCACAGTAGATCGTGGAATATCTAGGAGGGAAGAAATGTAAAATTCAGTGAGCTCTTTAGAATGACCCATCTTTTCACACATTTTTGTAACAGAAGACTTCATGACTAGGTGCTTGATTTTATATACCTGCAGCAATGGAACTGAATGAAACACCTGAATTCAACGATTAGGAGGTGTGCCCAATACTTTTATTCATATAGTATACCTTTTTCTGTTTTTAATAAGTATATATTTAATAAATTACAGTTTAACATCCTTCCATGTAATGGCGATTATTTAGAAATAAAAGTATGTCTTTATGTTAAGATGGATAGTCATTTATACAGTGTACTGTAGTCTGCATTTAAAGTAAATTTCCTTTGCATAAATCACTTATATATATTTTGCTTTACACATATTTTCTCCCTTGATAGAAAACAAAGTTTTTAGAAGCCTTAATTTGCCAAGTTTGTTCATATTATGAATGTTCACAATCAAATTTCCCTTGCAAACAGAAGCAGTGGAAAATAATTTCAAAAGAAGGAAGTGAAATATACCTCATTTATAGGTAGCAGAGTAAATCTCAAAGGATTGCTACAATATATTGGTGTTTCTTAATAATAGTTTGTAGCAAGATTAGCTTTTCTCATTTTGGCTTTCTAGTTAAAAATTGTGTTTCTTAATTTGAATGTAGCATTTGTAAAATATGTTGAACAAGTTAACTTTTGCGCCATCTCAGGTGATCCGATAATGAAACTTTGTTTTCTATAAGAATGAAAAATATTGCAAATAACTAAGTCTGTGGAACAGAATGTTCTTTCTACATGCTAGTGAATTTAATATGCCTGTACGTTTTGCAAAATTACAAGTTTTGTTGCCTTAAGGTTGTATTCTTTAGTCTGGATTATATTGTGTTTTTGTTGCTTTGTCATAAAAATATTATACGTTATAGACACATAAATAATCCATGGAAAGCCAAAGTTTTTCCATGAAGCATAGCTTTAAATACAGCAATGCTCTGGAGATATGTTGACCGTGTAGTAACAATTGTCTTGTAACATACCGCAGCATGTATACTAATACTGGTGCCACTCCAAACGGTGCTTCAGTATTAATTTTCTATGCAGTGTGTACTATATTCGTCAACCTAGCACATGCTGTGTAGATAAATATGCAAACTACTGACCTGTGACAGGTTTTCCCATTCATAACAACAGGGTCTTACCTTTGTAGCTCATAGTTAGGGCTGATTCAGATGAGCGTGTATCTCGCTCGTGTGACTGCCGTTAAAACAATGACTGTCACATGGACTCATGTATTTAAATGGGGCTGTTCACACGACCATTGTTTCAACGGAGCATGTGAAGGGTCCTTGAATAAATAAGACATGTCCTATTTTCCTGCGTGTTACGCATCCCTCCATGGACTCTAGTCTATGTGGGATCCGTGACAACGCGTCCCGCACGGGTGTACCTCGGACATGAAAAACTGCAGTTTTTCACGTCCGAGGATAGCTATGCTAGTCTGAATGTAGTCTTACTGTTTTTAGTTGAAAAGTTGCACTCATATCTTAAAGAGGCTCTGTCACCACATTATAAGTTCCGTATCTCCTACATAAGGAGATCGGCGCTATAATGTAGATAACAGCAGTGCTTTTTATTTAATAAAACGATCTATTTTCCCCACTTTTAGATTTTAGCGATTTTAGATTTATGCTAATGAGTTGCTTAATGCCCAAGTGGGCGTATTTTTACTTTAGACCAAGTGGGCGTTGTACAGAGGAGTGTATGACGCTGACCAATCAGCATCATTCATTCCTCTCCATTCATTTAGGCAGCTCATACGGATCCTTTTAGATCGCTATGCGCTGTCTTATACTAACACATTAACAATACTGAAGTGTTTAGACAGTGAATAGACATTCCACGGGATGTCTATTCACAATCTCTGCACTTCATTACTCTGTCTGTGGTAGTTACAGCAGAGGAAGCGTAATCTGCACCCATGGAGCAGAAAGAAAACTGATCCTTTATCTGAATTCCTGTCAACCCTTTTAATCCTTTAAATACATTTTTATTCTTAAAGTTTAACTCCAGACAAAAACTAGAAATTCAGCTCTTGCCCAAAGCAACAGCTCCTCTTCTACATTGTCTTACTAAGCTTAAAGCCACAGATTATAAAATGGAGGGGTTGTGAACTTCCGACAACTCCTTTTATTAATCTATCCACTGCAGCTTGGTACACTTTAGACGAAAGGTTGGTTCCAAATAGCATGTAGTTTAATTGAAAGACAAGTGGATACTTTTAGTAAACATGGCTTCTAGATTTTCCCCCATGGCTTCTAGATTTTCGCCATTAAGAACAATAAAAATAAATAAAGTAAGCAGATGCATGTATAATGGGAGTCGTATTATTGGACTTGTCATTTGGCACTCCATGACCTTGAATCGAATGCATTGTCTCTTAATCAGGGTACAGCAATGTGTTATTTGTAATTTTACATAGGCCTACAGTGAAACCTAATAAATTATTTTTTGGCCACTTTCACACAGCTGTAATTTGGGTGCATTTTCACATTTGTATTACGGCTGCAACTCTTCGACCTCCCACAGTTCCACTGAACCAGACCTAGCTCATCATACATGTAGGATCCTATCGTTATCTAAGACCAGTTTAGTAGAACTTCAGGTATTGCAACTGTAATATGGAATGTGGAATGTAAATTGTGCCTATATTACGGCATAAATTTAGAGTTATTATGAATCATTAGCAACAAAGCATGAGAAAATCTCAAAGTGTTCACAGACAAGCTATCCTACATCTATACTTTGGCTCTCAATATTGATGTGGAAAGAAGGTAAAGATTACAGATATGATGACATGTTCCCCCCCCCCCGCCCCCTCTTGTTAAGCTGTATGATAACTGAGTGCCAAGACCCTGAGTTGTTCCTATATTCCTCTGATGGGCCAGTTGAATATTGTAATAGAAAATATCAGGTTTATTTACTTCATAGAAGACAGAAAATCATTGATTTATCTTGTAAACATTTTTCTGCCAAATGGATTAAGTAGTAATGTCTGTGTATATGCAGTTTTTATCTCTATGACTGATATATCTGTTCCTAAGTACATGCTTCACTTATACAAAAGCTAATGCTTGTAATAACAACTGTATGAACATATCAATGCAGCGATAGGTATAATGTAAAATTCTCTTTTCCATACACAACAGAATTTTCTCATTTATCAGTGCTGTTAAGGCAGTGTTTCCACTAGGTGGGAGTATACATCCTTGTATTGGAATACATGCAGTTATATTGTGAAGATAGATACAACTGAGGCCACACAATTTATTACTCAGATTAACAAATGCTGTTACTACATTAATACATCTGCATTAGAGTAGGAAAGGATGCATTAAATGATGAGTGTACCTTTAATGCTCACACGAAAATGTTTTATTACAGCAGTGTATTATTTTTCACTGCAGTGCATATGGTCAGCTATTCCACGATTTGTCTTGCAGAGGTTTTTGGCTGTTTAATCAGTTGATGCTAAACTAATGCTTCCAGGCGTGTTTCATTCTCTAGAACTCTGAACAGTCCTCCTAGATGTAAGAATAAAAGTATATTTAAATATTTTGCCTACTTTATAATCTGAGTAATCTTTGAGTAATCATTTACACTTTTGACAGACATGTTCATCTACTAATGGGTTCTATATTTTAAATTGTGTTACCAATACTCAATCATCACTTAAGTTTGATTCTCTATACAGTCAGTGACACTTAACAAGTTGCTTGATAGAAAAACTCTGATGACCTCGGCATTTTGTTTGGGAATTTATTTTTATAGATAATATCAGCCACTAGAGATGAAAAAGTGCTAGATAGGCTTAATATCTGCCAAAATACTGTCCCTTAACCGAATCAGGACCAGGTAACTTTGAGCCTTTAGGGTCAGACACTGTTTAACCATTTTTAGCAAAAGTTATTTACATAGTTACATAGTTACATAGTTAGTACGGTTGAAAAAAGACACATGCTCATCAAGTTCAACCAAGGGAAGGGAAAAGGGAGGGGAAAAGGGAAGGGAAAAATTTCTACACATAGGAGCTAATATGTTTTTGTTCTAGGAAATTATCTAAGCCTTTTTTAAATCCATCTACTGTAGCTACCGTGACCAGCACCTGCGGTAGACTATTCCATAGATTCACAGTGCTCACAGTAAAGAAGACTTGTCGCCTCTGCAGATTAAACCTTTTTTTCTCCAGAAGGAGGGTGTGCCCCCTTGATTTTTGAGGGGGGTTTACATGGAACAGCATTTCACCATATTTTTTGTATGTGCCATTCATATATTTATATAAGTTAATCATGTCCCCGCTTAGTCGTCTCTTTTCAAGGCTAAATAGGTTTAATTATTTTAATCTTTCCTCATAACTTAGATTCTACATGCCCCTTATTAGCTTCAATGCTCTTCTTTGTATTTTTTCCTACTTCAGGGCATCCTTTCTATGAACTGGAGCCCAGAACAGAACTGCATATTCCAGATGAGGCCTCACTAATGCTTTGTAAAGTGGTAATATTATATCCCTGTCCCGCGAGTTCATGCTTCTTTTAGTACACGACAATATCTTGCTGGCCTTTGAAGCAGCTGATTGACATTGCATGCTGTTATTTAGTCTATGATCTACAAGTACACCCAGATCCTTCTCAACAAGTGACTCTCCCAGTATAGCTCCCCCTAGGATATATGATGCATGCAGATTGTTGGAACCCAGATGCATAACTTTACATTCATCTACATTAAACTTCATTTGCCAAGTGGACGCCCACTTGGTGTGTTCAAATCAGCTTGTAATTTACAAACATCTTCCATAGACTGAACAATACTACATAGCTTGGTGTCATCTGCAAAAATGGAAATAGTGCTATTAATCCCATCCTCTATATCATTAATAAATAAGTTGAATAATAGTGGTCCCAGCACGGAACCCTCTGGATACGGTCCTTGAGCCAATTCTTAATCCAATTACAAACGATACTTTCTAAACCTATAGTTCTTAATTTACCCATTAGACGTTTCTGAGGGACAGTGAGATATGCTTTTGCAAAGTCCAAAAATACGATATCCACAGTGGCCCCTCTGTCTAATCTTCTGCTCACCTCTTCATAAAAACAAATCAGGTTGGTTTGACAACTTCTGTCCTTAGTAAAACCGTGCTGGCTGTCACTTATAATACTATTTTTTGTCACATAATCCTGTATATAGTCCCTCAATAGCCTCTCCAAAATTTTCTCCACGATGGATGTTAAATAGGCTCTGTCACCACATTATAAGTTCCCTTCTACATAATGTGATTGGCGTTGTAATGTAGATTACAGCAGTGTTTTTTATTTAGAAAAACTATCAATTTTGACCAAGTTATGACCTATTTTAGATTTATGCTAATGACTTTCTTAATGCACAACTGGGCGTTTTTTAGCTTTTGACCAAGTGGGCGTTGTAAAGAGAAGTGTATGACGCTGACCAATCAGCGTCATGCACTTCTCTCCATTCATGTATTCAGCACATAGTGATCCTGCGTTGTTCACTATGAGCTGTCACTTACTCACACATTAACGTTACTGAAGTGTCTTGAGAGTGAATAGACATCGCTTCCAGCCAGGACGCGATGTCTATTCACAATCCTGACACTTCGGTAACGTTTGTGTGGGACTTAATGACAGCAAGCGTGATCTCGCTGCAAATTTTTGGCATATAGTTTAATACAAATTTCAAACAATATATGTTTTTTTTAACATTCTAGCACATTTGTTCTGGTAATATTATAATTTTAAACAAAAAACAGACTTTTTATTTGTGATTGTCATTGTTTACCATAAATTTTGATATATAACTTTGTGGGGAAACATTTTTTTTGGGGGGATTTTTATTGTATTTTATATCTAGTTTATTTATGCTTTTTATTACTTTGCAGGACTTTATTATGTTTTGTTTGTTTTTTATACTATATTCCCCCACTGAAGCCAGAGCTGCACAGCAGCCCCCCAGTTACAGGTGAAATTACACTTGTTATAGTGACTATTGTTACTATTAGGACTGTGCCGGGTCTAGTTAAACCCAGCAGAAGCCTCTCACTAACGGCTTCCCAGCGATCATGTGACCAGACCATGTGACCGGTCATTGAGCGCTGTGCATGTGAAATAAAAAAAGACAGAAACTCGGGCAGCCAGCTAAAGCCTGCGTCATAGATAAACTATTTTACAAGTTACGTTTTATGTAGACATACATTCACAATTAGGGTAACGGCAAAAAGGACTTTTTTTTGCCTACGGGCAATATGGTACTATTGATATAATATGGCACAGGCTTTGAGGACCTGGACTGCCTGCAGTTTATTTACAGTGGGTGGTCCTGAACCTGTGTCAGAGTAGGGTGCTGCCTGAGGCGAAGCTTTCACCTCGACTCCTGGATGGTGCAGCCCTGGTTAAAGAGGCTCTGTCACCACATTATAAGTGCCCTATCTTGTACATAATATGATCGGCACTGTAATGTAGATTACAGCAGGTTTTTTTATTTAGAAAAACTATTATTTTTTACGGAGTTATGACCTATATTAGCTTTATGCTAATGAGTTTCTCGATGGACAACTGGGCGTGTTTTACTTTTTGATCAACTGGGCGTTGTAAAGAGAAGTGTATGATGCTGACCAATCAGTGACCAATCAGCGTCATACACTTCTCTCCATTCATTTACACAGCACATAGTGTTCTTACTAGATCACTATGTGCAGCCACATAAACACACACTAACGTTACTCAAGTGTCCTGACAATGAATAGGCATCACCTCCAGCCAGGACGGGATGTGTATGCAGAATCCTGACACTTTGGTAATGTTTATGTGAGATTTAAAGCAAGGCAAGCGTAATCTGGTTTTAAATGACAGTTTACAGCGTAATCTCGCGAGATTTCGCTTTCCTTGCTGTAAAACTCACACAAACATTAGCGAAGTGTCAGGATTCTGAATAGACATCACGTACTGGCTGGAGGTGATGCCTATTCATTGTCAGGACACTTGAGTAACGTTAATGTGTGTGTATGTGGTTGCACATAGTGATCTAATAAGATTACTATGTGCTGTGTAAATGAATGGGGAGAAGTGTATGACGGCATAAAGCTAAACTAGGTCATAACTCTGTCAAACATGATCGTTTTTCTAAATAAAAAACACTGCTGTAATCTGCATTACAGCACCGATCACATTATGTACAAGATAGGGCACTTATAATGTGGTGACAGAGCCTCTTAATAGCAAAATCTGATCAGCAAGCCTGTAACTATGTAACTATTGTTTGTGCAAACGGTGCATTTGCAAAAAGGCCCTTTAGCCTGAGGAGGCCCACTAGGCCCCATAAATCGAGACCAGTTCTATAAATATCGTTTGATAGTTGTGGGGCCCTTTTATATTTTTGCTTTGGCGCCCGGGAGTGTTAAATTAGATCCCTGCTTATAAGATTTGTAGTCACAGATATGTGACGTTCATCTAAGTTTATCTTACTACTCCATGTTCTAGCAGATTCCTCCTGCTGCTGACCAAGCACACATACAGCCTGTAAATATAACCTTGAATAGGAGTAGTTTGTTCTGTATACTGGCACATGTTTTTGCCTGTCACTTTAACACTTTTAATGTATTCAAGTCCTTCCTACCCTCTGTCTATCACCTCAACCTTTTAGACTGACCTCGCAATCAGTAATCGCGTAAAAAAATTATCTAAATGATGAGGATGTACTTTCATCTGCTACGAGGTCCACACCATTTGATTGCAGAAGTCCCTTGTGAATGGGAGGATTTTGTTAGAGTATGCCCAAGATTAATTTAAGATTTTCTATGTGATACAGCTCACACAGGTCATCCTATGAAGGAAGACAACATTTAGCATTTTTGCACCTAAAGCAATTTTGACACACCAGAACTCCTATTTAAAATTTGAAAGGGAATATATATATTTATATATGTATGTGTATATATATATATATATATATATATCTATATATATATATATCTATATATATATATATATATATATATATATATATATATATATATATATATATATATTCTGTACATATATATAGTGTATTACTGTGGTAACTAATGTGTAGAATATACTTGTGTGATGTGAATGCTTTTTAAAAATGTCATGTAATAACATTTGGTCAGTGTTCCCTGCAGATTGTAGCCTACCACAGTGCATTATATGTTCATCTTAATATATTGCATGGAGACTGCAGCAGAGTAAGGTTGCATTTTGCATTATTGACTGCTATGCTGTGAGATAGATATTCATATTTAGGGGCTTTTTTTGGAAGCGTCTGCAGGAAGTATCTAGTTTTCTTTTTCTGCTCATCAAATGATCTACAAAATGTGTCCACAGTTCCTTGTAATTCCTCTATACCCTCCACCAAAAGCCCTCAAATGACAAGCCCACTGTTTAACTTTATTGCAGTGGTAATTCAGACTGTATAATGTACCAATGAAGAAAAAAACATGGACCGCACATCAACAATATACACATAGATCTACAGGGTGGGCCATTTATATGGATACACCTAAATAAAATGGGAATGGTTGGTGATATTAACTTCCTGTTTGTGGCACATTAGTATCTGGGAGGGGGGAAACTTTTCAAGCTGGGTGTTGACCATGGCGGCCATTTTGAAGTCGGCCATTTTGTATCCAACTTTAGTTTTTTCAATGGGAAGAGGGTCATGTGACACATCAAACTTATCGAGAATTTCACAAGAAAAACAATGGTGTGCTTGGTTTTAACGTTACTTTAGGTGTATCCATATAAATGGCCCACCCTGTAGATCTATGTGTATATTGTTGATGTGCGGTCCATGTTTTTTTCTTCATTGGTACATTATACAGTCTGAATTACCACTGCAATAAAGTTAAACAGTGGGCTTGTCATTTGTGGTCAGAAACTTGTAAATAACTCATGAAAGAATAAAGTAACATTAAAACCAAGCACACCATTGTTTTTCTTGTGAAATTCTCGATAAGTTTGATGTGTCACATGACCCTCTTCCCATTGAAAAAACTAAAGTTGGATACATAATGGCCGACTTCAAAATGGCCGCCATGGTCAACACCCAGCTTGAAAAGTTTCCCCCCTCCCATATACTAACCATATACTAATGTGCCACAAACAGGAAGTTAATATCACCAACCATTCCCATTTTATTTAGGTGTATCCATATAAATGGCCCACCCTGTATAGCTACTAAGCAAAAACCTTTTTTATACATGAACATGAGGTTTCTTCATTGGTACATTATATAGTCTGTTTTTCTCATTTTTTGTTTTAGTTAGCTTTTCTTGGCACCAGCACTGCACACATTTGGCCCAGGTGATTTTAATTAAGGAATGACCTCATGAGTTTTTCCGCTCTTGTGCTCTGAGTTGGCCACTGGGAGCGCTTGTTAAGGTGAGCTCATTCCATCTATTCACTTGTTGTGGTGCTGTGTGGTGGGGTCTGTTGCTGTGGTGCTGCACTTGTGGGGGGACGCAGAGACTTGATGCGTTTTCTCACCGGACACTATGGTCATGGATATGGACAACTTAGACGGGAGTCCTTCTTTACCCAAGGTTGTCTCTCATACCAACCCTAGGTTTTGGGGCTTTTGGGGACACAGACGCACAAGATGGCCTCCGAGGCCGCAATAAAGACAGAGTCCCGAAGTGCGTCTGTGTTGTCTCTCCTGGGTAGATAGCTTACATTGGTCCATCCTCACAGACTCCTGAGGAGGATCGGCATCTGAGGACAGCAGGGGTTGCTGCAAGGTAGGGGCCAGACTAGGAAGGTCTCCCTCCCGAATAACCTCTTGGAGCTGTTCTCGGAGCCTTCTATCAATCCGGGCAGCCAGGAGGATGAGGTCATCCAGGGTAGACAGCAGGTCTCGAGCGGTAAGTTCATTTTTAATCTTAGGAGACTGTCCATGCCAGAATGTAGCCACCAGAGCCTCATTGTTCCAAAACAGTTCTCCCGCCTGGGTGCAGAAGTGGATGGCGTACTCGCCCAGAGAGATGTCTTCTTGACGTAAGTTCAGCAAGGAAGCCGCAGCAGAGGAGACTCGTTGAGGCTCCTCAAACACTGTGTGAAATGTCCGGAGGAACCCCTGGACGTCACGGGTCTCTGGTCTTTGTCTCTCTCAGATAGGGTTCGCCCATGCAAGGGCCTTTCCAGTAAGAAGAGAGATGATGAAAGCGAGCCTTGCGCCATCAGACGAAAATGCCCTAGAATACAGACTGAAGTGGATCTGGTACTGGTTCAAAAATCCACGACAGGTACTTGCGTCTCTATCATATCGGTCAGGAAGTGGCAAAGAAAAATGAGGATCAACAATGCCAGGCGGTGTAGTCTGAGGAACAGTACTGCCTGGAGGTGTAGTAGGAGGAACAGCAGCTCGTGCCTCCTGCCGACGTGCGAGAATGTTCAAGGCCTGGAGTAATTGGTCCTGTCGAGACCGGAGGCGTAACATATCCGCACGCATCTCTTGTGATGTCGTCATGGTCTTGGAATGACCAGCGGGGTCCATTGCCTGAGCATACTGTCACGTAGTGTTCGTGGACCCACAGGGCCGTACCGTTTTGGCAGTATGGCAGCTGGTCAACAGGGCGCAGGTAAGAGTCTATAGTTCATACAGAGTACCTGTGGCAGCTTGGACAGTAGCAAGGCAGGCTTGGCTGGGACTAGGCAGCAGTTAGATGTGCTTCTTGGCCTCTGGGTTGCGGTGGCGGAGGCCGTCATGCGGTGCTGCGGCTAATAGATTAGGGACCCACTTTAAAGAGGTCACCGTAAAGTGGCAAGTGGGCTTATACAATTTGATCAAAATGTTAACAAAGAACCTCATGTTCATATATATATATAAAATTTAGCTTAGTAGCTACAGATCTATGTATATTGAGGATGTGCAGTCCATGTTTTTTTCTTCATTGGTACAGTAATTCAGGCTGTGGCTGGCAGTATTATATAAGCACTAAGTGAAGATTTTACTAAGACTGGCGTTTAATTTACCAGTCTTAAATAGAAGCCCACTGGAGTGTGCTAAATTTATTAAGAGCCGCATGCTTTCTAACACATTTGTTGCAATGATTATGCCAATTTGTGATATAACACCCACATGTTGCAGCTTTTTTGTCAAAACAGATGAGAATTTTTCACTTTTTTTCCTGCAGAAATCTGTCATAAATCACTTAATAAATCTTCCTCTATGTAAAGTGCTATTATACAGAAGCTATAGATTAAATGGATGGGTATTGTGCTATTGTATGAACTCCAATGTGGATAGTATTATATGGGCACTGAAAAGGCTGGTTCTATAATTCAGGAAACTGGTAGGAATGGTACTGTTATAGTAATACTGATATGGTTGGCACATTTGTATAGACACTAAAATGGCTGGTAAAATTAACTTAACAGTAAGGCTCTGTTCACGTTACGTCTACATCCGAGGTAGCACATTCAGAAGCACAGTCTATGTCAGAAATACATTCAGCTTACTTCGCCAGGACTCGGCTATTCCGCCTCTTTGTTTTAAACTTCGGTCAGAATTTTTATCCTCCTCATTTTTCTCTATTCTAATCTTAACAAGAGGGGGACTCATTGGAAACATCCACAGCATGTCCCTCTCCTTGGCTTTACCAGCTACACGGACATGCACAGCAAAAGGAAAAGCCTTGGTGTGAGTGTGGTGAAGCCCCCTACAGACAATAGTAGCGGCTTCATCTCCAGAGACACAATGCCCAGCAATTACAGCAGCAAGAAACGGGGGACTCATTGGGAACACAGGAGCCCCACTACCACCCTATTCCTTCCATGGGGCTTCTGCAGCTACATATATATCTCTTTCCTTGGCTTTGCCAGCCGCACAGACACACTCACACCAAGGTTTTTCCTTTTGCCCTCTGTCTGTACTCTGGCTGGTGGTGAAGCCCGATGCAGCAAACAGCAGCGGTATAACCTCCAGAGACACAGCAACAACAGCAGTCACTGTAATTACTTCACCCAGAGCAGGTATGTGAAGTGTCTGTATGGTGCATGTATGCATCCTTCATCCATAGGGTTCCATTGTAAAAAATGTTTTACGTGTTTAACTGCATACAGTACCATTGTGTGAAATAACGTAGTCTACTACAGTATTCAATACATTTTTGCAGTGTACGAATCTACACCGACCAGAGTGAAGCCCAAAAAAACAAGATTTTAGGCTCTGTTGGGGAAAGCTTATAACGTATACAGTAAATGGAGGCTGTGACAGATGCCTAGCAATTGCATCCATCCCATGTAGACTATAAGTGTATCAGTTTAATGGACATCATTAACTCTCAAGACTTTTTCATGACATACCCATTAAATGGATACTTTTGTAGCCATCGGTGACACGTGACACTTTCATACATCCGTTTAATGCATTTGCGACCCATAGGCTATATTGGCATCCGTTTAATGGATATGTCATGAAAAGCTATTGAAAAGCTGATGACATATGTTAAAGGAATGCCTGTGATGGATGCCATAATGTAACCCATAGTTTACCTTGTTAAAAAAGTATATGTTTTACTTTTTTTTACTGGATGCCATTGGATAGAATAGAGTAGTCTACTACGCTATTCTAACCAACAAACAAACAGTTTACTTGACGTACGTATACAGACTGACGTAGACCAAAAATACACTCTCTTGGCTTCCGTCTGTATAATTGGAGCATATGGGTACATTTCACTTATACACCGAGAGCTTTCCTGACACAAATGGCAAACGTACAGGGTAAACACAGTGTGACAGGGACCTAATATGGCGGTGGTATAATATGAGTGGGAGTCGATACTGCCAAGTTTGTGTTCTTTCCTGACAACTGCGTTTAGTCAATGTGTGGACTTCATCATGCAAAAAAACTGTTTATTTTTTAAAATATTATATAAAAGTAAGTAAAAGACAGTGTGTAACTCTAGTAAAGCTTTTTCGAATGACACATTATGAGATTTTTATATAGTGATCTCTATCTTTTTATAATCATAGTTGTAATTGGATTTTACTCCATTAGGGACTATAATAAAGATAATTTGTTATAGTCAGTAAAACTGAACTCTGAATCTATCAAACGTAAGTATTGGTAATATAAGTGTCTGCCCATAAATGTTACGTTAGTTTGTTAGTAATATGAACCACTATATTTGTGTCACTATAAAACTGACCAATCAGATTAAATAATTCCTAAATAACTTTTAAGACTTCACTCTTCATAGGTTATTTACATTTCACCATAGAGCAGCACTTTGCCTAAATAGCCGAAATTTAATCTTCCAGAAAAATGTTCTGGGCAGTAACGTGATAAAAGGAGCTCATTTACAGTCACAGCAGTAATCTAATGGAAGCTAAAGGACCTGTTAAAAAAAATAACTGTCCATAGAACTCATCACTTATAAAATAGTGGTGTAAACCAGGTTTAAAGTTAGCGTAATGAATAATCGCAGGAGACAAGCAATTAAGGTTATGATAACAATCTACATGCTCTCTGCACTTTCTTTCCAAATGAAATCAGTTCAGAGTAATTAAAACTGTAGCAGTGTCATGCAGTGTAGTGGCTCCATATTACAAGCATGAACTAATGGGACTCAATGATGATAGATATAGCAAGAGAAATAAAAAAGTAGTCCATCTGCTGATATGCAGAAAGTGCTGTCCACTCTTCACGGTGATAGCTTGCTTTTCTGTCAACAGCATTTTTCTTCATTACATATTACTCAGCGTATGTATTCAGTGCTCTGTACGTAATGTAAACACATATAGTTATTTATATACATGTGCTGAATTGAACATTTACACATCTATAAAGTGCATGTCTCAATGAACTTTTTTTAAATGTTTTATTGATCAATTTATTTGTATTTTAATTGAAAAATGTATCTTGACCATCGTGTTATAAGTGTTATCATTTAACACCGAGCCAAACAAGTAAACTATGTTTCTGTTCTGCTTATAAGGCCTGATTTACACGAGCGTGTGCGTTTTGCGCGCGCAAAAGGCATTTGACAGCTCCGTGTGTCATCCGTGTATGATGCGCGGCTGCGTGATTTTCGCGCAGCCGCCATCATAGTCGACGCCTGTCACTGTCCAAGGTGCTGAAAGAGCTAACTGATCGGCAGTAACTCTTTCAGCACCCGCGACAGTGAGTTCCGATCACAATATACACCAACCTGTGAATCTTACCATGAACATACTTACCATGAACTTCCTGCTTCCTCCAGTCCGGTCTCCCGGCCGTTGCCTTGGTGACGCGTCCCTCTCTTGTCATCCGGCCCCACCTCCCAGGATGACGCGGCAGTCCATGAGACCGCTGCAGCCTGTGATTGGCTGCAGGCTGTGCTTGGCCTGTGATTGGCTGCAGCTGTCACTTGGACAGAATTGTCATCCCTGGAGGTCAGACTGGAGGAAGAAGCCGGGAGTTCTCGGTGAGTCAGAACTTCTTTTTTTTTTTACACGTTCATGTATATTGTGATCGGAAGTCACTGTCCATTGTGCTGAACCAGTTTAACTCTTTCAGCACCGTGGACAGTGACTGTCTCCTGCCGTCGCGTACCCGAACATTTTTTGCCGGGTTCGGTCAAAACGAGTTCGGCCGAACCCGGTGAAGTTCGGTGCGCTCATCTCTAATTTGACACTCCGTTTGGATGTTTGTAAACAGAAAAGCACGTGGTGCTTTTCTGTTTACATTCATCCTTTTGACAGCTCTTGCGCGAATCACGCAGTTTGCACGGAAGTGCTTCCGTGCGGCATGCGTGGTTTTCACGCACCCATTGACTTCAATGGGTGCGTGATGCGTGAAAAACGCACGATTATAGAACATGTCGTGAGTTTTACGCAACGCACTCACGCTGCGCAAAATTCACGCATCGTCTAAACTGCCCCATAGAGTAATATAGGTGCGTACGACACGCGTGAAAAGCACGCGCATCGCACGCGCGTATATTACGCTCGTGTAAATGAGGCCTTATGCAGTATATGACAAGAGAGATTCTCTCTTTGGTGTTTTTGGATTCCTGTGTCATGCACTGCCCCAAAAGGCCCTGTACTAAGCATAAGGCCACTTCCACACAATGCAGTTCCAGTCAGTAGTATGCATTCACATTTTTAAAACCAGGAGTAAAACCTAAAGAAAGAAAAGGTATAATGAAAATATTTTTACTTCTCCTTTTCTGATTACACAGAGTATTTTGGAGGTTCTTAATGCTGAAACCGCATCAAAAAATGCCCAAAATCGAGGAATTTTTTCCCCCGCGAGCAGTAAAAAACGCTCACAGAAAAAAGAAGCAACATGCACTTTTTTCAGGCGTTTCTGTCTCTGACCTACCATTGACATCAATGGGAGGCAAAGATCGAGTTTTTCGTTGCGGATTTTGTCTGTGGCGCTAAATGGCCGCGGGCGAAAAACACCTGGGAAAAACGCAGCGAAAACGCAGCAAGTGTTCTGCCGGCAGGTCAAAATCTGATTATTCTACCTGCAAAATACTCTGTGTGAACATACCCTAAGGGCATGACCAGACGTGGTCAGCGTACACGTTTCTCCATTGCTTTCCACTGCTTTTTAGTGAGGTCCGTTTACACGGTGCGGAAAACTCCGCTGTGGACCATAGGCTGCGGTGCGGAATTTGGCGTCCGCAGCATACACTGGTTGTTGCGGACGTGTAGCGGACTTGTTGCGGACTCATTGCGGAATTTATCCATTGACTTCAATGGAGAGTCAAAATTCTGCAATGAAGTCCGCAGATGTTATGTGTGCTGCGTAGCGTATTTGTTTTACGAACATGACATTTCTTCATTCTGGCTGGGCCTATGTATTTCTAGGTCTACAGCCAGACTGAAGCCCCATGCACACTAACGTAAAAACGCCCGTAATCACGGGCCGCTATTACGGCACGGGCAGGCCCATAGAAGTCAATGGGGCTCCCGTAATTACGGGTGACTACATGTGTGCACACGTAATTACGGGAGCATTGCTAGGCGATGTCAGTAAATAATCACTGTCCAGGGTGCTGAACGAGTTAAACGATTGGCAGTAACTGTTTCAGCACCCTGGACAGTGACTTCCGATCACAATATACATCAACCTGTAAAAAAAAATAGACGTTCCTACTTACCGAGAACTCCCTGCTTCTTCCTCCAGTCCGGCCTCCCGGGATGACGTTTCAGTCCAAGTGACGGCTGCAGCCAGTCACAGGCTGCAGCGGTCACATGGACTGCCACGTCATCCAGGGAGGTCGGGCTGGATGTCAAGAGAGGGACGCGTCACCAAGGCAATGGCCGGGTAAGTATGAATTTCTTTTACTTTTACTAGGGAAAGGGCTGTCCCTTCTCTCTATTTTGCACTGATAGAGAGAAGGGAAGTACTTTCACCTCAATACGCAACGGCTAGTCCACATCAATTTAATGCCCATTTTAGGCAGAGCCGCAACATAATCTGCAACGCAGATTATGTGCGGCATTGATGTCGACAGTGGCGGAAAAAATACGCCACGTCTGGTCATGCCCTAATGGTTTTGGTGTGAAGATGTGGATGCAACAGAATGAGTTCATCTGCATTTTGTGAAAGTGACAGCAACATTAAAGGACCTCAAAGACATTTATACCTTCCTCTGTTCTAGTCTAGCATTAGTCAAATCAGTTTTTAAAGGATATGTACACCTTTGCAACCATCTTTTGCTTCAATGCATCGAAAAGAAATGAAGCAACTTTTAAATTAGTCCATTAAACCTTTCAAGTGAATTTCAGCGGTCTATCACTTATTAGGTAAATCGCCGTAGTTTTAATCATTGGGTGCGATACAGGGCTTAAGGTCAATGACATTCATATATTCACCCTCCCACCGCTCTTCAGCCGCTGGCTGACACATTTCTCTCTATTACTGTGAATAAGGAGAAGTGTCAATCAGCGGCTGGAGGGCGGGGGCAGCATGAATATATGAATATTATTGGATTCAAGCATGGCATCACATCAGACGTGCCACAAGTATAATAACGAAATCCTCCTCAACTATGACGATTTACCTAATAACTCACAGAAATCTGCGTGTTTGTAACTTCTTTATACTTCCCTCAGACAGTGCAGCATAAATATATGTCAGATCTTCTTTAGGGATATAGCTATTTTTGATGTTGAGGACACTGCAATGTTTTTTATTACTTATGCATCACTGTGTTCTTCATTCTGCTTGACAGTATCATTGTGGCAATACCACATTTATATAGTATTTTCTATATTTTACTACTTTTCCACAATAAAAAACTTTAAAAAACGTATCTGTTTTTGTGTCGCCGCATTCTGAGAGCCATAACTTTTTTATTTTTCCATTGATAGAGCTTTGTGAGGGCTTGTTTTTTGCAGGGCAAGCTGTTGTTTTTTGGTACATTTTGGGGTACATATTATATGACATTTAGATAATTCTCTATTCCATTTTTGTATAAGGAACCTTGTTAAGGAAAAAAGCGATTATTGGGTTTTCTTTATTCAAATTTTTTTTCAAAAACGTTTTTATAACTTTTCTTAACTTTTTTTTTTTAGTCCGACTAGTGGACTTAAATGTACGATGCTCTGATTGCTCATTTAATACACTACAATAGTTCTGTTTTTCAGTGTATTATGCCTGACAGTGTAAAACTGACAGTTCCTTGGCCCCCGCCATCACTGTGCAATACAAATATGGCAGATAGCGCTAATCCCTTGGTAGCAGTTCCATATATATGGCAGAGGATGCCAAGGGGTTAAAACTACAGCAACTATGCTGATCTATGTAACTATAGACCACGTTCACACGTGGCAGAATTTTTCCGCTGCATTTGTTGGTGCAGATTCGGGGCAATTACGCAACTAATCTGCACCAGCATTTGCATATTTAACAGGTAATTCAGACATTGCAGATATCACAATAGACTTGCCACAGATTTCAGTTTTTGCATTGCAAAGGCTGAAATCCGCAGTGAAATTCCGCTACTTCTCACCAAAATAATGTGCATGCTGCGGAGGGAAATTTCTGCACCGCAGCCTAATTCACGCACAGTTATTTTCCGCAACGTCTGAACTAAGTTAACTAAAAATGTATAGAAACAAATGTAAGAAACGTCTGTCCGCAGCGGAATTCAACATTAATTCCGCCACGTCTGAACGTCGCCATACGGTTTGAAGGAAATTCTGTGTAGTCTTATCCTGCAGTCAAACAGCTTTCCATTTTCGTTAGCCACATGTGGTACCATGATCTTGGTTTCCTATTGAAGAAGCTCTAGACGAATTTCTGCTCAATACTAGGTTTGAACATGGCATCGTAAGGGTATGTTCACACGGCCAAATTTCAGACGTATACGAGGCGTATTATGCCTCGTTTTACGTCTGAAAATACGGCTCCAATACGTCGGCAAACATCTGCCCATTCATTTGAATGGGTTTGCCGACGTACTGTGCAGACGACCTGTTATTTACGCGTCGTCGTTTGACAGCTGTCAAACGACGACTCGTAAAAATACAGCCTCGTCAAAAGAAGTGCAGGACACTTCTTTCAGACGTTTTTGGAGCTGTTTTCTCATAGACTCCAATGAAAACAGCTCCAAAAACGAGTTGGTAAAAAAATGAGTTGGTAAAAATGCGAGTTGGTAAAAAAACGTCTGAAAAGCAGGGTCTGTTTTCCCTTGAAAACAGCTCTGGATTTTCAGACGTTTTGGTTGACTACGTGTGAACATACCCTAAAAGTGATTTTGCCTTACAAAAGTCAAGGATGTATATGATGGGGCAGACTGCAATAGAGCTTGCAGAAAGACATAGAATATTATAGGTCTTACTATAGCGCTGCCATCAGGGGTTGGGAATTATCTAGGTGGTGTATGCAAAACTATTTCTTTATTCCAGGACAGTCCTGGAGTAAAAACATACTTTTGCATACACCACCTGCTTAATTCCCAACCCCTGATGGCAGCACTATACTAAGAGCAATCATTTTCAACATCTTTCTTCATTGAATCACTAGTTTTACCGGATATTCGCCAGAAAAGCAACCGCCAACATATGCTAACAGCAGCGTCATGCCTGTTCATGCACAACTCACCAAGGTGAGTTAAATATACCCACTGTTATTTTACTGTACACCTGTCCTCCAGGTTTTACTCTATTGGAGCACCCTCTGACCCCTTGTTTTAATTACAGTGCAATAGAGCTTGTGTCTGTTTTATACCACTCTGTATTATTAAAGTCATGAGCCATATTGATGCTATGTTACACAGCTTCAGAATTAAGAAAAGTCTGTATTTTCCTTACGTGTAATTTCAAATGGTTTATATTCCAGGAGGTAGTTTCTCTTCTTTTTTTTTTTTTTTACATATATACTAGTACATATTTTTATTGGATTCATCAAAGATAGGCAAACCAGGAACATGATGATCAGATGTACAGCAGCCAGTATGATCGCATAGGTTGGTAGTCTATCTTAATATGTCACATTGAACAAGACCAAGATAGATAATGCAAGCATACATACAGTATGGTAGAATGGAAAGCAAAATAAGGTAGAATAAGACTGAAAAGCAGGGGATGTACCAAAAATAATTAATTCAAGAGGAGCTCACACTGTAATTCAGGACAAAAAAACACTCAGAAGGCAAGTGCTACTTAGTCTAAGATCTAATGCTGTACATTCTGTTATAACCTAAGGAGGATGCTTGTGTTATTGGTTGGTACCTATGATACCCAGATATAGAACACAGCAAGCGCCACAATTCATCTATAGCACCCCCTTTCCCATGACTTCGGTTAGGGTCAAGGTACTCAGCTGACGTAAGTACTTCAGTGCCTCTATCTAGCCCAGTTATTAATTCTCTGGATAGCGTCAGGAAAGGGGAAACCGACAAATGATAGGAATGTTGGAGATACGGTTGCATGGGGTAACAGCCAATCGTCTAATAAGCAGAGAAGAGAAGAAGGACTTACGTAATAAGGGATCAGCAATGCTGATGTAGCAGAGTTGGGTACGTGCAAGGCCGCCATCAGGGCAGTATTGCTGGGCCCGCCCAGGTAATTTGGAGAAAGGAACAGGCCCCATTATATTGCAGGGCCTGTTCACTTCTCCTAAATAACTATGAGTTCCTCTTCACAGGACTGATGCCAGATAGCGTCATGACATTATCTGCATCGTCGCACATAACGTAGTGACGCTACCCAGCGTCAGTCGTGTAAAAAGTAAACCAGCGTTAGTTAGGAGAAGGGAACAGGCCCAGCAATATATTGAGGCCCATATCGTTCTCCAAATTAAAGAGGTTTTAATGTCAGGGACATTTATGACATATCCACAGGCTATGTCATAAATGTCAGATAGATGCGTGTTCCACCTCTGGGACCTGCACCAATCTCTAGAACGGGGCCCCCTAAACCGCGCTCTACCGCTCTGTGTTCCCACTGACACGTGTGATTTCCGACTATGTAAGAGTAAGTTCCATAGAAGTGAATAGCAGTTACGGAAACAGTGTAGCTTGCATGCTACACTGTTTCCGGAACTGCTATTTACTACCATGGGAATTACAGAAACAGTGTAGCTCAGCAAGCTACGCTGTTTTCTTCTTAATGAAGTGGAGGAAAAAGGACCCGGAAATGGTAAGTACATAGGGGGGTCTTAATTTTTTGCCGGGGGATCTGGTCTGGGGTTCAAATTAATATAGGGATCTGATTGGGGTTGTAAATTAAATTAGGGGTCTGATTATGGGTGTAAATTAAATTAGGCATCTGGGGTCTGAATTTTGGCGTCAGGTTGGGATTCTGAATTAATTTGGGGGACTGGCCTGGGGTCTGAATTAATGTAGGCATCTGATTGGGAGTGTAAATTAATTTAGGGGTCTGGCTGGGGGTCTAAATTATTGTATCGGTCTGATTGAGGGTATAAATAAATTTACGGTCTGTTCAGGTGTCTGAATTAATGTAGGGGTCTGATTGGGGGTATCAACTAATTTAGGGGTCTGGTTGGGGGTTTGAATTAATTTAGGGGTCTGGCCGGTGGTCTGAATTAATGTAAGGGTCTTATTGGGGATGTAAATTAATTTAGGGGTCTGAATTAGTTTAGTAATTTCCTGGATATCTGAATTAATTTAAGATTCTGGTCAGGGGTATAAATTCATTTTGTATCTGGTGTCTACGCAGGCGACATGTGTGCGACATTTGAATAGGAAGTGAAGAAGACTTCGTCAAGGTGTGCTGCGGTGGTGGAAGTTTGTTGAGTCTGCATGAGCCAGAAGCAGCAGCCCGCACTGCAACTTGGGGAGTGACTCTGCTGTGTAAAAGCAGCAGCTTCAGTGCAATGCTTTTATTTCTGTTGCCCCCATCCACCTGACCCCCACCTTGCCCTCCACAGAGCCCCTGTCAGGATGCATATCCTCCCTGGCCCCACTCCTGTCCCTGTCATTTTCTGCTCTTTTAGCCATCTCCCCCTGTCCACAGAGCCTCTGCCACCTAATCTCTCCCCCTTGTTCCCTGACAAAGCCCATGCCCACCTACTTTCTCCCTGCCTTGCCACTCTATAGAGCCACTGCCAGTTTGCATTTCACCCCTGTCCCCCAACCGCCAATTCTGTTTGACAACCCCCACTGGTAATTGGGGTGGCCCCGTCGCTTTGATTGCATGGGGCCTAGAAATTTCTGATACTGACCCTGGGTACGTATTATATTTCTGGAATTCAGGAGGTTAGTCAGACAATCCAGGGTTCAGTAACGGTGATGTAGCAGAGTCGGGTATGCAGTACAGAGGAATAATCCAAAAGAGCAATTGTCCATATGGTCATAACAGTAAGGTACGGCTAGATATCCACAAAAGAAAAGCTAAACCAAGTAGGGAGACTAACCACTATACCTGGCACTGAGCCCAGCCTGCTAGGGCACCTAGAACTCTGGCTGGATAGACGGCCATGCGTCGTGCGCCCAACATCCCTACCAGCCCCAAACATTAATTGCGACAGCGGCCTGCAGGGAGAGATGGCTCTGGATCACGGCAAGGTAAGTATGTCACAGATTTGGAAAAATGTTTAAAGGGAATGTATCGCAAATTAAAAACATTTTTTTATAAGTAACTTATTTTTATAATATTTTTTAGGTTTTTTTTATGTATTTTTTTTTTCTTCCACAAGGTGGGAAGTATTAAAAATGAAATAATAATTTAACTCTAATTCCTATACCCTGTAGATGCCATATTTCAACTGTGTATGTGTCGTGAAGAGACACATACACAGATGCAATAAAAAATGGCAGCCCCATAAAAATAAAGTATAAATAAAAAAAACGGAATGTGAAAAAATAAATTAATGAAATAAAATCTTAAATAAAAACACATAAAATAATAATATTTTTGTTTTATGACACCCTTCCTTTAAATCTGGGGACATCTAAATTGAAGATAGTAATCTCAGTTTATGGGTCCTTCTACACCGGCCAATTTTGGCCGTAACAATGAGCACCGATCAACGATCAGCTCATTAATCGGCGCTCGTTTACTCCTTTCATAAGGAGCTGTGTATGAGAACGAGTGATCATTACTAGGATCACTCGTCCCCTTGCATTTCTATCATGTTGGCAGTACATCTCCCCGTTTACACAGGGAGACGTGCTACTGACAGCGATAATACTTTTGGCCGCACAAACAATTAAATCAGCCGATGACCGAGCGTTTGCTCATTCATCGGCTTATCATTACCCTGTTTACACAGGGAAATTATTGTGAACGAGCGTTCATATGAACGCTCGTTTGCCCGATCATTGGCCTGTGTAAAAGGGCCTTAAATCATTGGACAGTGATCTAGGATGTTAGATATGCAAGAATGTTTCACAAAAGTGAAATTGCCAGTGTGACAGCTCTTTTTGATTTTATCGTTTATGCAGCCGAAAGTAAAAATTCACTGAGGTAGTAGGTAGCTCGTTGTAGGTTGTTCAGGAGACCTATTTGAAAGGTCTTTCTTTTTCATTTGTTGAGTAATGCCCTTTGTATATCTAACCAACAAGTGTAAGAAAAGGGGAGTGATAACTCATATATTCATTTCTGGCTCGGCAAAATTGGTTGTAATTTTTAAGCTCATGTAACCATTGAACTGTCAAAGTAAACTAGCTCTAGTAGACTAGATTTACTACATTGTCACTAACTGTTAGGCCTGATTTACACGAGCGTGTGCGCTTTGCGCGCGCAAAAAACGCTGCGTTTTGCGTGCGCAAAAGGCAATTGACAGCTCCGTGTGTCATCCGTGTATGATGCGCGGCTGCGTGATTTTCGCGCAGCCGCCATCATAGAGATGAGGCTAGTCGACGCCCGTCACTGTCCAAGGTGCTGAAAGAGCTAACTGATCGGCAGTAACTCTTTCAGCACCCTCGACAGTGAATGCCGATCACAATATACACCAACCTGTGAATCAAAAAAGACTTTCAAACATACCATGAACTGCCTGCTTCCTCCAGTCCGGTCTCCCGGCCGTTGCCTTGGTGACGTGTCCCTCTCTTGTCATCCGGCCCCACCTCCCAGGATGACGCGGCAGTCCATGAGACCGCTGCAGCCTGTGATTGGCTGCAGCCTGTGCTTGGCCTGTGATTGGCTGCAGCTGTCACTTGGACTTAATTGTCATCCCGGGAGGTCGGACTGGAGGAAGAAGCCGGGAGTTCTCGGTAAGTCCGAACTTCTGTGTTTTTTTACACGTATATGTATATTGTGATCGAAAGTCACTGTCCATGGTGCTGAAACAGTTTAAGTCTTTCAGCACCGTGGGCAGTGACTGTCTCCTGACGTCGCGTACCCGAACATTTTTTGCCGGGTTCGGTCAAAACGAGTTCGGCCGAACCCGGTGAAGTTCGGTGCGCTCATCTCTAATTTGACACTCCGTTTGGATGTTTGTAAACAGAAAAGCACGTGGTGCTTTTCTGTTTACATTCATCCTTTTGACAGCTCTTGTGCGAATCACGCAGTTCGCACGGAAGTGCTTCCGTGCGGCATGCGTGGTTTTCACGCACCCATTGACTTCAATGGGTGCGTGATGCGTGAAAAACGCACGATTATAGAACATGTCGTGAGTTTTACGCAAAGCACTCACGCTGCGCAAAATTCACGCATCGTCTAAACTGCCCCATAGAGTAATATAGGTGCGTACGACACGCGTGAAAAGCACGCGCGTCGCACGCGCGTATATTACGCTCGTGTAAATGAGGCCTTATACTACTACACTTTATAAGTCTGAATTGGTAGTTAAAATTTTATATTGGACTAAAATTTGATCTTACACTTTCTATATATTTTTATGAATGGTATTATTGTACCATTTTTAAAAATATATTTTAATTTCAGGATTTTGCAGATATTTATATTATAAAACACATGATCTATTAATCACATACCAAGACATTAAATAAATAATTTTTAATTCAGTACATGTGAACATCGGTGCACATAAATCACATTACATGCTAAAAATCAACTCACTCATAAAAGATATGAAATTTGCAAATGGATGAAAAGTCGTTTGAGGAAATAAGATAGTTAAAGATCTGAAACAGGAGAAATAAAAAAGAATTAACATGAATAAAAGTTTAAACATTACCAGACATCTGTAATTAGAAAGATTACAGAAAATGTTGGAAATATGACATAAAAGTAAAGGGAGATATCAAAGAACTATGACTGCTATATCACATCAGCACCCTTTTAGATTAGATAATCAAAAAGAGTTATCTTAGTCTTGTTCACATAGGGAGAATATGTGATATATTTATAGGTATAGGTATTGTAACCAGGACCATCATATTTTAAGTCTTCTTGCCCATGTCCATTCCTGAAAGCAATTGAAGGGGTTATGTGGGGAACAAAAAGTATTAGCCGTGTACTCACTGCAGTATGTGAGTACATTTGCTAATATACATTCCGGTCCCCCGTTGCGATAATTATGAAAAATCTGTTAAAAGCTCATAATCAGCGCGACGGGGGACCGGAATGTATATTAGCGAGTGCACTCACATATTCAAGTGAGTACACTGCTAATACTTTTCGGTCCCCACATAACCCCTTTAAATATTACTGTTTTTTTTTAGTTAAAAGAAAGAATAGAAAAAAAATCTGGAAACGTGGGAGGTTCTGTGTTTAGAACATTTTTGTAGTAGAGGAATTTGCCTCTACAGGACCCCATTACAAATGCAGAAAACACAAAGTGGATTCTTTCACAGTTAATGCTATGGAGCGATTGCAATAAAACAGTTTTATGAATAATGAAATAATCATGTATCTTCCCTCCCATTTAATAAATCCAAGTCCAAGCAGAGAGAAAAAATAAAACAGTGTCAGGGGTTTAATGGGAGTGCATGTTTAAAGAGGATGTGTCACTTGTTTACTATTTCCTAGCTAATCTAATAGGTGCTGTCACATTGATAATACTAATGAAAATTGTGTCCCGAAACACTCAATTAAAGGAACACTCCAGACATACACTTTTACATTGTGTGCCTAGTGCAGGGCCCAAGTGATCGTGCATGATGTGGGACACTCCTGGATGTTCTTTTTATTCCTTTGTGTCATGCATTGCCCCCTAAGTCCCTGCACTAGGCATAACTCAGTGTATCAGTTTTGCCTTGAATGTTCCTGTAAAGGATCTGCCAGACACAGCTTCTGTGTCGACGCCCGTGGTTAATCAGTCTGCATCTGCTCCTAGGTCTGATAGAGTGACTCGATCTGCTACCACTCAGGCTGGTAGGCTGAGGAGTGGGAGAACCTATCACAGCCTGGCCAGACGGAGCTAGATCCCGCCCTCAGTCTATTTATACCTTCATTTCCTGCTCTTCCTTTGCCTGCGATTCTGTCTGGTTTCCTGGCTCTGCTGTTCATGCTAGTACTATTGACCTCTGCTTCAATTTGTCCCTGGCTTTACTGACTACTCTCCTGCTCTGCGTTTGGTACCTCGTACACTCCTGGTTTGACTCGGCTCGTTCACTACTCTTGTTGCTCACGGTGTTGCCGTGGGCAACTGCCCCATTTCCCTTAGCTTCTGTGTACCCTTGTCTGTTTGTCTGTCATGCACTTATTGAGCGCAGGGACCGTCGCCCAGTTGTACGCCGTCGCCTAGGATGGGCCGTGCAAGTAGGCAGAGACTGAGTGGCGGGTAGATTAGGGCTCACCTGTCTGTCTCCCTACCCCGACATTACAGTTCCTTTGAAAGACTTTTCACACTTATTCTCTTTATTTAGGTTCATTGGGATTTTACCCATCACGAATAGCTGTGCTTTACTGAATTAATCTAGGTTAGGCTCTATGTGGGATACTTATCAGAACTAATGCAGGGGAAGTGGGACAATTGACCATGCCAACCGTCTGAAAGATGCCATTTAACCCCTTAGTGACCAGCCTACTTTGAGCCTTAATGAAGCAATTGTTTCAGTTTTTTCATCATCACATTCCACAAACCATAACTTTTTTATTTTTCCATGGATATAGCTGTGTGAAGACTTGAATTGCATTTTTTTAATGGCACTATTTTGGGGTACATTTAACCTATTGATTAACTTTATTAACTGTTCTGGGGGAATCAAAAAAACAACAGCAATTCTGCCATTAATTTATGCACCTTAAATGTACACAGTTTATCGTGTGATATAGACAACATAATAACTTGATTCTGGGGGTATTTATAATTACGGCGATACCAAATTTATATAGTTTTTTTTATATTTTACTACCGTTGCACAGTAAAATATATATATTTTTAAAAAAATATTTGTTTTTGTTGCGCCATATTCTAAGATTTTTCCACCAACTTAGCTGTATGAGGGCTAATGTTTTGCAGGATAAGTTGTATCTTTTATTAATAAAAGTTTGGGGGTCGCCTTTTTTTTGCAGGGAGGAATGAACAAAATACAGCAATTTTGACATTTTTTTTAGCCGTTATCCATGTGGGTTAAATAATATTATAGTTTTATAGTTCTGGCATACATATTTCTTGTAGCTTTTTTCATTTTTCTTTTTACTTTGGGACTCTATGCGATCGTTTGATCGCTTTTATAATACACTGCAACACTTCTGTATTGCAGTGTATTATGCCTGTCAGTGTAAAAATTATATTATGCCCTTTTTTAATCCCCCAGCTGGCATGGAAACAATTGAAACCCTGTAATCGCATACAATCTTGTATAGGATGATAGTCTCAGTACAAATAAAGATATAAAAAATATTTTTTTGAGTGTTTTGACATCTAAATGTCATATTATGACTTGCATTGCACAACATTTAAAATAAATCCCTTAAAATCAGTAATAATACTTATTGCAGTATTTTAATGAGGTTGACTGTAATTGGCGATCCAAATGGAATCTGTTATTAGCTATGTATTATATATAAGATATGCAAGAGTTAATGTAATACTATACATCTGAGTACAAAGCAACTGTGATAAGTAAAAAATTTTTTAGAAACACACGCTAAAAATAAGACTTATGTATATACAGTATAATAAAACATTTGCACATAGTGACTAAGAACAGATGAACTAAGGTAAATGACTTTCATCTATAAAGACTTGCCCATTACCGAGAACTCACACTGAGAACATATTTAGTGTGGCAGATGGCCTTATTATCAACAAGAGAACCCTGCTTAGTGGAAAATTGTTGAGTGTCTCATGTTTTAGAACCCATATAAAAATACTAAATAATAAATCTACTCCTAATTTTGTAATTAAAGGAGATACATGATTTAAAAACAAAGTTTCAAAATGGTTTGTTGATTTAAGAAATATGCAGTAAAATGTTGAATATTGTCCATCAGATGAAGAATTTTTCAATGTCATTTAGCACATAGTATTGTAGTCTTCATGTAGGGTTTAGGCTAGAGATTAATAATTGTTTGTGTGTTTTAGGTAGGAGCGGTGGATTATCAACATTTTATTTTTCAGAATGGCATGTGTTCAGTAAATCACTACAAAATTAACATGATTGAGACATTCCAGATAACCTTTAACAAGTTGTTAGCTTGGGCAGCTATAAAATAAAGGTTATCAAACTTGGGGCTATTCAGTTTAGAAAAAAGACGGCTTAGGGGTGATCTAATTACAATATACAAATATATAACTGGACAGTACAGAGATCTTTCTAATGATCTTTTTACACCTAGGCCTATAACAAGAACATGGGGGCATCCTCTACGTCAAGAGGAGAAAAGGTTTCACCACCGTCACAGACCAGGATTCTTTACTGTGAGAGCAGTGAGACTATGAAAATCTCTGCCACAGGACGTTGTGGTGGTTAATTATTTGGACAAGATCAAGAAGAGCCTTGATGCCTTTCTTGAAAAATATAATATTACAAGTTATGAGTACAAGATTCTGGAGATTGGACGTTGATTTATTCTGATTTCCATATTTGGAGTCAGGGAGTAATTTTTACCCTAATGAAGCAATTGGCATCAAACTCATGTGGGTTTTGCCTTCCTCTGGATTAACACGGTAGAATTATAGGTTGGATTTATGGACCTTTGTCTTTTTTCAACCTAATCAACTATGTAACTATGTAAAATGTATATGTAGATAAATGTAAATATGCGAATCTAGGTTTCATCTAAATATATATATTATACAAAATATAAATGGGGAAAAGAGAATAGAAGGATGTACATGTACTCTCCAGCAAGTGATGCAGCCACTTTGACCTGATCAGTTAGAACCCTCCCGCCAATCAAACATTAATGGCCTCCCTTTATGACCACCAAGCACATACTTCACTTAGTAAAACACATTGGGATTATCACAGTGTAATAATTCCTATTTAAGCTATACATTTCTATCATTGTTTTTTTTTTATTGTAATTGTTTTTTCCAGAATGTGCCAAAAACTGTTATATATACTATCAAATATGCTTTATAGTTGTTTGAGTAGGCTAACATCAAAGCTTTAAAAGATAAAAAAATTTTAGCGTTCTATGTTTAAGAAAGCCTTTTCTAAATGACTGAATCATAATCCAATAATACAATTTCATAGAAGTTATTTTAATCCATTGTAGAGAAATGTATTAAACTATGAACAATGCTATATGTATGAAAAATGATTAAACATGCTTTGTGTTTAAGATAAACCAATCTTGTGGTTCTTTGCCAGAAACTAATAAAGCTTTAGATGCAGATGCTTCTTTTATGGTTTGTTCTAATGGAGCTGTTATTAAGTTATACACCAGTGATGGGACAGAAGGCTAAGTCACAATACTGATAATAAAAGGTGCAGATATTAAACCTGCAATATTCAATTTAGAGGATGGTTGGGCATAGAAAATAATAATAACAATAATAATAATAATAATAATAATAATAATAATAATAACAATTAAAATTAATCCCTTAATAACCAGCCTATTTTAAACCTTAATCCCTTAAGGACGCAGCCACTTTTGGACCATATGACACAGCCTAATTTTTTTAATCTGATGTGTCAATTTATGTGCCAATAACTCTGGAATGCTTTTACCTATCCAAGCGATTCTGAGATTGTTTTCTCGTGACATATTGTACTTTATGTTAGTGAAAAAAATGTGGTTGATAAATTCAATATTTATTTGTGAAAAACACCAAACTTTACAGAAAATTTGAAAAAATTAGCATTTTTCTAAATTCAAATGTATCTGCTTGTAAGACAGATAGTTATACCACACAAAATAGTGACTAGTTAACATTTCCCATATGTCTACTTTATTATTGCATAATTTTTTGAACATCCTTTTATTTTTCTAGGACGTTACAAGGCTTATAAATTTAGCAGCAATTTCTCATATTTTCAAGAAAATGTCAAAAGGCTATTTTTTTAGGGAACAGTTCAGATCTGAAGTAGCTTTGAGGGCCTTATATATTAGGAACCCTCACAAATCACCCCATTTTAAAAACTGCACCCCTTAAAGTATTCAAAACAGCATTTAGAAAGTTTCTTAACCCTTTATGCGTGTCACAGGAATTAAAGCAAAGTGGAAGGGAAATTTGCAAATTTCATTTTTTTTGCATAAATTCCATTTTAATCAATTTTTCCTGTAAAACTGAAGGTTTTTACAAGAGAAACACAACTGAATATTTATTGCCCTGATTCTGCAGTTTTTAGAAATATCCCACATGTGGCCCTAGTGTGCTAGGGGCCTGAAACAAAGGCCCCAGAAGCAAAGGAGCAACTAGTGGATTTTTCGGCCTTCCTTTTTTTAAATTATATTTCAGGCACCATGTCAGGTTAGAAGAGGTCTTGTGGTGCAAAAACAAAGGAAACCCCCCAAAAGTGACTCCATTTGGGAAACTACACCCCTAGAGCAATTTATCTAGGGGTGTAGTGATTATTTTGACAACACAGGTATTTCATAGATTTCATTAGAATTGGGCAGTGAAAATGAAAAATTACATTATTTTTCAATATGATGTAGATTTACCTCAGAATTTTTAATTTTTTCAACAAATAAATGAGGAAAAGCACCCCAACATTTGTAAAGCAACTTCTCCAGAGTACGGAAATACCCCATATGTTGTAATAAACCACTATATGAATACACATCAGGGCTCAGAATTGAAGGTACGCCATTTAGCTTTTGGAGCGCTGATTTTGTTGGATTGATTTCTCGTCACATTTGTAAAGCTCCTAAGGTACCAGTACAGTGGTAACCCCCCAAAAGTGACTCCATTTGGCAAACTACACCCCTAGAGGAATTCAACTAGGGATGTAGTGAGCATTTTGACCCCCAAGGTGTTTCATAGATTTTATTAGAATTGTGCAGTAAAAATTAAAAATTAATTTTTTTTCCACTAAGATGTAGCTTTAGGTCAAAATGTTTCATTTTCTCATCAAATAAAGGAGAAAAAGCATCATAACCTTTGCAAAGCAACTTCTCCAGAGTACGGAAATACCCCATATGTGGTAATAAACCACTGTATGAATACACATCAGGGCTCAGAAGGGAAGGCACGCCATTTAGCTTTTGGAGTACAGATTTTGCTGTATTGGTTTTTCTGCACCATGTCTCATTTGTAAAGCTCCTAAGGTACCAGTACAGTGGTAACCCCCCAAAAGTGTCTACATTTGGGAAACTACACCCCTAGAGGAATTCAACTAGGGGTGTAATCAGCATTTTGAGCCCCCAGGTGTTTCATAGATTTCATTACAATTGTGCAGTAAAAATTACATATCAGGGCTCAGAAGGGAGCGCCATTTGGCAAGCAGATTTTGCTGGATTGGTTTTTCTGCACCATGTCGCTTTTGCAAAGCCCCTTAGGTACCAGTACAGTGGAAACTCCCCAAAAGTGACTCCATTTGGCAAACTACACCCATTGAGGAATTTATCTAGGGGGGTAGTGAGCATTTTGACCCCACAGGTGTCTCATAGATTTTATTACAAATGGGCAGTGAAAATGAAAAATTACATTATTTTCCAATAACACGTAGCATTAGTTAAAAAATTTTCAATTTCTCAACAAATAAAAGAGAAAAAGCACCGTAATATTTGTAAAGCATTCTCTCCAGAGTAGGGAAATACCCCACATGTGGCCATAAACTGCTATTTGGACACACAGCAAGGCTTTAAAAAGAAGGAGCGCCATTTAGTATTTGGAGTGGAGATTTTACAAGATTTTGACACCATGTTGCATTGAGCTATAGTATCAGTACAGTGGTACTCCCGAAAAATTACCCCATTTTGGAAACTAGATCCCTCAAAGAATTTATATAGGGGTGTAGTGAGAATTTTGACCCCACACGTGTTTTGCAAAAATGAGTAAACAATAGATGTTGCAGATTGAAAATGGCTGTTTTCCACAGATATGCCATTTCAGTGCCCAATGTGTTGTGCCCAGCTTGTACCACCGTAGACACACATCCCATAAATTGTTAAGTGGGTTCTCCAGAATACGGTAATACCCCATATGTGGTCATAAATTGTGGTTTGGGCACACAGCCAGGCTCAGTTGGACCACCATTTGGCTTTTGAAGCACAGATTTTTCTTGGTGTTTTACTGGTATTTCAGCTTATATAGTGGGGGTATATGTAAGCTGGGCGGAGTAAATCATGGTATATGTAAGCTGGGCGGAGTATATCAGGGTATATGTAAGCTGGGCGGAGTACATCATGGTATATGTAAACTGGGCGGAGTGCATCAGGGTATATGTAAACTGGCCATAGTACATCAGGGCATAATAGGATGATGTAATAATGGGGTGAATGAATAATCCATGGATTGGTGTGGTACGCTTTGAACCAATACTTTATGCACAGGCCGGGTTTATTGGGTATTATACAAAATATATGCGCTCCAGTATTGCCTAATCTTTGACTTCTTCACTAGCCCTATAAGCCCTGTTTTTTTTTTACAGTGTTCACCGTGCAGTATAAACAACATGTTAACTTTATTCTGTGGGTCGATACGATTACAGCGACACCAAATTTATATTGTTTTTTTACGTTTCACTACGTTCCCACAATAAAAATAGTATTTTTTTAAAAAAATAATGTTTTTGTGTCGCCATATTTTGACAGCCATAACTTTTTTATTTTTTAGTTGATATTGCTGCGAGAGGGCTTGTTTTATGCATGACAAACTGTAATTTCTATTGGTACCATTTTGCGTTACTTGCAACATTTCGATCACTTTTTATTACATTTTTTTTAGACAGGATCACCAAAAAATAAAATGCTGTCATTGTTTTTTTACTAAAAAATATTACGGTGTTCACCGTGCGGTAAAAATAATGAGACATTTTTATAGATCAGGCCATTCCGAACGCGGCGATACCTATTATGTATAGTTTTTTTTCATGTTTTCATTTTTTTTCTAATAATAAAGGAGTTGATCAGGGAAACAGGGTGATTATTGTTTTTAATTAGTTAAAACGTTTATTTATTTATTTTTCTTAAATATTTATTTTTACTTTTTTCACTTTTTCTTTTACACTGACCTGGGGACTTGAAGATCTGGTCTTCTGATCCCCGGTACAATACACTGCACTACTTATGTAGTGCAGTGTATTGTAACTGTCATTCATCATATGACAGTTAGCGTATTAGGTCCTGCCTCGGGCAGGACCTAATAGGTTTCCGTACCTGGGCAACTAGGAAGCCTAACAACGGCTCCCTGGTTGCCATAGCGGGAGGGGGCCCGGGGGGTACAGAGGGAGTTCCCTCCCTCTGACAACCACTTCAATGCGGCGGACGTCATTGACAGCAGCATTGAAGGGGATAAATGGCTGCGATCGGCGGTAACAGCGATCGCAGCCATTGCAGCGGGATGTCAGCTGTGTATGACAGCTGACATCCGCTGAAGATAAAGCGCGCATAGCTCCTGTGCTCGCTTTATCTACAGGGCGTGACTGTACGCCCGTGTGCGGGAACGCACTTTGTATCTGGACGTACAGTCACGCCCAAAAGCAGGAAGGTATTCCAAGGTATTTTTTACGTTTCCATCGTCGCATTCCAAGAGCTATAACATTTTTAGTTTTGCGTCGACATAGCTGTATAAGGTCTTGTTTTTTGCGGGACAAGTTTTATTTTTTAATAGCACCATTTTGAGGTACATATTATTATTGATTAACTTCTATTAACTTTTTTTGGGGGGAATAGAGAAAAAACTGAAATTTCGCCACACTTTTTCACATCCTAAATCTACGCCGTTTACCATGTGGTATAAATAAAACAATAACTTTATTCAGCGGGTTGTTGCGATTGCAACGATACCAATTGTGTATAGATTTTGTATGTTTTACTACTTTTACACAGTAAAAACGCTTTTTTTCTCCATATTTGAAGAGCTATAACTTTTTTATTGTTCCGCCGATGCAGTTGTATGAAGGCTTTTTTTTTTTTTTGCAGTAAGACTTGTAGTTTTTATTGGTACCATATTGGAGTAGATGCGACTTTTTGATCCCTTTTTATCACATTAATTTTAAGTCAGCATTCACAGAAAACAGCAATTTTTCCATAGTTTTTTTATTTCATTTTTTACGGCGTTCACCGTGTGGGTTAAATAATGTAGTAGCTTTATAGTCAGGGTCGTTACGGACGTGGCGATACCAAATATGCGTAACTTTTTTACTTGATTTTGATTTTTAATAGTAAAGCAGTTTGAAATGGGAAAAAGTGGGTTTTTCATTTTTTTTTTAATATTAACTTTATTAAACTTTTTTTAATTTTTTTTTACTAGTCCCACTAGGGGACTTCAATATGCGATCACCCGATCGCTACTATAATACACTGCAATACTTTTGTATTGCAGTGTATTACTGCCTGTCCGTTTAAAACGGACAGGCATCTGCTAGGACATGCCTCCAGCATGACCTAGCAGGCATTCACTACAGGCAGACCTGGGGGCCTTTATTAGGCCCCCGGCTGCCATCAGAGACACAGACACTCGATGATCTTATCGCCGGGTGTTGGTGGGATGAGAGGGAGCTCCCTCCCTCTCTCCAAAACAACTCAGATGCGGCGCACGCTATTGAGCGCCGCATCTGAGGGGTTAAACGGGTGAGATCGATACTTATATCGATCTCACATGTTCGAGCAGGGATTCATCTGGCAGCTGAGAGCAGAGAGATTTGACAGCTCCCTGCTCTGTTTATTTATTCTGATGCAGCACCATAAAAAGGCTTATGCATCAGAATAAAGCCCATTAGTGGCCGCCGTGAAAAGGCGTATTGGCGGTCACTAACAGGTTAAACACTGCAACTAAAAAATTATATAAAGGAATCTGGTTTTATGCTTACAATAGCCAAATAAAAGCCAACTCTGTTTTTTCTAATTGGTAAAAATGTATTTAATTAAAAAAAAAAAAGGAAAACTCCATTACATAAATATTCACCTTTAAATTTACATTCAGTTTAGCTACAAAGGACGCTGTGATTCATTGCAGTCAAAAAGTCTTTCTAAATGATCTTGTTTCCAGAAGTATTATGGCTCTACTGTACATTTGTAGGCCTCTGATTTCATATAAAAGCATAAAGTTGTTTTTTTCATGTTACAACTAAGGCTTCGTTCACATCTGCACCAGGGCTCTGCTCATGAGTTCAGTCAGAGCTTTCCGTCAGGGGAACCCATGAAACCAATCCTGACTGAAACAAACGAAAACCATAGGTTTCTCTTTGCATCATCATTCATTTCAATGGTGACGGATTAGGTGCAAATGGTTTTGGTTTGTCACCGTTGCTTAAAGAGGCTCTGTCACCAGATTTTGCAGCCCCTATCTGCTATTGCAGCAGATACGCGCTGCAATGTAGATTACAGTAACGTTTTTATTTTTAAAAAACGAGCATTTTTGGCCAAGTTATGACCATTTTCGTATTTATGCAAATGAGGCTTGCAAAAGTACAAGTGGGCGTGTTGAAAAGTAAAAGTACAACTGGGCGTGTATTATGTGCGTACATCGGGGCGTGTTTACTACTTTTACTAGCTGGGCGTTGTGTATAGAAGTATCATCCACTTCTCTTCACAACGCCCAGCTTCTGGCAGTGCAGACACAGCCGTGTTCTCCAGAGATCACGCTGTGTCGTCACTCACAGGTCCTGCATCGTGTCAGACGAGCGAGGACACATCGGCACCAGAGGCTACAGATGATTCTGCAGCAGCATCGGCGTTTGCAGGTAAGTCGATGTAGCTACTTACCTGCAAATGCTGATGCTGCTGCAGAATCAACTGTAGCCTCTGGTGCCGACACGATGCAGGACCTGTGAGTGACGTCACAGATCTGCACTGCCAGAAGCTGGGCGTTCTGAAGAGAAGTGGATGATACTTCTCATCAGAACACCCAGCTAGTAAAAGTAGTAAACACGCCCCGATGTAACACACATAATACACGCCCAGTTGTACTTTTGCAAGCCTCATTTGCATAAATACGAAAATGGTCATAACTTGGCCAAAAATGCTCGTTTTTTAAAAATAAAAACGTTACTGTAATCTACATTGCAGCGCCTATCTGCTGCACTAGCAGATAGGGGCTGCAAAATCTGGTGACAGAGCCTCTTTAAGGGTTCCGTCATTTTGACGGAATCAATACTGCGCTATTCATTCCGTCAAAACAACGTAGCCCTTAAACAACGGTGACAAACGGAAACCATTTACATTGGTTTACGTTTGTTTCAGTCAGGGTTCCATTCATGGGTTCCCCTAAAGGATAGCTCCGACGGAACCCAATGAACAGAGCCCTGACGCAGATGTGAATGAAGCCTAATGTTATACAGAGTTAGTCTATAAATATCTTTGTATTACAGTGCTGTAAGGAGACACTCCATGAGGCCATGTGGAGAGCTCATACTACAAATCGTAAGGACTCTGTGAGCTGCCGCCCAGACTCCATACACGAAACTGCAAACATTCAAGCCAAAGAAGGAAGAACTTAAAGGGTTATTCCCATCTCAGAGATTTATGTCATATCCTGGGGATATGCCATAAAGGTCTGATAGATGCGGGACAGCTGTTTCTGTAACCCATGGAACAGAATGGAACCATTTACCCTTGGAACAGAATGGAGAGAGCCATACGCATGCGTAGCGATCTCCCCACTTAGTCTCCACCTGTAATTGGCAGCCAGCAGCCGCCTCACCAGGCAGGACAAGGGTCAGATAACCCCCACTTTCAATATACTGTAGGTGCAGGTCCCAAATCTGTCTGAGATGGGAATAACTCTTTAATGCAATAATTAATACAAAAAATACACTAAATAGAAAATACCTGTGTCACGTACTGATCCTTAGACCATGCACTAGGCATAGTTTTACCCTTAACATATTATTTTATGAAAAGTAACAACCAGTCAAGTGTGTTTTGGAAGAAAGAGTGGATTAAACCTTCAGGATATGTTCACATGGTCAGGATTTGAACTAGGCAAATCTGCCATGAACATTGAAGATAATCTACTACAGAAATCCACAGCTGAAACTTGGATTTCTGCCATGGATTAGCATGCAAATCTGCACACGGATTAGCTTCATTATTAGCTGAATTTTTTTCCAAAACATCTGAATGGAGAATAACCTCTGCATTTCTATCAATACAGCAGAAAAGGATATTTGGGTATATAAAGCGTGTCTCTGTGTCTCTTACTTCTCCCTGATATATTGATATAACTTATGGATTTGGCTCTGGGCGATTTACTGACGGGTGTCTATTGACACACCCATCAAAAACTTCAGTCTAATACATTTTGGCCAGGACTGCATCACCAGGTCCACACAAGCAAATAGTATGGTGATGGAAAAAACACTAAGTAGAGCCTCAGGGATATTCACTAGTAGAAGGAGAGACAAATGTGTTAGGACAGGAGACCTAGCAAATCCCTTGCCTATCCCTGTGTATCCTAGAATTACATAGAGCACCCGCCCTGAAAGGGGTGACCCTGTCCTCTAGCCCTGGTACTCTCTCATGGATTCTCTATACTAGCATCCCGCGCCTTTCTCCTGTCAGCCAGTGTTTATGAGAGGACAAAATAGAGATAAAAGACATGTACAGTAATACAAGATAAAAAAAAATACATTGATGAAGTATAAGGTGGCCAGATAACATGATGCAACAACAGCAAGATCCACCATTATCCAAAAAGTAATACAGGCAACAATCATCAGGCCCAAAATAAATCCACTCACTCAAAACCATGCGCCGATGATCTGGCGTCTAGCCCAGTATGCTACCTTCCTGGTTATATCGGAATATCCTCCAATGACATAATCTGCCAAGAGAGGATAAAATTTGCTTTGTGGCTTTTTGATATATCAATCACCCAATGCTCAGTGACATTTTATCCCACATAGGCTTCTGTAGCCAGTGGCGGATCATCATTAGGGTGGTTCGGGTGTCTGCCCGGGGCCCAAGGCTCCCAGGGGACCCATGGAGGCCCGAACCCCCTCATGCACAGTGGCGTCGTCGCTAGCACCGGAGGGAGCCCCGGTGCCAGGACCACACCTGTCATGAGGCGAGGGGAGCTTCTGTCCTACTTAGAAGCTGTGGTCTGTGCTGCTTTAGAAGCTCCCCTTCCAGCCCCCCTTCCCTGCTCTACACATCTCTCCTCCTGCTGCTAGCAGTCGGGGCATGGGGGAGGGGAGACTGTCGGCGGGCTCTGTGTCAGGCTGTGAGCAGGAGAAACGCTGTGTGAAGACTCACAAATATCCACATAAAAGGTAAGTGCATGTGTGTTTACAATGTGTACTTTATATGTGTATAATGTGCATAATCATGTGTGTTTACAATGTGTACTTTTTATGTGTATAATGTGCATATTCATGTGTGTATGTGATGTGTACATGTGTATGTATGTATGTATGTATATAGTGTGTGTTTACAATGTGTACTTTATATGTGTATAATGTGCATACTCATGTGTTTACAATGTGTACTTTATATGTGTATAATGTGCACACTCATGTGTTTACAATGTGTACTTTATATGTGTATAATGTGCATATTCATGTGTGTTTACAATGTGTACTTTATATGTGTATAATGTCCATATTCATGTGTGTCTGTGATGTGTACTTGTGTATGTATGTATGTATGTATGTATGTATGTATATTTTGTGTGTGTGTGTGTGTGTGTGTGTCTGTATGTGTGTGTATATATATATATATCTATATATATATATATATATATATAGATACATATGTATAGTGTTTGTATGTGTGTGTGAGTATATATATATATATATATATATATATATATATTTATATATATATTTCTGCAGCAATTCCGCAGAAACTAGCAGAGATTCCGCTGCAGAAAAAAAGCATAATTTCCTGCATTTTTGCTGCAGAAAATTGTGTGTATCTTGCTGCGTTATTCTCAATGTTGGGGGGTGGTGACGTCTCCTCTGAAAAAACGCAGCAATTCTGTTCACTTTCCGCAGCAGGAATTGACATGCTGCAGTACAAGAAATACGCACCGCGGGACAAAATGTCTGGTCGGAAATTTTACGCAGCGTCTGGATGAGATTTGGTAAATCTCATTCACTTTGCCACCACTGTATTCTGCGTATTTTCCGGGCGGAAAATACGCAGCAACTCCGTTAAGTGTGGACAAGCCCTAATACAGTAGCAGCAGAGTAGATTATATGTGAACAATTTTCATCCACACGCTGCGTAAATGATAAGTGGGGAAAAAAGCTCAGAAATTGACTTGCGGTGCGGTTTTTTATTCAGCAGCATGTCAATTGTATTTGCGGAATAACTGCTCATCTGTTTCGGGTTTTCCCCATTTAATTCAATGGGGAGGTAAAACCCGCAACAAATAACAGATGTTATGTAAAAACGCAATTTATAAAAAATTAATACTTGCCCATAATTCTGTTTCTTGGTCCGGGCCAGCCTCCTGGGATGATGTTTCACCCCATGTGACCGCTGCAGCCAATCACAGACTGCAGCAGTCATATGGGATAAAATGACACCCCAGGGCTGCACTGTAGCGACGCTGTGTAGCACTATATACAAGGGAGGGGAGCACTGTGTGGCACTACATATAAGGAATGGAGCACTGTGTGGCACTATATACAAGGGGGAGTGCTGTGTGGCTCTATCTATAGGGGGCTGTGTGGCTCTATCTATAGGGGGCTGTGTGATGCTATCTATAGGGGGCTGTGTGATGCTCACTACAGGGGGCTGTGTGTGTGGCGCTCTCTACAGGGGGTTGTGTGTGTGGCGCTATCTACAGGGGGTTGTGTGTGTGACGCTATCTACAGGGGGTTGTGTGACGCTCTCTACAGGGGGTTGTGTGTGTGGCGCTCTCTACAGGGGGTTGTGTGTGTGGCGCTATCTACAGGGGGGTGTGTGTGGCGCTATCAACAGGAGGTGTGTGTGTGGCGCTGTCAACAGGGGGTTGGTGCTATCTACAGGGGGCTGTGTGTATGTGGTGCTCTACTTTACAGTGTGTGACACAATTATATTCAGGGGCGCAGTGCATGGTGATATTATATTTAAGGGCTGCAGAAATGGGTCATGGCCAGGAGAAGACGTCATGTGCTCTGGACCAGATGGAGAAAAAAAAAGGGGAAAAAAAACTACTAGCATCTGAGACGTCGTCACCTGTGAGTCAATGGATTTGTAGAGAATCTATCCCCTCTCCAGACATGTTTATTATAGGAAATCCTTGTATTCCACATAACGTCTTTGTGCAGTCCAGGACTGATAGAAAAATTGGTGTTACCAATCCCCTTGTCAGGAGGACGTGTCCCTGCACAGTGTGATACTGTCAGTATGTAGGGACACAGCCCTGTGAAAGGGGAATCGTAACACCCATTTGTTAATGCTTGTTCAAAAAGGTAGTGTTAGCAATAGTTACGGCGCGGTAGGATGGCGATAGAGAAGGGGGGCCCAAGTTTGGGTAAAAGCCCAGGGCCCATGGTCTTCTTAATCCGCCACTGTCTGTAGCTGACCCTTAATGTGCCTTTTCACGTACTTAATGCTTGTAGGTTTCTTTGCTGTTTATTGTACCCTATGAAGGGGTTGGCACAACCCTCAAAAATGTTGTAGTTTTAACTCCTTTTATAACATTTAGAATGAATTAAAAAAAAAGTTTTCATTCTAAATCCTACTGTGCTCTAAAACATCTTTTTTTATCCAAGATAACTGTGATTGCGGATATTCCGTATCCTCTTGACAAATCTGCATTGATTTTGGAGTTGTAGCCGCAGCTGCAAGGATATAGCCGTTGTTTGTTTGTAGCATTTGTGCATCACTGCACAACCTCTAAAGGTAAGCACCCCTGCACACTTCTCTGAATGGTCTGATGGTATATATTATGTTGATTTTTTTTTCTTTTGTCTATATAGTTAACTGCAGTATTTATTTTTTGGGTTTCAAGGGAAAAGAAAAAAAAAACTCCTGAAGGTGAAAGCACAGTAGCAGTGCCCGGCAGCATGATAAGTTTGCTTGTCATGATATTAATATCGTAGACTCGTCATGTCATTAAGCAGTTAAAAAGTGTGTATGAGAAAATAAAATAAAAAAGGGCCTGCCTTTTTCCATAAATAGTACCAATCTTTTCCATGGGCTGTGTCTGGTATTTTTTTTGTAAATGTGAGGCATGTAACAAATTATTTACAACTAGGAGTTTGGCTATAGGGGTGCAGAGGTAACAGTTGCACCAGGGTCCTGGAGCCTAATGGAGCTCAAAGGCCCTTCTGCCACATTTAGTGACACCAGTATTACTAACGGCACATGGTAGGTGAAAGCCTCTGTTACAAATTTTTTATTTGGGTCCAGGAGCTTCAAGTTACGCCTTTGCTTACAACTAGATATGTTTAGTACTGTTCTCAAAATATTGCAATTAATTTTCAAATTTTTTGCTCAACAAAATAAAAATGACATCCTGCAGCATGTCTCCCTAGTGTCAAAATGCAAAAATAAATGGTAGTGACTGGTGTTAGAAAACAATTAGGTAACATTATATTTGTATTTATTGAAAAATAGATTAAATCATTTACCAAGGCAGTTTCTGACAGCCCCACTCCCAGATAGGCACATTACCTGAACTTTCCACAGTTTTACGAAACCAAACTTAGATCCCATAAAACAGTGGACGGTCCACCTATTGTGGCTATGATTCGGACCCTAACATATACCATAACGTGCATCTGCATTAAGTCTGAAAGAGAACTTAAGATCCTATTAGGAAATTGCAAAACCAGTTGAGATTCTTGTTTTTAATTTAATTATAAGCTTAAAATTCCATACACAAGTAACATATATGTACCTGATGCAACAAAACTTTATATTATAATAGGTAAGCATTTTATAAAAGCAAGTCAGAGCACAATTCAAGCATTATATATTGCATAAATATAGTATTCTATGTTTCCCTTTAACTTCTCCTGATACATTTAGATTATTGCACCTTCATACTATTCTGTCACTTTTACAACCAGAATAACACAGAGGAAATTTGGTTAACTTCTTTTTTCATATAATTGGATGCAAGCAAAGAAATTTAGTCATACCCAGATTAACAGTATCATATAACCTTTAGCTTTGATTATGTTTCCACTTCTTTGTGTTTTTTAAATAAAATCTAAAAAAATATATTGAAAACATTACATATAGCAACAAAAAAACAACAACAGTTCCACAAGGTAAACAGTATTATAAGCCTTACTGTAGCAGCTATCTTGTATATAATAAAAAGGGCAGGTGATTGTAGAAACAAACAGTGGGCACAAACCTCAATTCATTGTTACCATGGAGATATAGATTTCCATGTTCTTAATGCTCAGTATGATGCTGAATTCCATGTAACAATTTGTTCAAATTCCTCAAGGGGCCCAAAGGGGAGATACATAGATAGCATATTTAATGAGAAAATGAAAATACAATAGTACAGTAAAATATATTTCACAAATCATTTGATGAAATTGTAATGCCTGGATTTTCAGGAATTTGTTGTATGAATTATCTAAATTATAACATTAGCTAAAATATTTAATCAAAAGCAACTTAAATAATTCAATCAATGTTATTGTATTTCACGTACACTAGTACATACAGTACATAGAGCTGCATATATGGATATAAAAATATACTGTGAAAACTGTTAAGAATATCTAAATATGTGAGTCAACCCAGTAATATATATCTCATTGTAAGGATCCTTATGAAGATGTTTTAAGAAAAACACCTATCCAGGATTAAACCATAATAAATACAATGAAAATATTGCACAGTGCCATCCTAGATCTTAACTTCACATATAAAAAGAAAAAAATTGGATGAAAAGATCATATAAATGTATTAATTTCATCTCTAAAATGTTTATCTCTTAAGACAATTAACCTCTTAATAAATAATACAACAAATAGTGCATGATTACATTATAGTTTTCTGTCTACAGCTTCAATGCAAGGCAATTTTCTCCCAAATTTTGTGTAGTCTGATCTTGCAATCATATTGTCATTCATCTGTCCCTTACTTCTTACTAACATACATTTGGTAGGTTGGCAAGCAGTCGGGGACAAATGGATGGCAATATGACTGCAGAATCAGACTACACAGAGTTTGTTTGTAGTCTGTTATCATGGAGAAAGATATATATGTTTACACACATGCTGTACACAAAATGAATTCCTTCAAATTTAGTTTGAGATTCATTGGAACAATAAAAAATAATGGTTTGTCGCAGTGCATCTTAAAATTGTAGCATAGGACAGACAAGTGTAGTTCTTTTGGCTTGTAGAGGAAGAAAAATTGGGCTCTGCAAATAACATCTTTATGGGGAAGTAACAATAATGATGATTACACTACATTAAAAAAACATCTAAATTCCCTGACCAGGGTACCTCATAGTTCAACCAAGTGTCAGGGTCCTCTTGCATGGCTTGACGTGGGCACTGCAAACGAGCACCGATCAACAAGACAGCTCGTTGATCGGCGCTCATTTGTTCTTTTCACAAGTAGCTATGTACGAGGACAATGGCTTGTCCCCATATGTTTGTATCATGTTGGCAGCACTTCTCCCTGTTTACACAGGGAGATGTGCTGCTGACAATGATAATAATTTCGGCTGCATATACAATAAAATTAGCCAATGAACAGGTGTTTTCTTGCTCATCGGTTGATCGTTTCCCTGTTTACCCGTTCTGTGAACGCTTGTTTGCCAGTTAATTGACCGGTGTAAAAGGGCCTTTAAAGTAGCACTACTCTCATATAGATAACCTAAATTACACATGATGTATCAATTCATCATTAAGGTGCAGCTGACAATGTTGTGGTCACTTAAATACAACAATCTTAGGTCAATGGATGACTTCAAATAAAGAGTCTTGTTTAATGTTTTGTTAGTATGTAAAAAATAACACAATGGGTAGTCAATCCCAATAGACTTGGATGTAAAAGTGTTGAACCCCAGCAGTTTGCATTACGTTTCAGTATATTTCATAAAGCCTGTGTCAAAATGATACAGAAGACCACGTATTAGCATACAAGTGTATGCTAATACATTATAAGTAAAAAAAATAAAGTTATAACTTTTAAGAATTAATTTAACAGGTTATTTAGCGTAAAACGTGACAGGGATAAAAAAAAATAGACAAAAAAAAAATGCTTTTTCCTATATTCACGCCTTAACAAAAGATTATATTACTTTTGTTTTGCTGGTCATTAAGGCCTTTTCAGGCCTAGTCATTATGGGGTTAATGCAATAAATCCCTGTAATAAGCAGTACAACAAGGCAGTGCATTCACTGCTGAACCTTCAGTATTACTAATCACTGGGTCTGCAGATCGCATCCTATAACTATACTGAGCTAGCCGAAAAACAAATTTAAAAGAACAAAATATGTTCCCCTATATAACCATGAGGATGACGTATCTACGCCGAAACACAGGCTGCAGGGTTTGAATAAAGGGTATAACCATCTGAATGGAATTATTTTGTTGCTAATAGAGTCCGACAGAGGTTTAAGTACTCTTCACTTAGCAAGTGTAGAAGCTGCAATATCTTGGCATAGTTTTAGCATTGTATTTTCATAAAGCATTTCCATAGACTCTCTAGCCAATATTTCAGCAGTGTTCACGAAACTAAGCAAGCCACAAATGACATCACTTGGGTCAGAACCCTTTTGATTATGTGGAAGGCCTAGGAGCAAGGCCTACATTTGACAAACTGCGGGGGGGGGGGCTTCTGCTGCAACTGTTTGAGTCAAACCACTTATCTGAATATTCTTTCACCTGCTCCTGTTCTGTTGGTCTTTCAAGCATTAAATAGGCAGTATTTAAGTGAGAAATGTGAACCATGAAGTTAATTTGCAACACTGTCGTTTGCAGAATATGAGCAGCTTGAGCAATTTCTAGCGCCTCAACACGAGACCCTATGTCTATAGTAACGCCTTTCATGTCTGCTAGTTCTCTCAAAACTGGAGATACAGCCCTGCTGAGGGCCTTTGTCAGGAATGAGCAAGAAATAGTATTAGAGGAGCCCACAATATCTGAAGCAGGGGTGTTGCTAGGATCTTAAAAGATCAGAGGCACAAGCCCTCGAGACATATATCTACCCCCCCTCCGAAAAATAAATACATTTTTACATACATGTCGGAGATAGCATATCTATAAGACTAAGACTTGGATGCATTGTCTCAGCAGACAGTATCATACATGATAGTCTTAGAAACATGGCCTCAGCAGACAGTATCACACATGATAGGCTTAGATACATGGCCCATCAGACAGTATTACACATGGTACAGTGCCCCAGGAGATAGCATCACACATGATAAGCTTCGATACATGGCCCAACAGACAGTATCACACATGATACTTAGATACAGGGCCCCAGCAGTAAAATGCCTTCATAGAGAAGGTGAAACATTGTAATGGATGAATAAACCCATTTGCTTTTGAGTGCTGCTTCGTATTCTCTTTATCTGATGTTTATCGTACAAGGAGGGGTCACCCCTTCGTTTGAAGATCAGCACCGACCTTGCTGGCGTGAAACCACAGTGCTGCTCCAATCTTTTGTTTCTTGTATGGGCCCCAGCAGTAAGTATGCTTTCACTAACATATGTTCACCCCCCCAAAAAAATTGTGTGTGTATGTATATGTGTGTATCTATTTATCTATCTATCCATCTATCTATCTATCTATCTATCTATCTATCTATCTATCTATCTATCTATCTATCTATCTATCTATCTATCTATCTATCTATCTATCTATCTATCTATCTATCTAGATATCTATCTATATACTATTCTTAAATCACATGTTAGTTGCTTGAGAAAGGCTCTAGAGGACAGAGCTGAAACAATGCACATGGGGCAATAAAGTACCCAGTTTTTCTCACATTTACTACGGAGTGCTGCCTATTTTTTTAATAGTGTATAGCCGCGATCTTGGTCTGTTCCCCAGGGCTTGCACCCACATTTTACTGGTGCTGCTGGATCTGTTTGTTTTTTTGTCTATATATATATATATATATATATATATATATATATATATATATATATGTATATGTATATAAGACATCATATAGCACTAAGTTCTTAAAATGTCAGGGGAAATAGTCCCAATACATATGCCCCCCCCCAAGAAAATGTGTGTGTGTGTGTATATGTGTGTGTATATGTGTGTGTGTGTGTGTGTGTGTGTGTGTGTGTGTGTGTGTATGTATGTGTGTATAGGAGACAGCATATCTATAGCAGTATGACCCTATAAACTATGGATAGGATTAGATACAGTGGCTCAGCAGCCGGTAACACACATGATTGGATTAGATATAGGGCCCGGCTCGCTGAATTGCGGCACCAGCGCTGGACCCTGAAAGGTAGGAATAATAATTGTTTTGCTTTTTTATGTGTTACTAATTTTTTTGTTGTGTTTGTGTTTTTTTACAGTTTCGGTTGTTGGACTACGTCGGATTAGAGGACTACTTCGATTATGGCTTTTTTATTCTCAATAAAATGGTTAATGTGGGTTGTGTGGGTTTTTTTTATTTCAATAAAATATTTTTCTATGTCCTTGTATTTTATTAAACTATATTACCACCGCCTTAGTAATAGCTGCTGGCTGATTGACAGTGTCCATTACTAAGGTGAGGCTTGGTGTTAACCTCTGTAGAGGCTAACACTAACCCCCATTATTACCCCGGTACACACCAGGGGTGCCGGGAAGAGCTGGATACGATCCAGTACCCGACCATCTGTAGTGTAGGTCGGATACTGGGGTGGCTGCAGGCTGGCAATATTAGGCTGGGAAAGGCCAAAAACAGTGGCCCTTCCCACCCTGGTAATGCTAGGCTGCTGCTGCTAAGTTGTATCTGGCTGGTTATGAAAAATGAGGGGGACCACACGACGTTTATTGCATTTAAAAAAAAATTATGTGGGGTCCCCATAGGACATAACATGCTGATCGGTGGGGGCCCGATCACTGGGACCCCCACTAATAACTAGAATGGGGGTCCCTTGTACCCCTGAGTGTCTGGAGCGGCAGGGAGTGTGCTTGACCTCCAGAGTCATTAACTCAGGGGTACAAGGGACCCCCACTGATCAACATGTTATTTCCTATCCTGTAGAGAGGGGATAACATTTAATTTTGAGACAACCCCTTTAAGGCCTGAACATGCACTGAATAGTTTTCATATTATATTACTGGCTTGATGATCACATTCATTGCTAGTCTGGTCTGTGCAGCTTCTGTTTACAATTATTACGGATTGGTTGTACCGATCCAACAGACATGGCCAGAAAGAAAGTGTAGCATGCGTTACTATATTGACTGTAAAGGGCAGCATGCGTTACTATACTGACTCTAAAGAGCCATTAAAGGGGCCCTGGCACAAGTTTGAACGCTGAGACTGTTGTTTCATTTTTGTGTTTGCGTTTTGGATACACTTTGCCCTGGTAAGTTATCATTTTACTAGTACTTGTACTAGTAGCAGGGGTAACATAGGGATATTTACTACACAATTGCATGTAGCATCATGAGCCCTTGCAGCTTATAGGAATGTTGTTTCTTACTTATGATTTTTTATTTATTTTTTGTGGATGGGGGGGGGGGGGGGACACCACTTCAATTTTCGTCTCAGGCAGCAGAAAAGCTAGAATCTGCCCTGTGTGATACCCAGCAGTTTAGGACATGTTAGTGGTTTAGTGACCTAAAATCTAGTGACAGTTTCCCTTTAAGATACATCTCTACCATGCAGCAGGAATGAATCTAGGCTTTCTCATTCAGAACAAAGATTCAGCTCACTGTCCGAGCCCAAAATACTCTGTTCAGGATAGATTGACATCCTGACGTTCCAATTGGCACCCTGCAATGGACTATTTGGGATATACAAGGAATCTTCTTACTGTACAAAGTAATAGTATCAGTAAAATAACATATTACAGTTATATACAGATGTTCCCATATTTATCTTGACTTTTAACGCCTTAAATACACAGTGGCAAGAAACTTTAACAACGTTTTTAATGGCTTTTCAGGGGCTTTTGTATTGTGATATCACGGTTCAGCAAATTATCAGTCAAGTTAAACTTGGCTACATCTGTACATATGGTATAATATATTACATATTATATTGCCATAAAAAAAAGATTTCTTAGACTTGTCTGGTAAACCTTCTATACAGCCATTTATAGGATGACAACCAATATGGCAAGCATTCAAGCTAGACAGAGGATTTTCTCCCAGCCTCCTAAGACTCATAAATGGCAAATCAACCTAGTTATACAGTATCAAACCTCTATATCTATATATGCTCTCATAGCAAGGTAGAGTGGGTGTTAAAGAGTCTGAGAATGTTTGACAATCCTGCGGGTGCTGTGGCAATCATTTTGGTTGTCTAATAATCTTTCATAGAACCTTTAACAAATTAAAATGTAGCCAACTCAATGACTGATGTCTTGTACACATTGTTTTTTTTTACACTGTGTCATATTTCAGTAGGAATGAAAATATGGCATTTATTTGATCTAGGGAAATTATCCAATATCCCCTTGTGGGTCAGAATTCTACATCCTACATCCAGAGTCCTACATTCTAAAGGAACTGCCTGAGTTCCTTTTTTCTATCCTCTGCATAGACATAAATTTAAATGACACTTGCCTGACTACCAGCAGCCGCCACTAGAGTGACCCTAGGAGCTTACTGAATACTGTTTCATTATTGATTTTCCGATGCCCTCGATGCAAAAACAAATAAAACTAAATCGCTGTTTTTTTCATTTTTCTTTTGTGTAGACACATAAATCCATACATACATGTTTAAAATGCTAATAAATAGGGTAGAAAGCCTTTAAACAATGTAATTTGCATATAAAGGTCTGTTTTTTTACTTTTTCTAAATAAAGTTGAATGCTAAAAATAACATGAATTTAAACTGATGTGTCAGAAATTACAGTGTTTAACGTACAGACATAAGCAGTGTACTGCTCTAGTGTAGATTTTCTAATCTTTTTCTGCTTGAGGCTCAAAGAGATAAAGTGACTCACTTAAAATCATATGGATTCAACACAGGAATTAAATCAAGCCTCCCTGCTTTCGGCCAAGAGTTAGATGTTATCCAGTTATCAACTTTGATAACATATGATGAAAGTCTGTTGTTATTTATTTTTTATTTTTTGTTTCTGTACTCCATATATTCCTTGAAAAAGATCAAAAAGTTTCTTTCTAATGCTTTTATTTTTTTTCTTTTCAAAGCTTTTATTTTTTATCATATGACAACATTAATATACGCTACTATATTACCTATTATGTATAATTATATATTTCTATATAGGATGATATTATTTAAAGTTAATTAATTTAAGTTATCATCTTATTAAATCTAAATCTAAATTCTGCATTAAAAATATTAGTTACTTTGTAGCTTCTTTGTTTTACCAATTTGGAACTAATCCTATAAGGCTTCTATTAAATAGCCGCAGCTGCCTTTACCATTTTGCTTTCTTTTGGAAACAGTCAACAAACTCTGGGACAGTTAATTAAATCTACTTCAGAATACTCTACAGTGTCTACTGTAAAAACTATAGTTCTTAAGGCCTTTTTACATGGGCCAATTATTGGGCAAATGAGCATTCACAGATCGTTCCCAATCATTGCCCTGTGTAAACAGGGCAACGATCAGCTGATGAACTCATTGATCGGCTGATTGTATCGTTTATGTTGCCAAAAATATTATCGTTGTTTGCAGTACATCTCCTGTGTAAATAGGGAGACGTGCTTCCGACATGATAGAAATATATGGGGACGAGCGATCGTACTAATGAGTGCTCGTCCCCATACATAGCTTCTTGTGAAAGGAGCAAACGAGCAGCGATCAACAAACTGTCTCGTTGATCTGCACTCAGTACACGGCCCACGTTTAGCCGTGTCACAGGACTCTTACAATGCAAAACAACAATTCCAACTTTGCGCATATATTGAGACAGCAAGAAATGCTGAGGAATTTCAACTCTAAAGTCAATGAATGCAGCCCTAGACTATAATACAACCTGTAGCTCAGATAAGTTGAAGATAACTAAAGCAATGTACTGTACTTGCAAAGAAAGGACTTATTTATATTATTTAGGAGCAGTATTTGTTTCCATATGAAATAGATCCTCAATACAGAGCAAATTGCTTTCGATTGAATTCCATGGGCACAATAAAAAATGCTTGCAAAAAATACCATGTGTTCTTTTTACATGCAGTAATACACATACATACATACATACATACATACATACATACATACATACATACATACATACATACATACATACATAAATACATACAAGAGTTCTAGAAACTTTTTTCAGAATTGTTTCTTGAAAAAACAAACTTCCCGATAACTGCGGAAAAAAAATGTGCTAATAATAATTGAGCCCAACTATGTGTGAACAAGCTTTAAACTTGGTTGTTCGTTAACCCCTTCCCAACATTTGACGTATGCCTATGTCATAGCCTGGTAGGGGAAGTATGGAGCAGACTCAGGGGCTGAGCCTGCTGAACACAATGTGGGTGTTGGCTGTATGTTATAGTGCTACAGTTACTTCCCAGTAATAAGCGGGATCACGCTCGAGCGCGATCCCACACGTTTAACCCACAAAATGCCGCGGTTGATAGCGACCGCAGCATTTAAATCGTTAGAAAGAGGGGAATGACCACCTATAACAGCTCATCGCCACCCCTGCAATGCGATCACGGGATGCCAATGGTTGCTATGGCAGCCTGGGGGCATAATAAAGGCCCCCAGGTCTGCCATCTTTCTGCTCCTATTAAGCCCTGCCCATACCTCCCACCTTTTGAATTCGGAAAATTCATTTTAAGCCACGCCCCTAAACACGCCCAAAATCCGGCATAAACACATCAAATCACGGCCAGATCCTTCTGCAAATAACACGCGCACATTCTCACTGCGGATCTTTAGACTGTCTGGATATCACAGATATTATGGATCCGGTTATATCGTCTTTATTAGTTTTCCTAACTTGGATATAACATTTGCTCATCACGACAGCAACAGCTGCAGGACAAACCAAAAGGCAAAGAACAATGAAAGTCAAGAGGGAGACCCTGTGGTGGATGACTTTTCAATTGACAGGTAGCAGAGTTACATGATGGGGATATTTTTTTCCAGTTGTGTAACTCTGCTACCGGTCAATGGAAAAATCATCCACCAGAGCCCCCCTGTAGATCGCTCCACACACAGCCCCCCTGTAGATTGTGCCACACATATCCCCCCTGTAGATAGCTCCAGACACAGCCCCCCTGTACATAGCTCCACACACAGCCCCCCTGTAGATAGCTCCAGATACAGCCCCCTGTAGATAGCTTCAGATAAAGCCCCCCCCTGTGGATAGCTCCAGACACAGCCCCCCTGTACATAGCGCCAGATACAGCCCCCTGTAGATAGCTCCACACACAACCCCCCTGTACATAGCGCCGGGGAGGTCAGGTGACAGGTCAGGTGAAAGGTCAGGTGACTGGACTGGTCCACTCCCGGGCCGGCATCGATCCCAGTGAGAACAATGCCAGAGAGACTCCTGCCTTCTTCTGATCGCTGCTGCAGTCAGCAGCGATCAGCTGTTTTGATGCAGCGCCCAGCGGGACATTTTGAAGACCGGCCGGGATGGCAGGACAGCGGTGAGAAACCGGGACTGTCCCGCCGGAATCGGGACGGTTGGGAGGTATGCCTGCCTCTGGCAGAGCTTAATAGAAGCATGTCAGGAAGACAATATACTGCAATACATTAGTATTGCAGTATATAGTGCAAGCGATCCAATGATCGCTGGTTCAAGTACCCTAGGGGGACTAATAAAAAAAGTACAATTCTGTTAAATAAAAAATTTTTTTATCTACAACATTTTTTTTTTATTAAAAGTTCATAAAAAACCCTTTTCCCATTTTCCCCTAATGTATTGTAAAAAATACTAATAAATAAACAGAATTGGTATCACTGCATACGTAAAAGTCTGAACTATTACAATATATCATTATTTAACCCGCATAGTGAAAAATGACAGAATCGTTGTTCTTTTAATTACCTCATCTCCCACAAAAAAATTAAGTGAAAAAGTGATCAAAACCTTGCATGTACCCCAAAATGGTACCATTAAAAACTACAGCTTATCCCACAAAAAAATATGCCCTCATGCCGCTTAATCAATGGAAAAATAAAAAAGCATTTGGCGACACAAAATAAATAGACACTGTAATTCTACTGATGATAAGGGTTTAAAAAAATGTCTAATTTCTCAAGGTTGGATTTGTAAAACATTTAGCATTAATGTAGGAAAACATAGTTCTGTGCGATTATCTGCAACACTTTTACATTGGAGAGTCTTAGCTAAACCAGCTCAACAGCACCATGTCCCTGGAGATTATTATTTCATAATTATATTCAGTTACACTTTTATAATCGGGATTATAGTGTTGTATAAATAACTGAAACAGTATCCTTAGAAGGATTTTTTTTTTCATATTTACATGCAGTTTGTATTATTGCAGGGTAATTATCTATAAAGACAATGACTCTCAATAAAAAGCACTGAAATTTAGCAATATGGTGATTTAATTAAACGTACATTATTGAAACAACCACTAAAATAAAATAACCATTACAAACTGTATAATATATTATAGGAATTTTTTCTTAACCCAATTTTTATCAAAGTCATCATAGGTAGACGCATTAAAAAGCCAAACGAAAGGACTAATATCAGTGTGTATGCAGCAAAAGACAAGGAACAAAGCATCAGATTAGCTATAGCAGTGGCTGCCATAGTAGCTGCTATGGAGCCCAGAAGCTGAGGAACCATTTCACGTGCAGTAATATAGGCTCATAGGTATTAAACTTTATGCGCCGCTTTTTTAGTGTTTTACAGTGGAAATAATGGCGTATTTGCCAGGGAATGGAAATGTGCATCGAGGAGTGCACAAGTTATGAAGGTATTGGGTAATGATGGGCCTGTTTATTGTATAATTTAATTAAGATATAATAGTGCAGTTATGTCTTTTTGCACTTCTACTTTCTATGCACTCCAGTAAGAGGTATGTCTCTCTGTTCGAATTCTGTGATGTCTTGATATTTATTACTGCCTATATGATTGTTTTGATAAAAGGCATATACCCCCTTATTTTTCTCATAACAAAGTGCTTTTTATCATGAATTGGTCTATATCCTTTTTATTATGTGTATTTTATGTCACTTTAATTAGATAACAATAAAGATGAAATTTTTTCTATTATGGGCAATAGTGTTGTTTTTGGTAGGTATTTAAAAGATGCATTTCTTGCCACAAAACGAAACCAAAAGAACCAAGCCTTCTCCAATATAAAATGAGACAGATTTAACAAATGTCATACAACATTTGATATATTTATTGCTAAATAAACTCCAAAAATCTGCTACTTACACAGAATTAATACATGTGGGTCATTGTTCTTTTTTGTAAGAGAATACAGTGATTGCCCAATGTGTGCATTCTACTTGGTATATATGGCAATACTATCCTCTAAAATTAGTTATATTGCTGCCAAGTATTGTAAGTGGTGATACGTAATTTTGATAGGGAGCCATTTGAATTTTAACTATGATTCTGGTACAAGGTATGGGATACCAAATGTATAAGGCCTGCCGTGATGGGTATCCTTCATTCTTCTCAAATGTCTTCCTCCTCATATAACCCTTTTGGAAGTGATCATTATGTCTGAATTAATGAATATAATATGTTTTCGAAAAAGCTGTTTTTAAATGATTCTTAACTGCATACTAGTAAATAGTCGGTTTATAACACAATAATTTGTTGCTAATGGGTTCTTATGTTTACTGATCTGCATGAAGAAACAGACAGGATAAAAAGAAAACATTGAGAAGAAGGAAGTCCTTTTTTTTTAATTATTATTATTATTATTATTATTACTATTATTATTATTATTATGAATATTATTAATGTATCGTATTTTGGAGTAGATATGGTACAGAAAAAGGAACAATCACATGTTCCCTATTTATAGACATATATTGTGTATGCAGAACCCCTCATTTTTTCTACAAAAAATTATGTTACAAATTTATTTTAAAATTCATAATAATTTTTTCCTCAAGGATTCATCAATCTACAATGTCACACAATAAAACCTGATGAAGACAGAGAAAACTCAGGATTGTCAAAACTTGTGCAAAGTTATTAAAAATAAAAACCAGAAATATTGAATTTACAAAAGTATTCAGACCCTTTGCTATAGTATGACACTTAACCCCTTCCCCCTGCATGCATTCTGGGCCTTAATGACCAAAGCAAAATTAGCAGTTTCACTAGGTCTTTATTTAATTGGTTATAACGTTGTAGGAATCAATTGTATCCCTACAAATTTGGTATGGTTTTTTTCAGCAGAAACAGGGCTTTCTTTTGGTGGTTTATACTATAGGTTTTCTTCTTTGTTTTTTTTTTTAAATTTTACAAAAATGCAAAAAAATGTAGACAAAAAATATGTTTTCTTCAATTTATTGTGTAAAATTTTTGAAATAAATAATGTTTTTACTTTTGCATGCCTCTAGATTTATTTCTGAGTTTGTTCTGATTGCTTGGATACCAAATATGTTGGTGTTTGTTATCTCACGGGCACTTGGCAAGGCCTCAAACTAAAGGTGTCCAATTTGGCCTAAGGATGACTGTTTCCAAAGCTGATTTTTAGGCACCAGAGAGTCTTTGCAGAGGCCCTGTGGTGTCGGAAAATAAAAATACACTTAAAAATTACCCAATCTGGGAAAGAAGACCCCACAGATATAAAGACCCCCCCACCCAGAATTATCATTGACAGTTTCACTTTCGCATAAGGAATCCCTCCCTATTTTGGCTTTTGGTAATTCAGTAATGTGCTACTGTATGGTAGGTCTCAAAGCATGGGTAATTACACAGTCCTGGTTTTGAAGGGCAAAAGGGGCAATAAAAACGTGAATCTCTTCTTCGGCCATGTTTTCGGCAAACTCTGCATCTCTTCTGCCGATTCTTTTGCGTCTCAGTGGCAGGGATAGGATGTAAGAAGTAACGCTTCGTGAGTCTCTTGACATCTTCTGATTCATGGCGTCCTACTTCCCCTCCTTCAAATAAAAGATGTTCAATAATTTTTTCTTGGAATTCCAGATAGGTCATGGTTCCCTGGGCCTTTTTGAATATTATATAGGAATTGAAAGTAGAAACCTGCATCAGATAAATTGCCACTTTCTTGTACCAGGCTCTAGTTTTCCTTTTGATCAAATAAGGTTGGAGAACCTGGTCTGAAAGGTCGACGCCACCCATGTACTTGTTGTACTCTGTAATACAGAGCAGTTTCTGTCTGTTCGCAGTAGCGCCTCTCTCTCTGACAGTGACCTTGGTGTCAGTGTGTATAGTGCTCAGCATAAAAACCTCTCTCCGATCATTGCACTTAAGTGCAAGAAGTTCATCACTTGCGAAAGCAATGGATTCCCCCTTTGCCAGGCGCATTGAGAGAAGTTGTGGTGGCAATCCTTTGCGGTTTCTGCGAACCGTCCCACAGGCCCCTGTTTTGTCAGCGTGAAGACTTTTGAAAAGTGGCACGCTAGAATAAAAATTGTCAGTGTATACTCTGTAGCCTTTTTGAAGGAACGGCTGCATAAGGTCATAGACGATTTTTCCACTGACACCAAGGTTTTGTGGGCATCCTGGGGGATTTATTTCACGGTCTCTGCCCTCATATATATACGCATGTGTAACCGGTCTTACTCTCGCATATTTTATATAGCTTTACGCCATATCTCGCTCTCTTTGATGGTATGTATTGCCTGAAACACAATCTCCCCTTAAAATTTACTAGGGATTCATCCACACTCAAGATCATGTCAGGAGTGTAGGATTTTAGAAATGACTCTTTTAGCGCAGTAATAAAGGGCCTCAGCTTGTGAAGGCGATCGTGCCCGGGATCACTTCTTGGGAGGCTTTCTAAATTGTTACTAAAATGCAGGAAACGCATTAATACCTCATACCTGCTCCGGGACATTATTGATGAAAAAACTGGGGTTACATGAATAGGACTTGCTGCCCAGTAAGAACGGGTGGACGTTTTTTTTACAATGCCCATATTCAGAATGAGCCCTAAATTTTTTTTTATCTCGCGGACATTGGTAGGAACCCAGACCCTTGCATAACCACATGCAGGCTTTTCCGTCAAAAACTGCCTTGCAAAAAGGTTTGTCTGGTCCACAATTAATTGTAACAGCTCATCCGTAAAAGAAATATGAAAAAAATTGTGTGGGGCAAAATTCGTGGTGTCAAGGTTTATGCCCGGAGTTGACATAAATTGGGGCACCTGAGGGATAAAGTTTGCTGCAGGATCCCCAAAAATTTGCGGTACTATTGGATTACTAGTTCCGCCTGTGGATTCGGCAACAGCGGCATCTTCCATAGGGGGAGTTGTTGCGGAAGCGTCCGAAGCAGTACTTGTAGTTTCATCATAGCATATTTCCCCTTCTGATGCGGTTCCTGTGTCACTGCCTGAATCAGGGCACAAAATAGCATAAGCTTGCTCTGCGCTATAAAGTTTGCGCGCCATTCTAATAGGTTTCCTCTAATAGTAACAGTTTTTTTGTAACAAAATATATATTTTTTTTCTATAATTATAATTTTTTTTTTTTTTTGCTTTTTATGAGATTTACTATAAAAATGTAAATAAAACTAACTAAAAAAACAGGGGGGGAGTTGTTACAATATAATGTAATGTTTCTTCACTGTAACGATTTGTTTGTTTCGATTTCACAGGTCTCTGTCTCTCCTGTCACAAACCCACAACTGAGAGGAGAGACGGAGAGCAGAGGAGAGAGCCCGCTGTTTACACTCAGCGGGTGGTGATCGCTGTGATAGGCTGTTCACAGCGGTCACCTCCTCCTATCAGAGGTTCCCCTGACGTTGTCTCCAAGCCTCCGCTGTCAGCTAACAGCTGAGGCTTGGAGATATACGCGCTGATTGCAGCGCGATCTCATTCTAATGCGCCGACGTAGTATGGCGGCGCTCTAGAATAAAGCCCACTAATGACCGCCGTAAAAACGCTTATCGGCGGTCATTAAGGGGTTAAAGTTGAGTCTTGGTGCAGGTAAAGAATTTATAAAAACATCGGGACTCTTTCTTGAGCTGGCCACCCAGCCAAATTGTTGGAGGAGATGGGGCTTGGTCAAGGAGATGATCAAGAACCCACTGGTCCCCCTGAAAGAGCTTCAGAGTTCCGCTTTGAAGATAGGAGAAACTTCGGGAAAGACAAGCATCTCTGCTGCACTCCACCATTCAGACCTTTATGGTAAGGTGGCCAGAATGAAGCCAATTTCCAGTAAAAAGCCTATAACATGGCACTTAATAATAATAATAATAATAATAATAATCTTTATTTATATAGCGCCAACATATTACGCAGCACTTTACAATTTAGAGGGGACATGAAACAAACAATATCAGACATTACATAGTGACAAAGTTCATTTACAATTCAAATCTGGGGAGTGAGGACCCTGCTCGCAAGAGCTTACAATCTATGAGGAAGTAAAGGAGACACAAAGTGTAACAGTGTTTGTTCTGTACAATGGTCCGGCCATTTTTATACACATGCAGTGGTAACATAAAGCTGCATGAGCCGGTCACCAGCCAGTATCCGTGTATGACGGACATGAAGAGAAGGAGTGTGAGGGAATCTTATTCTGATGACTAATCTAAAAGGAGGGCCATGGAAAGGAGTCAGATTAGGGAATGTTATAGGCCTGTCTAAATAGATGTGTTTTCAGGGCACGTTTAAAACTGTGGATATTGGGAATTAATCTAATTGTCTGGGGTAGCACATTCCAGAGGACTGGTGCAGCACGAGAGAAATCCTGGAGACGGTAGTGGCAAACTAGGAAACTAGGAAACTTGTTCCAGAAAACTATGGACCTTGCATTGGTGCACAGATTACATTTCAAACAGGACAAGGACCCTATGCACACAACCAAGACAACGCAAAAGTGGCCCTACCACAGTCTCGACTTGAATGTAATAAAACATATTTGGAGAGACCTAAAATAGCTGTGTATTAATGCTCCCTATCCAACCTGACGGAGAGTGAGTGTACCTGCACAGAAGAATGGAAGAAAATCCCCAAATACAGGTGTGCCAAACGTGATAACATTATACCCAAGAAGACTTGAGGCTATTATTGCTGCTTAAGATGTTTAGAAAAATATGCAGTGATAGGTCTGAATACCTATGTAAATGTGATACTTTATTTTATTACTTTTAATAAATTTGCTCACATTTTGACAAATTGCTCTTTGTCATTAAGGGGCATTGTCTAACTCATATGGGAAATTTCTAAATAATTGGACGTTATGGTCAGTCTATAATGCTTCAAGAGCATTCCTTTTTCTAGGCTATAAATACTGGAAGTGTATCTAATTGATTGGCGTAAAGATATCAGGATATAGTTGTAAGGTCCTAACAAGACTAGGTAACTGATCTATAGTAGATTATATAGACAAAGTCTCGCATTGTCACTTATATGTTTATAATTAGCGGAACTATATCTGGGAAAAATCGTAACTGCCTTATATATATTTTGTAATCTTGCCTCCCTTCTCTTTTTTTTTTTTTTAATTTATTTTTTATTTTATTTTCTCTTCTTTATTTTTTTTCTCTCTTAAATGTTTTTATTTGTATTGTTGACTAATGAAAGGATATTTGAATACATGTTTGTATCTATTGTAAGATGTGGATATGTATGAGAAAACCAACCTGTTTTTGTCTTTGTTTATGTTATGTTGAAAAATAACAATAAAGAACTAAATTTTAAAAAAAAAATTAAGGGGAATTGTGTGTAGATTGATGAGAAAAAAAATAAGATTTTTAATTTTTTAATACAACTATATTGTAACAAAATGTGAAAAAAAATCAAAGGAGTCTTAATACTTTCTAAATTCACTGTATGTATCTCACCTTTTTCGTTTTATAAAGTTTATTGTTTGTGGGCTTGGTTATGGCTGTATTTGCCACTAGGCAACTGTGGGCAGGTGCCTACAGTGTAATAACTTAGGGGGTGGCACTTTAATAAGCATATTTTTGAATTTCATTTTTTTTTCCTTTTTGTCCTTTGGCAGCACTGGGTAAATTGGCCTCCAAATATTTACCCCTATGACCAGCCCACCTAGTAACTAAACATAAACAATTAACCATAGCAACCTGTATAGCAAAGTATAAGGTGTAAGGGCACACAGGACAAGCACTGAATTTTTTAATGTCTTCAAAGATGCAGGTATAGCTTTGTTTACCTGCCTATGCCAACCTATGGTTCTGACATCAGTAGATCACAGGATAGTGTCCCTATGTTTCCTGTGTTTTGGGCACCAAGGTTTCTATTATACCTGAATGTGCATGTAGAGGGGAGTACCCTGTTCTTTCTAAAATTCATCTGGACTTATATTTGTATACAGGGGGATGTCGCTGTGTTATGTCAACGTAAAATATTTCTGAGCCGTTATGTACTGTAAGTACAAGGGGTGGTTATCCCCGTTTCTAATGTTTTCACCATATAGCAACCCTCTCTAATGTTTTCACCATAAAGTTATACAGGAGGATGTTCCTGTTAGAGAATTCTTTTAAAATACTTGCATTAAAATTTATTGAAGGATCCAGCACTTGCTGTTCTGTATCTGTTTAATGTGATTCCCTGCTTCTATATCGGCGTGCGTTCCATTTGACCAGCATTGTGTTCCAGCACACCGATCTCAATCCTCTTATGCCCGTTCATGCGTTTACTTTCAGAGTACGTTGCAGCTGGTTTATGGGTTTTGTGCAGGTGCTTTTCCTTTTGGAGGCAATCTATGTGGAGGATGTGAAGGGCAGGGAATTAATACCCCGCGTAATTTAATCCCTCTTGATGCTTTAGCTCTGTCTCAGCTTCTGAAATAGAGGCCCAAAACGTTTCAGCTTGTTTAAAGGATCAAAAGTCATTCTCCTTGAAAGGAAAGAAAAGATTCAAGCGTCAGTTACATAGACATAAGAAAAGCAGACATTGAGCTAATTCTTTCTCGTCTTCTAGTTCTGAATTGTCTGAGGAAGAAATTGAGTATTCAGACACTGAACCGGGAGTGTCAGAAGGGAGAAAACTGTGATAAACTAATCAAGATGGTAAAGAACAGCAATTAAACCAAAAAAGACAGCAGTTCCGATCAAGATAGGAAGAGCCTGTTTTATTTTGTATTTTATAAACTCAATACTGAAAAAGAGTGAAAAGGCCTGACAAGGGGATGGATCTGGGCTCACGTTTTTAGGTAGTGTATAAAACTGACTCTTCTGAGTCTGAAAAGTGGGTTTTGCCAGGTAAAGTAGATCCAGCTTTTGCAAAGCTTACAAGAGGTAGTTTTTTTTCCAGTGGATGACAGTGCTCTTCTGAGAGACACTATTGGCCGTAAAATTGTTTCTACACTTAAAAGATGCTATGCAGCCTCTGTTTGATTATGTAAAGCATCAATAGCCACTGTCCACGTAGCTAGAGAACTGCGTATGTGGCTTATCCAGCTTTGTAGGGACATTCAAGATAGAGTCCCTAGAGTGGAGTTACTGAATCAGATTCCCATGTTAAAATTAGGTGCAGATGGTACCCTGAGAATTTCATCCAAGAACTTGGCTTAAACAATATAGGCAGGAGGGCTATATGACTGAAACCGTAGGCTGGATAGACAGAGATTTTTTTAAAAAAAATTAGGGACAATAAGAATTAGAAGAAATCAGGAAGTGCAACCTGTCTTAAGACAAAATTCTGTCCCCCAGAAAAGACTCTTTGCCAGTGGGTGCAAGGATGCTGAGTCACTTTACCATTTGGTAAAAATCTACTTCAGACAAGTGGGTACTATAAATCATAAAAGGGAGTTATGCCCTGGAAATTGCCAGGCCTCCAAGAGACCGCTTACTGTTAAATTAAGAAGATTAAATCTTATGCAGTTTGTTGGACAATGACCGCAAGAAAAATGCTTTGGAGCCTGTGCCTCTACATCGTAGAAATACGCAGGTGAAAACATTTATAAAGGGCAGTATTCGCTATGTAGCTTCTGTCTTCCAACAAGGAGATGTCATGGTGTCTTTGTACTTGAAAGAAGTTTACCTGCATATTCCAATCCAAATAATATCCGGTGTACTGTATTTAATCTCCGACTCAGAACAATGTTTTTTGTCATTCACCAGCCCATCTTTAGAAGTCTTTCACGATCATTTGAATCTAACCATGCAACTGTTGGTTAGTCACGGGTTCACACTGAACACAAATAAATCAGATTTGATTCCATCCACCAGGAAAAAATGATTGGGTTTCATAGTGGACTTGGTATAAATGAAAGTACTCCTGCCAGAAGAAAAGATTCTAAATATTCAACAGGGGATCAATCAACTCCAGAAAAATTCCTGTCCTTCCATCTAAACGGCGGTAAAAACTCTTGATCTCTTGGCTGCCGTTGTAGATGCGGTACCATGGGCAAAAGTTAATTTCAGAAAACTTCAAGCAGAAATTCTGGTGGTCTGGGACAGAATCCTCAGAATATAGACTGCAGGATGTGTATATCAAAGAAGACATTAAGAGCCATCAGTTGGGGCACTCAGAGTCAACATATAATATGTGGAAATAGATGCGTCAGCCTAGGCCTGAGGAGTGCATCTCACAGATAATTGGGCTCAGGGCTTTGGGTTTTCTCAGGACTTAATTCTTCCATCGAATCTCAAAGAATTATATTCTGTCCTTTATTGAAACATTAAGTGGTTACTGTTCAATCTGATAATGAAACCACTTTTTATTACTTAAATAAGCAGGAAGGAACCAAGAGCATCACTATGTCTGCAGAGTCCAAGAAAATCATGAACTGGGTGGAGAGCAATCTTCTGGACGTCAGGTCAGTATACATAAAAGGGCAAACAAATGTGCAGACGAACGTGCTCAGCCACAAACCCCTGATTCCAGGAAAGTGGGAATTAAATTCCATCTACTGCTAAAAGATGATAAGCAGATGCGAGAAACCAGAAATCAATCTAATGCCATCTTGAGAACTTCGTTAGCAGAAGTCTAGACAGAGGGGCCGCTGTGGATTTAGTGTTTTTGGACTTTGCAAAGGCATTTGACACTGTCCCCCATAGACGCCTAATGGGTAAATTAAGGACTATAGGTTTAGAAAATATAGTTTGTAATTGGATTGAGAATTGGCTCAAGGACCGTATCCAGAGGGTTGTGGTCAATGATTCCTTCTCTGAATGGTCCCCGGTTATAAGTGGTGTACCCCAGGGTTCAGTGCTGGGACCACTATTATTCAACTTATTTATTAATGATATAGAGGAAGGGATTAATAGCACTATTTCTATTTTTGCAGATGACACCAAGCTATGTAATATAGTTCAGACTATGGAAGATGTTCATGAATTACAGGCAGATTTAAACAAACTAAGTGTTTGGGCGTCCACTTGGCAAATGAAGTTTAATGTAGATAAATGTAAAGTTATGCATCTTGGTACCAACAACCTGCATGCATCATATGTCCTAGGGGGCGCTACACTGGCGGATTCACTTGTTGAGAAGGATCTGGGTGTACTTGTAAATCATAAACTCAATAACAGCATGCAGTGTCAATCAGCTGCTTCAAAGGCCAGCAAGATATTGTCGTGTATTAAAAGAGGCATGGACTCGCGGGACAGAGATGTAATATTGCCACTTTACAAAGCATTAGTGAGGCCTCATCTAGAATATGCAGTTCAGTTCTGGGCTCCAGTTCATAGAAAGGATGCCCTGGAGTTGGAAAAAATACAAAGAAGAGCAACGAAGCTAATAAGGGGCATGGAGAATTTAAGTTATGAGGAAAGATTGAAAGAATTAAACCTATTTAGCCTTGAAAAAAGAAGACTAAGGGGAGACATGATTAACTTATATAAATATATTAATGGCACATACAAAAAATATGGTGAAATCCTGTTCCTTGTAAAACCCCCTCAAAAAACAAGGGGGCACTCCCTCCGTCTGGAGAAAAAAAGGTTCAAGCTGCAGAGGCGACAAGGCTTCTTTACAGTGAGAACTGTGAATTTATGGAATAGCCTACCGCAGGAGCTGGTCACAGCAGGGACAGTAGATGGCTTTAAAAAAGGGTTAGATAATTTCCTAGAACAAAAAAATATTAGCTCCTATGTGTAGAAATTTTTCCTTCCCTTTTCCCTTCCCTTGGTTGAACTTGATGGACATGTGTCTTTTTTCAGCCGTACTAACTATGTAACTATGTAACTATGTAACTGGAACTATTTTCTTCTCTGTCAGTCAGGGATCATGATTTTCCATCGATGCTTTTTCGGTATCTGGAAGAACAAATGTATTTATTTGTTTCCCGCAGTTCCTATTATCTAGAGAGTTCTGGCAAAGATAATGTCAGATCAATTACCAGCCATGATGATTGTGCCTTTCTGAGCCGGAATGGTGTGGTTTCCCAAATTATTGAGACTTTCAAAGGGAGAATTTAGGGGACTACCAAAAGCCAGAGAAATGCTACATCAGAACCTGCTCATCTACACAAGCTCCAGCTAACAGTCTGGATACTGAAAGATCTAACCTAACCATTTTGGGTTTCTCGGAAGATGTAGGAAACACTTTTTTGCCGTCAAGATAGCCATCCACATCAGCAGTTTATAGCATTTCGAACAGGTGCCAATAGGAAATATTATCCAACCCTGATGTACCCCAAGTTCTTCAGTTCCTGCAGGACGGTTTTCATAAAGGGCTTGAAGTGAAAACTTTGAAGGTGCATTCCTCTGCAATCAACGCAGGGTTGCAATGAACATTTTCTGCCCAACCTCTTATTAGAAAGTTCTATAAAGCCATAGAAAAAAAAGGCCAACTGTTAGACAGTCGGCTCCTACTTGGGACTTACCTGTGGCTCTTAAGAGATTGCTGCAACTAAAGCCTTTCAGAAATGTATGTGGAGACAAAAAATCCAGTATGTCGATGAAAAATCTACAAAAAGATATTAGAGTAGGAGGGATATCCTTCCCGAACATCAGGGCATATAATATTGCTTGTATTGCAAGATATGTTATAGAGTAGATAAACAATTAACAGTATCAAACTCCTTGCGGACATATCTCCATCAATCACCGGGTGGGGGTCCCTTGAGGACAGGATCTTCGGTTTTGTTGAGAGACTCTAAAATAGTATGGAGATTGCTGAGAAAAAGCTTTGATTTATCCTACAGCTTGTCAGGGTTTTTGACCATTAGGGAATATTTACAATCTAAAGGCTATCAGAATAATATAGAATGGACAAAAAGATGGGCTAAAAAAGGTATATGCAGAATCTCGGATTTGATGGATGAACAAAATAGAAAACTTAAAACCTTTGGCCAAATAAAATAACAATTTGGTCTTGAGCAAGGGGTTTTCTTGCAACACATTCAAATATGGCAGATAAAAAAAAAACAAGAGTATTTAAAAAAATTACTGGGTATCAAACAAAAAGAATTTGGAGATATGATGAAAGGTATGCTGGGGAGTCCATTGATTGCATTTATTAGAATGAAAATCCCGGTTAAGGATGATAGGACAGGTATAAAAAAAAAATATAATACAAAAATGGAAAAGAGATCTGGATACACATATCTCGGAGGAAGAAGTAGAAGATTGTCTGGTAAAAGGATGGGCCAGGGTTAGGAGGGCAACGTCATCTGGAAATTTAAGAGAGATGCAGTGGACGGTAGGGGCTAGACTTTATAATGCATTTAACCTGCCTTTCGAAAACTATGTACCTAATTATACACGACGATGCCCAAAATGTGGGGAGATTAATGCAGGATTGGTCCAGTGCTTCTGGCTATGCCCGGAAATCAGAGGGTTGTGGGTTTCGTCAAAAAAAAATATTAGCTATGTACTAAATAAAGAGGTAAAACTAGACGAATGGATGTGTTTGGTACAGTTTAATCCAGGTGAAAAATATAACCATCTTTCTGATCTAATTCATTTAATGACACTTTCAGTGAAAAAAGTTATTCTATCAGAGTGGGTATCAATGCATATTCTGTCGTTTCTGCAGATTAAGAGATTATGGAAGAAAATTTTATATTGACAGTGGATCGACAAAAATAAATTAAAAAGAGAGAACAATCCAGCTGGATGGAAAATAAAATGGGAGCCAATTGTTAATAGAATATTATCTAGAGCAGAGTTTAAAGAGATGTATATAAATTAAAATAAAAAGGAAGGAAAGAGGGAGAGCACGGATCATGGATAGGGGGGGAGGGGGGTAAAGTATATTTGAAATATCTTTTTTGTCAATATAAATGTATGTATATACAAAATGCCACCTGCGAGTGGATAATGTTTTTTTATATAGATGAAAAACCAAATAAAGCATTTAAAAGAACCAAAAAACAAAAACGAAAAACAGATTGCTGCAACATTCCTTTTAACCCATAGAGTCTGTGAGTATACAATTTCTTTCCTGAAAAGTCCTGTTTTTAGTGGGAACATCTGCAAAAAGACTTGGGGAACTCCAGGCACTATTGCGCAAAAAAACATAACTGTGTTTTTTACCAGATGCTGTTATCATTCACACTTTACCTTCTTTTATTCCTAAAGTCCCTTTTACAGCACAGACCAATAAAGACCTTTTTCTGCTTGCTTCTGCTTTGAACCCTAAGGCCCTGTTCACACGGAGTATTTTGACGAGTTTTTTGGCGCTGAAACCGCTCCGCAAAACTCGTGAAAAACCGGCCGAAAAGGCCTCCCATTGATTTCAATGGAAAGCGTATTTCGCTGAGTACTTTGCTCGTAGCACTCAATGGACGCAAGCGAAAAATGCAGTATCAAGGAGGGGACAGAAAGCAGCTATGGATTCATTAGCCAGATGGATTAAAACATCAATTAATCATTGTTATTTCATTAAAGACCTTGTCCAACGTTCGGTCCTTAAAGCTCACTGTACAAGATCTGTGTCAACCTCCTGGGCAGACAGAGCATCTGTTTTCTTGAAAGATATTTGAAATGCAGCATCCTGGCCTACTCCCTGTACTTTTATCAGACACTACAGGGTTGATATCCAGTCCTCTAAGATCTTAGCCTTTGGAGCAGGCGTTATTAGTTCAGCTGTTTTTACATAATATTACCCTCTCTTTTTTTGACTATTCATAACCCTTCTGTGCTGACGAGGGACGAAAAGGAAAAATAAAATTGGTCTCAATTGTAATTTTCTTTTCCTTTAGTCCAAAGGCAGAACAATATACCATCCAATAAATGTAATTTGCATTCTTTTCAGCTGTTTTATGTCACAATGCTGTTTCTGTGCATTTACAACCTCCACTATGCTATGCATGCTGATTGGTAGTATGCTGATTCAATTTGTGTAGAATCAATTCTCTCATCTAGTACAAGGGAGGGATGGCTTTCTTTGAGAAATTATGGTGGCTAGGTATCCTCGGTCCTGCTTACATTGCTGGACAGTTTGATTTTTCCACATGAGCAGATGATACCACTTCATGTGCTGAAGGGGAGCCATAGATCATACATTTATGCCTAAATGGCCACAGCTTATTCTCTGCCTGCAGAGTTTGCACACTACGATAATTTTGTCAGCCGGGGTTGTAGAGAAAAATTCCCACACATAAGAGGCCCAAACAAAGCCACCACCAGCAACGATCACATCATTTCTGCCACCACCACCCGAGCTTGCCCTAGATCTGAGAGTTTTTGAGTCCCCACCAACTACTCTCGAGCTGACCAAATTCGACTTGTGTAGAATCAATTTGCTCATCTCTTCTCATATTGTTTCTCAAAACTCAAAAATTAGAGTAAAAAATTTGTCCAGCGATAAGCTCTCTCTGTCATTACTGTTATATTACTCGTGGATCATAAACTATTTACCACTGCTTCGTAATAAAACTGACAATAGAAATATTGAAATGACAAACTAGACAAAAAATACCTTTGCTTGCTGTTTTAACTGACCTGGTGTCTTTTTCTTTTGAGATGTGGAATGCTAACAAGGACTAATTATTTCCCAGCAGAAAGTAAATCATGACATTGTCATAAGAATGCATTGGAGAGTAAGAATCTTTTCCATGTGAAATGTAGAAATAATCCACCAATATTCATCAAAATAGCAATTACTAGTAACAAATATTATTTTATATCTGTATGAATTTTCTCTGGAGATGGCATGTGAGTGTGGAGATGTGCACATCGCAACAAAACTTGTCAAACTTGTTCTTTGTTGTACAACACTGGGGATGAAGTCCCGCAAAATAAATATAAATAGTTATGCCTTAAATACAACCCACAAGATATGTAGAAGAATAAATCATTTATAACATTACTAAAGGTTTAACTATTTAAAGAGAATTCATCATTAGAAAATTACCTATTGCTTAAATAAAGTTGTTTTTTTTTTTTTAAAACATTGGAGGTATATTTTATATTTTTATATTTTGCTATCTATATTGAAAAACCTCCTTTACCCCCTTAATGACCAGGCCTGAAAAGGCCTTAATAACCAGCCATAACTTTTATTTTTTTATTGACGTGGCTTTATGGGCCTTGTTTTATTCAGGAGAAACTGTATTTTTTATACCTGCACAGTTTGAAGGTACAAAAAATGTACTGTGTAAGATATGTCATTTATTTATGCAGCGTGAATATAGGAAAAAGCGATTTTTGCCATTGTTTTATTTTGTTTATTTTTTATCTTATTCAACTTTTATACTGAATAACCAGTTAAAATAATTCTTCAGGTTATTATATTCATGTAGATAGCTAATATGTGTAAGTTTTTTTTATTTGTATGCAATGTATGGGCAATAAAATATACTTTATGCTAAATAATGACTTTTGTTTGTAAATTTTGAAATATTTTTTTGTAATTTTATTTTTTTAATCCCATGAAGGGATAGCTTTTTATGAACTTTATTTTTACTTTTAACGTATCAGCATACTCCTGTACGCTCATACATTATACTGTATCACTATGACATGGGCTGCTGTTAGGGCAACACATAGAGTGCCCTAATAGCAGGGATACTGAACAGTCAACCCTGGAGGCCTTTCTATGTCCCCAGGGCTGACTGCAGAGAGCTCCCCCTAGCTTTGATCGCATCATCCAGTTTCTGGCTATGCGATTAAGAGGGTAGTCCCCTTTGATCATACTGGGGTCGCGAGCTGAAGCGATCAAAGGGTTATGCAGCTAGAGACACAGTTTGCTACGACCCCGCTGTATTCAGCAGGCTTCTCTATGTTTAGTAGTTGTAACAACTCTTGCTTAGAGAATGAGCGCTCTTTGTAGTGCTCATAAATCTTTTCTACAGAAACGCCAAAAGACATCTCTGTAGACTAAGGAGCTTCACCACCCGCCGTCAAAAGAGAGTGGTGCAGTTGTTTATGGGTTAATATTCCATGCCCATAACTCTTTCCCGTAGAAGTTAATAGATTGTTTTCTGAATGAGTTTTCTTATGTTCAGATGGCTGCTATAAACCAAATCTCTGCAGCAGCTGCTGTTGCATCAAGTCGGACAAGATGGCTGCCCCATAATCAAGTAAAGAATATAAAATGAAAAATATACAATCTTGGAAAAAAACATTTTTTTTTAAAAGAATATATTACATTTTTTTATTAGTATATATTATTTATCAGTAAAAAAAAGAATCATTACTATTCTCTGCATTAACATTTATATAGATGATTAACAATCTAATATTGAAGGTATAATTATATATAATGCTATATATTTTGTGCAATGCATAATGGCAATTTATTTCAATCTACTTTAAAACACTAGGATAGTTTCCAATGGGTACAAAAAATAAATTATGCAAAGGAAAAGTTAAATCATCTAGCGTTACCTTCCACATCCTGGTGTGTACCACCTTAAAAGTATAATCAGTAAAATGTAAGAAAAGGGAATAGGATGAATGAAAAGCTGCGTGGATAAAATAAGATTAAAATTGTTGTTGGTTATCAGAATTAAACTCGTATTTTTGATCTCCTTGTCCCCAATAGGAGGTGAGAAAGAGGCAAATTTTTGGCTGCGCTAATATTGCGTTTGTGCAATGGGTTTATATTGAAACAGTAACAAATATGCCAGACTCTGGTAGGAGAAGTATAGAAGTTTATTGTGCAAGCAATCTAATAATCGCATGTTAACGTTTTCTGTTGGAACTAAAAAAAAAATATATATATATAAAAATAAAATTAAGTCATTTTTCAACAATATACAAAAAATTAAAAGTAAAAAAAAAACCTTTCCCCCATTTTTTAAATTAAATAAAACAATGTAAACAATAAAAAGTTAACATACAGTAAAAGGTATTTCCATATTCATAAAACTCCAAACTATTAAAATATAAAGTTATATACGGAAACTTGATTCTGATAACTTGCTGCAGCGTGATATCACACGACAAAAGCCATTGAAGAGTCATTAAAAAAGTCAAGATAAGAGATCTAGCCACTGTTTATTTAATGCATTAAAAGTCAAGGTAAAGACGGCTACATCTGTATCCCGCACAGTGAATGGCATAAAAAAAATATTGCGACTTTTGTTGTTCACTTTTTTTTAGTACATTTTCTTTAAAAACAAAATGAGACATTTTGTAAAAGTATTAAAACATAAAAAACTATACGAATTTGGTATCACCATAATTGTAATGACCTGCAGAATACAGTTAAAATGTTATTTCTACTGCACGGTTAACGCCGTACAAACAAATCTCCCCAAAAATGGAGGAATTGCAGTTTTTTTTCCATTCCACCCCACAAAATTATTTGGAACTGTTTTTCAGGACATTATATGATACATTAAATTGTGATAATAAGACTCTGTTCACATCTGCGTTGGAGGCTTCCGTCGCAGATCCAGCAGTGTTTACCGCAGTTTACCAGAGACAATAGCGCAGCATGCTGCATTACTGTGTCGGGTAAAATCCCGGACACCCCTACGGAGAGACGACGGAACCTACATTGGTTCCATTATTCCCTTGTTCTGACAGAGCAGAACAATGGAATGGTTCAACGCAGCTGTGAACCCAGCCTAAAAAGTGCAAAACTATAACTTGTCCTACGAAAACAAAATAACTCATACGGCTATGTCAGGAAAAAAATAAAAAGTTATTTTTGCTGCGGCGGGAAGAGAATAAGGTAATTATGAAGCGGAAAAAATTGTGCACAAAAGACACTTGCAAATTGTACTCAAATCTTCCAATAGTTGTCTTTGAAGCCGTTGTGAGCCGTGCAATGGTTTCTTTTGACAATGTTATGCAACAAAAGCTTGTGTGTAGCCTGAGGTTTATATCTGAATCTATCTTTTTTGACCTCATTAAATATATTTATTTTGGTATTTTTGATTGCTTGATTTTATAATTGTATTTAATAAAAAAAAGTGATTAATGGATAAACAAGTAACAATGGTAAATGATTGTTATTAACTATAACTGGTTTATTATAAAAATTGTTTTACAAAATTAGATCAAATTAATACTACATTTGGATTAATCCTTTACTGTGTTTTAGTTATTTAATATAGTATAATATACCATAGTGCTAGCTGTAGAGGAGTGCTGTTTAGTATGTACAGTAATAAAAGAAAATATTTTCTAAAAGAATTATAAGCCTGTAAAAACTGTCAAGGTAATGCCCAAAAGTTTGGTCCCAGATCCACAATAACTATTTATCTTTTCTCCTATGTTGAGCTCCTCATGTTTCAGTGCCCCAGGAGTGTAGATCCTAGCAATTTCATGTTTCAAAACAACGGAAGCCAACCAATTAGTGGTTCAACTATGGAATCTAATTCACAAGGAGGAGTTGACAGTCTTTTCAAATCTTTCCATGGTTTGCTTGGAATGTCATGCATACACGAGTGACATTATCTTCAATCTTGTGTTATTGAGTATTATTGTGTAAGATGCTTGGTGGTGTATTCCGTTTTGAATATGCAGCTTCATTCCTTCAAACAGTATATGTTTGTCATCAGCAGATTTTATTGCACTTGGTACTTTTTTCACAGCACTATAATCAATTTCCTCATATATATAAGCACTGTAGGTTTTTCTGAAAGTGATAGCAATTTGACATTTTACACACCCACTGAGGTTTCTGCTTTAGATTCATCTCCACATAATAGCAGTAATGACTTTGTATGCACTTGAAATATTTTTTTGTTTGCATTTGTTTTTTTTAGATGTTGTAAAAAATGTAATATAATATGAGCCACATGGGTCTTATATTTTAGAACTGGATATAAAAACTGTAAATGTTATTCTCAAGTGGTGAAGTGTCTTATTATATTTTACCTGATTTACTAGTTCAAAGCTATCTTGTACCCTGTGTCCATTTAAACATGCAACAGTAATCAATTAGTTAAGGATAATATATTGGTGGACCAAAAAATGTCAAAAACCTGAAAATGTGCAGTCATTAATCACTACAAAGCCTCTTGCTCCTTTGTGCTTTAACAATGCTTATAACAAGAGCCCAAATTCTTAAATGTAACTGTGACCTAATTTATTTTAGGTTGCTACTATACGTATAAGGCCCCATGCACACGACCGTGCTCGTAATTACGACTCGTAATTATGAGCATGGCCGGGCACGGGCAGCCGGCCGTTATTCCGAGCCGTGCTCCCATTATAAAGTATAGTAGCACGGCCCGTAAAAGAAAAAAATAGAACATGTTCTATCTTTTTCAACGGCACGGGCACCTTCCCGTGAGAAAACGGGAAGGTACCCGTGGCCAACAGAAGTCTATGGGCCCGTTATTTCGGGTTGTAATTACGACCCGTAATAACGAGTGTTTTTGCGGTTGTGTGCATGAGGCCTAATTCTCAACTATGACACTGTGTACACGTAGGGTATAAACAATAAATATTATAAAACTGTTGTCAATATTGAGAACATTTGATTTACCATAAATAATAAAAGGAATGACAAATTAATTTCCATACACGCCAATTTATAGTATATCTCCAGTAAGGATTGTGTCCGAATCTTTCAACAGAGGTTTAAAAGTGACGTTGGGGGAGGTTCTGGTGTAATATAGAGAGGTTTCTGGTGTTGGCCAATGTTTCTTAAAGTTCTTAAGCCAAGTGACCCCTACAAATTACATCAAAATTCCCCAAGGCTATGATCCTAATTTGTACTCCCTAATAAAAGCACAACATGAGCACAGTGCAAGTAACCTCTAGAGACATGGCATGTCCTCCCTTGAGCACACACGCACAACTGGTAGAGAAATTAGAGGCTAGGCAACTGGACTGCCCACACTGTCTGCGTCTCCCGTCATCACATTTAAACTTTTAGCAAGATACACAACCATTACTGGTTCTGCTTTAGCTATAGAGTTGTACTGTGTTAGTTATAAGCACAAGCAGGACAATAAAGAAAATTACTGGAAACACAAGCCTAAGGAAGAGCCGTATTGTCTTAAATCTTAATCTTAAAAACTAGTCTCCCCTGGACTCCCCTGACTCACTCCATAGAAGTGTGATGTATAATATTAGATGTCAGCACAGTGTTTACAGGGGATTTCAGACTATCACTTCTACCTATGACCAGTCTTCCATATAAAGTGCGCGGCTGCGCACCTTCCACGATTCGCCCGCTCACTAAACTTTAAAGCCTGCGCACTGTCACGGGTGGTGTGCTGATGCAGTGGCGTCGCTAGCACCGGAGGACTCGGCTGTGTACTATATAGTTTTAGGTGACAGCAATGTCTTACCTGCACGCTACATGTAAAACTAAGCAATTAATCACAGTCAAAGTAAGGAACCACCATATATATAAATATATATAGTAAAGCAGAAAGCAGCAGCACTCACAAAATACTGTTGCACGGGTGCCCAGCAAGTCATCCTGATCCTCGGATGGAATATCATATATAGAAAAAGAAAATTTGCAGCACTCCAGTGTGAAGAAAATGGTGGTTTATTCAGTCAAAAACGGCTCATACCTATCAGAGGAAATGTAAATTTATTCAAAGTCCATTAAACATGTGAAAATCATTTTTTTATATCTTCCATCTATGCTGATATAGGAATGTTCAACGATTTAGTGGGCCTGATAATAGCCTGATTAATAGTGTGTGTATATAATTCTTTAAATGGTTGTCTCGTTTAGAAACCCCATTTTCAAATACCCCATTAGGCCTTTTTGAGTTAATGTAGGAGGTAAAGAGAGGGGGTCCAAGTTTAGGAACCATATCTTAAGAACAGAGAGCAAGTACAAGGAGTATCTCTCACTCTCCGTAGGAACAAGTGTGGTAACGCGGGCACCGAGTCGCGGTGGGTGGGGCTCTCTGAGCTGAAGTTGGTATTCGCGCCCTTTGGTCACGGTGGCGCACTTTCTCTCTCCCGCTCCTCGGGCTGCAGAACTAGTGAAATAAGTGGTGCTTGTGGGATACACTTTTCTCTGTCCCCTGGGATGTTATGTGGTGTACCCCCGAAATAAGGATGTTCCAAGAGACAGGGTTCAATAAACTTTCACAGTAGTTTTACTGGGCACAATATGCTTGGTGGTTACTTTTGATACAGAGGCAATGTCTTTAAGTAGTATAAACATATCACAGGGTATTGCAAATGGTGGTACCTGCTTCACCTCCCTGACCCTGTCTGTAAATCCTCCAAGTGTGCTCTGAGTTCTGGTCCTCTTTCTTTTCTATTCTGTGCTGGAAGGTGCGCTGCTGACTGTCCCAATCCAGTTGTACTATCACAGAGGAATGGTGTCCCTTGGGGATTCTAGGCTGTGTGCAAGCTCCTTGCTTTGCTCTAGGCACTCTCAGTAGTGTCCAAGCTCCTTGTCTGGCTTCTGTACCACATGCAACACACACTGACCTGCACTCCTTTCACTTCCACATGGCTGTTGCTGATCCTCTCACAGAATTCCTCTCAGTTCCACATGGCTGCTGCAGCATCTCACTGAATACAACTTCAGACACTGACTTGTCTGCTCTCCTCTGATGCACGCTGCTGCACACTTCTCCTCACTTCTGCACTCCTCTCCTCCACACTGCTGCACTCCTCTGCTCCACACTGCTGCACTCGCCTGCTCCACACTGGGTGAGGTTTGTTCCTGTGTCCCAGCTAGCTACACCCCTCCCCTCTCTCTGGAGAATACATCTTAAGGTGAAACAGCCCATTTATGTTTCTGCTGAGTCATATAGGGAAGTGAATTCAGTACCAACCATGATTACAGAATAAAGCACATTACAACCTGCATACTAAAGCAACAGTAGAATGACAGTAAATAAACAGCAATTTTCTTGGGTATCACATTCGTCCCCGGTAAAATCAGGGTCGTCCCCGACACTGTCTCTCCTGCAATGAAAACGGGACAAAAATATGCAATATAACATATTCACATATCAAAGGTAAACTTTGCATCATAACGGCAAATGTCCATAGTGCATTCTTGAAAGGCAAAAATATTAAGGCAATACTGTAAAACTAGTGTCTCTCAATATATCCGGCAACAACGTCATATGGCAAGACATGTTCTGGCGCCATTTGCAAGGCGCATGGTACAGCCGACAATCCTTGCGCTGCACTTCAATAGACTCAATAGAGATGTGGCGCAACGTGCGCAACTTGGGTTTCAAAATAAAGTCCAGGATAGTCTCTGGGTCTCAAAAATCAAATTAAGGCTGCATCAGCCAACTGGGGGGGGGGGGGGGTGGGTCAAATGTAACTATAGGGCTCCATAGAAATAGTCTGTAGCATAGAAATGTCTATTCAGTCACAGTATCGTTCAGGCATTTTACCTTTGGTGGCTCTCTCCGACCTTCTAGGATTACAAGTAGTTGGGGGCTGAGAGTCAATAAGTTCACAGTAGCTCGGAACAACTTCTGGGTGGGACTCAATCGATGGCTAGGGACAACTTGTGGGACACCTAGTTGCATCCAAGGACCGAAAGGCCAGCCAAACAGGAACAAATTACCGGCATTTTACATGGGTGACTCCAGTCTTCCCTCAGAGGGTGTCTCATCTGGAATGGTTTCCTCGATAGAATCCTTCAACAGGCAACGTTTCAGCTGATTACGGTGTACCACCTTGGTACTCTCTACGTTTTCTTTTCCAATCTCATCGATTTCTATTTCTGGATGAGGAATGGCTTTCACAGTGTACCGCCTTGGTTCCCAATAGTCATCTAGCTTGCTGGTTCTGTGGTTCTTCTTTAACCAGACTCAATTCCCAACTTTCAAAGGTTCGGCTTTGGCATTGGAATTATAGTCCTCCTCTTGTCTCTGATGTATGACTTTCATCCGGTTCTCAACCATTTCATTGGCTTCATTCAGGCGACGCTGATGGTCTGCTAACCAGTCTGTTCATGGTAGTGGATTGATGGTATCGCTGACTTGAACTTCCATAGCTATATCAGACGGTAGTTTGCCTTGATGACCAAACATCAGGAAGTATGGAGTGTATCCAGTGGAACAATGGACTGTGTTGTTGTACAAATAAGTTAGCTCTGGAAGAAGAATGGATCAATCTGCTCTTCGATGAGTAGGCACAGTTTTCAGCATTTCTATCAGTGTCTTGTTGATTCTTTCGCAGAGTCCATTGCATTGTGGATGGTACGCAGTTGTTCTTAACTTCTTACAGCCATAGAGGGTGCACAACTCTTGAAAGAATTGTGACTCAAACGCAGACCCTTGGTTCGTCAAAATCTGTTTAGGATATCCATAAGGTAGAACAAAGGTTTTCCAGAAGACTTCAGCTGTGGTCTTGGCTGTCAAATCCTTCACGGGCATTACTACAACAAACTTTGTGTAATGGTCAATGATAGTCAGGGCATGGGTGAACCCAGTTCTGCTTGGCTCCAGCTTCACATGGTCAAGTGCAACTAATTCCAGCGGCTTATGACTCACAATAGGATGTAGTGGCGCTTTCTGGCCAGGTTGCTCCCTTCGGCTCACTGTACAAGAAGTACATTCTTGACACCATTTTTCAATGTCCTCTCTCATTCCAATCCAGAAGAACTGTCTTCTTATAGTGGCTTCAGTCTTTTGACACCCAAAATGACCAGACTGGTTGTGGTAAGTTTCGAGGACTATGCTGGCGTCCTGCCGGGGCACCACAATCTGATTCACACGTTCATAAGTGATTGGATCTAGAGTGCGTCTGTATAGCTGACCCTTCCCTATGAATAGCCGTCTTCTCTGCCTTAACAGCTTGACCAACTCTGGGTCGGCACTGATACGCTGACTCCTGCTGAGTTTTATTTCAAGTTTAAAAAAGAAGGGTTTTTAAACTTTCCAAGACTCTGCTTTCTTTCTGGACCTGAGCCCAATGTACTTTCTCTGTTTGCAGATTAAGAGGCACTTGTTTAGATGGGGGCGGGGTTACTCTCCTTGTTGTCATGGCATTTTGGTTGGCAAATTGTGCATGACCACGCAGACCCATTCGTGCCCTGCACCATATCATAGTCTCTGTACCTGGTTGCAGCAATATTGGTCGTCTGTCAGTCAATCGGACCTTGCAAATTTCTCCATCTGGGTTGGCAAATTTCTGGTGTCCATGCAACAAGCAGAGCGTTTGCTGGATTACTCTTCTTTCTGACGATGGGGCTAAGCCCAGATCCTTCTTCAGGGCTACCATGAGTTCTTCAAAACAGTTCTGCAGCACATTCATGCCTAGGACCACTGGGGGAAATTTGTCATCGTGAATGTCAACCACTATCAGGCCTTGTTGTGGGAGTTCGGTCTGTCCAACTCTGACTGTTGGCTCCCAATGTCCTTGATGGGGAATGATCTGCCCATTACTGGCTATAACATTATCCATGTTTGTGGAGGTTTCAATAGCTGATCTAGCTTCCAATGTCGTTCATAATG